>NC_056664.1:146073797-146391654 GCF_018350195.1 Panthera tigris | reverse complement strand
TCCCATGGTACATCACCTACACACAACACCCAGTGCTCATTCCAACAGGTGCCCTCCTCAATGCCCATCACCCATTTTCCCTCCCCCCCACCCCCCATCCACCCTCAGTTTGTTCTCTGTATTTAAGAGTCTCTTGTGGTTTGCCTCCCTCCCTCTCTGTTGGTACCTATTTTTTCCCCATTCCCTCCCGCCATGTTCCTCTGTTAAGACGCTTTCAGTTCTCTGTTCCTCTAGGAAATAAGTTTTCTCTAATTCTACAACCAGAGCTCTATCCGTCAGCACACACCTAGCTAAGTCTTATTGCCCACAAATCTATTTAACTTTCAAGCACCTCTCCTAGAGCAAACTCGAGAACCACTTATGGACAGGACATATTCAAACAGAAGACGCTAGGCATTAACAGAGATCAACACACCCTAGGGTTTCCCTTCTGGGATGTGTTACTATACAAAGAACAAATACCATATGTTTCCAGAGCCTCTTTCAAAGCACTCTTACATAATTTATCTCATTTATCCTTATATTTGAAGCAGGAAAGGCAAATGTTTTCCTGTTTTTTAAGAGGAGGAAACATACGCAAGGGGGCTAATTTGCTTGGCCAAGGTCACACAATTGATAAATCATAGAACAAAATCCCTAGCCCATATCTGTTTTTTCACTCTATTCCTCTCTTCAAACACACATGAAATTGCTAAGGGCTTAGAATAAGAAATGTTCACCAGGATATTCGGTCTCAACTCCCGTGAAGTCACTTGGAAGCCTCCAAATACTCATTCGCTTTGGAGGTTGCCGTGTACTGTTTGGAAAGGAATCAATAATGATTTAAATCAAGGCGAAACAGTTGGTAGAAGGCCACTTTAACAGGAAACATGAAAGGCTCAAAATTCTTGAGCAACAGAAAGAGATTTAATATTCATAGACACACAGTAAAATATTCTACAGAGCAATAATTAATAGCATCATGACAATGTGTCATGTTTTATTAAGTAAGAACTATTTTGACCTGCTTTTAATACCCAGATTTATATATATTGATGGGTAGAATGATTCATAATGCCATTTTACTATTAAACTACCCAAGTTCCGCTTCAGATTTTAAACTAAACAATTAATTTTGTTCATGCGCACCCTCTCCGAACAGACTGACATGTATTTGTCATTTATTCTAATTATGCATGCAAAATAAGTTGCAGACAGCAATATCGTTGAGCTGTGTGCTTACTGTTTAATATTTATAGGGTTCCCGCAATGATTAGGCAGTACTTACAACAAAATCCCTACTCCTCGAGGCACATAAATTCTCGTGCTATGATGGACTTTGTAGTCAAGACACCTGTTTCATACTTACCAGCAGGTTAGCTCTGTGAATCTGCAAACATGTTGTGCTGTCGGGACCCAAGGCCACGGATTTGTTCCTCCTGTTATGCAATTAACATTGCTTTGTGCCATAGCCACATACCGCCCTAGGATCTCCAGCCAGGCATCTGATCAACACCCTCCATTGGTTCCAGGGGCTGGGCACAATGGATGAGAGAGGGTGAATGAATCAGTATAACTTCAATTTCACCACTGGAAAAGGAACTCAAAAGGTATACACGAATGACAAATCCTTAGCCTGTGTATAAAAATCCAATCATCCTAAAAAAAAAAAAAAAAAAAGCTCATTACCCTGCCTTTGTTGATTACCATGTTCTTTCTGAGTATTTTGGCACTGAAAATTTTATTTTTATTTTCTACTGGTGCCAAACTCCATCCAGTTTCCGTCTTGATAAAGAACAATGGCCAAGTGCCCCGAGAGAAGCTTGAGTAACACACGCGTGTGTTCTCTCGCCTTACAGAGCTGCCTGTCCAGGTGGTCTTTGAGAACTTTCTTGATGAATGAGACAAGATGACTCTACAGAGGGGAAGACATGGCCAATCGAGGCGCTCGCAACAGAAATCCTAGTCAAAGGGCTGCTTTCAAATACAGAAAATAATGAAAGTTTGGAGAGATAAAAAAGTGTATGTGCCCATCAAGGAAATACAGTCAAAAGAGGCAGGAGTTGGGGGAAGGAGGCAGGGGAAGACTCCGAATTTGAAAGAAGGTACCAAAAAATTCAGAATGACGTGAGTGGCTTTAGACAACATGGGCAGGCGGGCAATCTGGCGAGTGAAATTGGGAAGGAGAATGGAAAAAAAGTTAATTCTTATGGTACCTCTTCAAGGGGAATCACTTAGAGGCAATGAGTGGAGTAAATGTGCAAGGGCAGGCAGGAGATCATAGGAATGAGAACTGCAATCGTTCACGAGTTAAAACCTAGAATAGAGATGGAGAGAGAAGCAACCCAGAAGATATTATAAAAGGCACTATTTTTGATCACCTCTTGTAATCGTCACATCTGAGTTCCAAGTTTATTGTTCTAAGGGGGGAGGAGGATGGCAGTTAGTGACAATATCAGCTTGAGCGTGGAAAGATGTTTTTGAAAGCATTAAATCCACTCTGGTATTTGAAAACCACATTATCACGTGATGGCTGTACTTCGGCAGCAATCATGATGGTTATAGTAATGTGTGTGTGTGTGTGTGTGTGTGTGTGTGTGTGTGTGTGTCTCCTCTCAAAGAGGAGACTATGATATGCTTGGCTCAGATTCCAGGATACAGACGCGTCCACATGTTTTAATGGGCAGTTACTGCACGAAAAATGTGAATCTGTCTTTTTTTTTGTTCATGTCTAGGTGGGTAAAATGCCTGGGGATCAACTTCTTTTTTCTTTTTTTCTCCACCTGTTTTCTTCCAGCTGGTGCACTTCTGTTAAAGGAGACAGGGATTTCCCCCTGTAGCTTGGAGTTTATTGAACATGGTCCAACCTAGCCTGTGAAGTCTTACATCAAATGACCAATTAGTGGCCCAGCAAATTATGCATTCAAAAGTTTATTTACGTTCACCGACAGTCCCTGAAGGAGAAGGAGGTTCTCACTGAGTAAGGGCAGAGCCTTCTAATAGTGCCTTAACACTCAACATGGGCATGAGAATCCTCTCCAGAAACTTCCCCCAGAGAAATCCATCTTCCTGATATGCTTTGAAACGGTAATGAAATACCTGGAAAATGAGAATTAAACATCCTCAAAAGAGGTGCCCCTTAGTAGCTAGGAAAGATCAGGTGGGCAAGGGCGGGTTTGGAGGTATTTTAATGGTAAGCGATTCCAACAAATGGAGTGTGCACGCCTACCTCAAGAACACCAGTGTTTGAGGGGCGCCTGGGTGGCTCAGTCAGTCGGTTGAGCGTCCGACTTCGGCTCAGGTCAGGATCTCGCAGTTTGTGGATTCGAGCCCCGCGTCGGGCTCTGTGCTAACAGCTCGGAGCCTGGAGCCTGCTTCGGATTCTGTGTCTCCTTCTCTCTCTGCCCTTCCCCCACTTGTGCTCTCTCTCTCTCTCTCTCTCTCTCTCTCTCAAAAATAAATAAAGGTAAAAAAAAAAAAAAAGAACACCATTTTTTGAAAGGGTGCTCGCGTGTGTCATGTGAATGGATGGTCAGAGACGGGAATTGAAGGGTGAGAACCCAGAACCTGGGCCCCCCATACCCTGCAAGAGCAGGGAACAGAGGGGAAATCGGGCAGGGAAATGGCACAAATCCCCATTTCCAAAGACATAATGTGGGTCCAGTCACGTTAGGAAAAGAGGCAACCAAGGAGATTATTGTTATTGTCATATCTGAGTTGGTTTTTAAAACATCCAGGTCCCTGGAGGAGGAACTAGGTGAACACGATGCATTTTCGCAAAGTACACCGGGGGAGGGGGAGGCGGGAAGGTCACAAAATGAAAGACGGTTCTGAGACTACTTGCTTTCCAACAGTGCACGCTTTGTGTTTGGCACACTTGATCTGGCCCCAAAGGCCAGCCCCTGTAGCACAGCCCCGAGGCTGCGCTGGCGACTGCCCAGCACCCCCTCCCGGGCTTTGGCGCCCCCCACTCACAGCACTGGACAGTGACAGCCCTTTGCCCCGGCTCCCCAGTCTGTGGCTCTCCCCACGGTTGGATGTTTAGATGTCTGAGGCCCTTCCTCCCGAGGCTTTGAAAGTGGGTTGACGGTTGGTCCGGGGCCTCCCGGGGAGACGGACCAGCGACAGATCCATGTTGGAGCTGCATTGGCCATTTTTTAAATTTTCCTACGTGGATCACATAAGTCAGTTTCTCAGCAGACACAGAGAAAAGAATCAAGGCGATGCGCTCCAGGAGGCCAAGGTGAACTGTGGTCGCCTGGGATTCCCTGATTTTGCCCTGAGGCCCCTCCACTTTCTGGCCAACGTTGGTTCACGTCAGGCCAGATATGTTCCTGACCCTTTCAAGCAAAAGACATCAAACCGGGGTGGGGGGGGGGGTAGAAATCATCACAACTCGGTACAATCGTTAGAAATTTTTCTATGGATCTTCCTGAAGCATTGAGACTTATTTTGGTTATGGATCTAGAAAATAATTTCATGGTCTTAAAATTGAATTTGGCCATCTTCAAGAGTAATTAGAGGAGATTTTCCTAGGAGTGAGAATTGCTGCGTCAGCAAATCAGCAGCAACCCCCTAAATAAGAAATGCCTTCTGGGACAGAACCAACGTGTTTCATGTGTTCCTTAGGCCGTGAGGTTCCTAGAGAAATTCCAGTCTTTGAGGGATCAACGGCAAAGGTGCATCCCGCCATATGAGTTGGATGGACTATGAATTCTAGAATTCTGACCTCCTACATTCTCCTCTGAAAATCTGCCTCCTCAGGGCGCCTGTGTGGTTCAGTCGGTTAAGCGGTTCAGCGTCTGACTCTTAATTTCAGCTCAGGTCATGATCTCATGATTCGTGGCTTCGAGCCGGGCGTCGGGCTGACCACTGTCAGTGCTTGGGATCCTCTCTCTCTCTCTCCCTCTCTCTCTGTCCCTCCCCTGCTCACGCTTGCTTTCTCTCTCTCTAAATAAATGAAATAAACTAAAAAAATAAAATAAAATGAAATAAAATAAAATAAAATAAAATAAAATAAAATAAAATAAAATAAAATCAGCTTCACTTCAGCAGACATCCCATGTCAAAGATGAATAAGCACGTTCTTGGAAATACTTACGTTTGATTTTAGCAAAAACAAAACAACAATAGAAACACACTATTTTAAATCACTACCTAAATAATTTTTCCACTAATTAGCTCTCCTAGGTATTCTGGAAAATTCCTTCTTTCCCTTTTCTGGCCTTACTCACCCTGTCCAGAAGAGTGGACTCCTTTCAATGTTGATTTAGTACCAAGTAGAGTGTTTTATATTATTTGACTCTCTTACATTCAACACGTCCAGGTACGGGGGGGGGGGGGGGGGGTTGGGATCACTACAGGACTTCAAATAAATCCTCCATGAGAAGATTTTCCTGTGTCAATGGACATAGAAAAAAAGCTGCCCCTGTTGATTTGCAAACAATGAATCTTCTCTACCTATAAATAATGGAAAGGGAAATCTCAGAAAGGATTTTTCTAATTCAGCTGGCTTCGGGCTACCTACCCAGCATGCCTTCTTGTTTACAACTGCAAGTACAAATGTATGATTTTTCCCCCCTTTTCACTCAAAACATTAGCTTTTTGGCTTATGGAATTAACCTCTGCCATGCATCTACGCTGGTTGCTTGCTGTTGCTATTTTAAACAATCTGTTCTGCACTTTTTACCATAAGGCTCTTAGAGCGTTACCCAAGCTGCGACTGCATGAATTCTCTTCTAATCTCACGCAAGGTAAATGTTCAATTCTCACCCACATTGACTGATGGACAGACTAAATGTTACAAGCATTCAACAGAAGGCGAGGTTTTTATGGAAAACCTTTTGAGCATCGGTGACTGTAGTAACCATGTTTCTAGCTTCGGAAACATCCCCGATGATACCGTCACGTGACTCCACGCATCTGAGAGAGGCCCCGGGTCCCTTTGCCTTGACCTCCTCCCTCCCTCAGGACCCACCTTTCAAGAAGTCCTCCTCCTGGGGGTGCTTTTCAAATACAAACTGATCAATCCAGAGTCCACATCCCAGTCCCTCCTCCATCCGTTCTTGCCCACGGGGCCCTTCTGCAATCACCCCCAGACAACTCCAGACAGCTCCTTTGCCCCAGACGCCACTGAAATTGTTCAAACTAGTCAATCCTAAGCTTGCTTCCCTTTCCTCACCCCTTCCTTCTCAAGAAACCACAATAAAGCCTTTTGCCCAGAACTCTCCCCCTTCTCTGCCTCCTGCCTGACGGAGAAGCCTTCCCTTGGGGCTCCCCCAGCATGGCACGCCTCTCCTTCGGGAAAGGTCAAGAAATAAATTGCCTTTTTGGTGCAAATCATTTCCTCATCTGTTGACGTTACAGTATATTTGAAAGCAGCAGCCCTCTTGGAGACCAAGGGGGTCCCTCCTTATTGCTACTTCCTGTCGCCTTTCTCTCTAACAGATCTTTTGCTTGAACTATTCAGGTTATGTGATTCACCTGTTAACCCATTGAGGATTAACAACCCTGAGATAAAGTTGTATCCAACGGCCAAGAAACAGGAATAAACGACCCTTCCACATCACTCCTGGTTCTTAGACGCTGAGATTTAGTCAAGACTTGAAAATATGCTGATACTCCTATTTGTAAGGCTAAAATAATTCTGTCTGCTATGCAGTTTCTTCTCTGTCTCCATTTGTTTGGTTTTTATGTAAATGTCACTGAAAGAAATCTGATGTAATTGCTCTGGCTAGTCTAGGAGAGGCAAACATGTAAATGCGGTAGGCAAAAAGGAATGTTTTTGTCCTAATATCTTTGGGAGACTATCCGTGATTTTTTTGGTGCCCCTGCCAATGTAGATGTAAATAGCGCTCAATGATTTTAATGGAAATCTCACTCTTCAAAGCCCAAGTGCATTTAACAATGACACGGGGTGCCTGGGTGGCTCAGTCGGTTCGGCTCAGGTCATGATCTCAGGGTTCGTGAGTTCACGCCTCGCATCAGGCTCGCTCCTGTCAGCACAGTGCCCGCTTCAGATCCTCTGTCCCCTGCTGGCGTGCTCTCTCTCAAAAACAAGTATTTTAAAAAATGAGATGACGTGGTTGTTAAGGTCCCATCCTGCTCTATCGGCAACCTTTAGTGATCTCCTAAAGACCAGATGGTCTCAGATGTCTTATTCAAGTCTCAACGAAATCAGACGCTTAGTTTCCAATGGAAGGAAGAATGCGTCCTCTCCACTGTGGTCGTTGATCTCCATGGTACGTCTGCCTCCCTGTCATTTTGTGACGAGTTCTCTAGGACATCTGGCCTTCCACTTCCACTGGACGTTTACTTCTTATGCAAAGAGGCATATATGAACGCCCCCATGTGATAAATTACTTCTTCCGGTATCGAGACCAGCCCAATGTAATTGTGAACATTCACGTTGATTTTTTTTTCATCAGAGCAAATAACGTGGTCGTGTATGTTCGTAAAGTCTGTGTGTTTTTACAAACGTCTTTCGCTATCCTTTATCAGCATTGTTTTGAAGAAATTAACTTGAAAGGAATATCACAAGGTGCTACTTTGGATTTCACCTCAGTAACTTTCATCCGCTCACCCTTAACATAAAGCTGCAGCAAACGCATCATAACTGTCACAGGTATGGGTGGTGGAAAGTAAGTTGTAAGCACCAAATCTCAGAGAAGACATAACTTTATCTTAAATCGGTTACTGGGTTAGGACAAAAGGAAACAAGGTCTCCATTCCCTATAACATTTGGAGTTGGGAAACCAATAATCTTGGTATTCAAGGAGGAAAACAGCTTATAAAGAGTTCGAGAGTGGCGGTGGAATTTTCAGGAATTTTATAAGACTGTTGTTTCATAGAAGCTTATTAATAATCTCTGCATAATCTCTGCGTGATTAATCTCCGTGTAATAATCCAATAATCACATTGGCAGGTTGACATCGGCTCTCATGCCACAGAAATCAGATGCTGCAAGTCGGGGCTTGACTTGCCGTTTTGTTGGTTGTCTAGCCATAAGGACGGGTGGAAAGACACAACAGAGCCGATTGAACTTAAAAGTACTTTGGGTCAGTAGCTGTGACATGATAAGTGTCACAGAAAGTTAAGGGAATGTTGTTCTAGTAGTGAAAACTCTTTTCCAAGTGAGAGAGGTAGTCTTTTATATCAGTGATGAACGAGTAAAGTTCGTCACACATTTTTGTTCTGTCACGTTCACCTTGCTGTTTAACGTAAATGAAAATCCTAACCAGTATTCACGTTATGATGGCACTTGGTCGTCAATTGCAACCACGGTTGAATACGGAAATGCTTTACAAAGTCAATGGCAGCCTGTGAGATCCAGTTTCTTATGTGAAATTTACAATAGGGTATTATACGTCATTTGGAAATTGCTTGCTACACATCTTTGCTACCAGGAAAATTTACAATAAATGTCCACAGGCGAATAGATCCATATGTACACATTCTCTTTCTTTTCAGAGTGTGCTGTTAAACAGGTGTTACCTGCACGCCCTTGCCTACGGTAACCTGTGACATTGATCCTAGAAGGGGACACTCTGCTTACAAGAGCCTTTCCATGTGACAGTCTTATTTTATACGCTAAGATGTTTAGAATTGTACTGTTTTTTTTTTTTTGTTTGTTTCTGGTCAAATCCATTCTAAGCGGTAAAACTGTGTGTGAGAATCTTTAGATACTGAACCGAGTTTATACAACTGTGGCGTCGCTGGGGAGAAGTCAAGCCTATGTCAGGATAGATCCAGTGATGGCCCCTCTTCTTTCCACCCGACAATCTGTGGCCACTTAAAATTATTTTCCCAATGTGCCTTCAAGTTGTGTTCAGGCTCCAGTATTTGTTACTTCCATGGAGTTTTTAAATTATATCTTTAATACACAAGAATGACTGAGGCCATAAAGATACTTTGTTGTCATCAAAATCCCAAATGGAGCAAACATTTTTCACTTCCTCTGAGACACAGCTGGATAATAAGTACTCGGCGATAGCTATGGGAACTTGGGTTCCTTTCCAGAATATCAACGACCTTTGCAAAAAACATCTCTCGCTGCTTGGACAAGGAATTAGGATCTTAATGCGTTAAGACCTTGCAACATGACTGGCGGGAAGTAGATGGGCGCGAAGAGGCCAGTGACACCCACCTGCGATGTGTCCCAATGTATTCATCCAAGGAAACAAAACTGAACAGCGATGAGGGGGCAACAGAACTGGGGCAGACGGCACGTGTCTCCGGATGACTTCTTTCCTTGCTCTGTCTTCCCTCAGAGGTCGCTGTAACGTCCCCCCTGCCCCTAGGGCTCTGCCAGACTCCAGAGAGAAGAAACCAGGCTCCTCGCCCACCCTGCACGTGCACACTCAGCTCCCGTCCGTCTTCTGCGTGGCATTTTCCAGACATGCTCGCCAGGTAACTAGATCTGAGAGCATCACATATGGGTGGTCCCAGAGGTCAACGTATTGAATGTCTTCTACCCTCTCCTGTCCTTCTGTTTCTGCAGTGCTGTCCAGCCCCCCGGCTTTTACGGGTCGAGGAGCGTTTGCTGTGGTTCATCCCTGCAGTCCGAGCTGCTTGGGCTGCCTGCTTGTTTGTGTCGTTTTGTTTTTCCGTGTAGACGATTCACCGAGTTGCGATGAGACTGGCCTCCGTTCCGGTGAATTGAGGATGCTGACATTCGGCATTTGAAGAGAACAAAGGTGTATGGAGAACTGGGCGACGTGACGAAGGAAGCTACAGAATTTTGGCGATCACTGAGGATCAGCACTTCCGTGCGAGGACAGCATCATTGCTCTCCAGGGTTTGCGCAGTGAGGGCGTAGACCTTAGTTCTGCGCTACGTGGAATCTCCTCCAACACGCGCACACGCATCGTGTTTTCACAACACGTGCGCAGAGAAATTTAAAATGGCAATGTGTCGTCCAAAGGAAATGGGGCTTTAAAAAAAAAAAATCTGTGCTTCTATCTCCAAGCACGTGTCAGGCACCGATCGCTAACGTAACGTCAGTACGTAGGAGGGGGCACTTGCCCAAGAATGCTCCATTTCAAACTCTCGAAAGAAATCACTTTGTTCTAAAATCTAAGCTCATCGCTTAAAAAATGCTGCCTCCTCTATTGCAGGACACCCCCCCCCCAATAATTATCTATAGATATTGCTGCGGAGAAGACCAGGGTCAGTTCCCAGACCCTGGGATTGGATGCATTTCCAGATCACCTTCTTACTTAGCAGGGCTAGATTTTGTAAAAGGAATCAGTGTTCTAGCAGATCCGAATAATACCGACTGTTTGAGGTGGAGTTCTCCATCCTTCTTAGTTTCTTTTCTTTTTAACTTTTTTTAAAAATGTTTTTATTTATTTTTGAGACAGAGAGAGACAGAGCGTGAGCAGGGGAGGGGCAGACAGAGAGGGAGACACAGAATCGGAAGCAGGCTCCAGGCTCCGAGCTGTCAGCACAGAGCCTGAGGCGGGGCTGGAACTCACAAACCACGAGATCATGACCTGAGCCAAAGTCGGACGCTCAACCAACTGAGCCACCCAGGCTCCCCTCCATCCTTCTTAGTTTCTGAACATCCAGTATTCGCTTTAATAAACCCAAGATCAAGGGACACGGTGTGGGACAGGTGAGAGAACAGACTGCTCACAGGAGGGACCATGCCTCAGCCTTCAGCTCCAAGGAGAGCTGCCCAGAAGCCCCCACTTTCAGCCACCAGAGCCAGGGACCATGATCGCATCAGCAAGAACGATTTTAAGAGGGGGCAGAAACTGTCTTTCCGATCAAACTGTTTCCTTGGAAGCAGAAGACATTGCCAAAGGAGATTTTGCTCTTTTCTGCATTTGCATCTGAGAGCAGGGGATTGGTTTCATTTTCTGTCTTAATTTGAAAAGCATAACACGGTACAAATTTTGATTTCCAGTTTGCAAGGTGGCCATTACTTACGGAACTGAATTTGGCCCAAATTCTCAGGTGTTTGGAATTTATGACAACTCCCCCAGATTCTAGAAGGAGTATTTTTTGGTCCCCAGATCAGAGAAACGAGAGCTCCTGTTCACTGCCACTGCCCAGATGTTTTCCCGGTCCTGCAAATGGATAAACCCTACAACTAAAGATCATCCGTCTGGTAGAACAGCTGTTTCGCGCTTCTTCCAAAACCCAACACTGGCCTGTGAGTTTGAGAGCAGCAGCATAATTTAGGCAAGCGGGGTGTCTTTCCAGGTAGGGGAAGGGCTGTGGATTATACTGCTGATGGAGGTGACAATGACGGTCTCTAGCATAATAATGGAGCGTAATAGCATCCCTGAGGGCAGACCCAGAAGTGAAAGCAGCATCGCCCATTAAGATAATGTTCCTGTGGTGTCATTTAAAGGTGTGTGTGGGGGGGGGGCGCCATTTGTATGATATTGATAACACAGCATCTAGCATCTAAAAATCGATTTGTGAGAGTGTTGGGGAATAGGATTGAGCTAATTTGCCCACACTTATTATCCACCAACCTTGGTGGGCATTATGCTTGCATATGCATGATAATCTCTTAGCACTGGATGCATTAAACTGTTGGCATCCATTAAATATCCAGAGAAGAAATGCATCTGTCCACTAATGAGTGCTTTCCACTATGGAAAGAGAGAATGCGAACAGTGTGGGGCTTTACAAGGAAGAAAACAGAGCCAGCTGTGGTCCCCCACCCCCACCCCACCCCACCCCCACACCCAGTATCTTAACCAAGAAAGAAGAGTCCACATTGGTGAAAATTGTCTGCTCAACGCTAATGGCTATTTTTCAGTTTGCTGTTGAATTTTGCACACTTTTTCTAGAATCTCTCAACAAGAAGCTATAGATAGATAGATAGATAGATCCACTTTACAAGTTGATTACACCCAAAGATGGTTTGCTTCATAACCAGAACATACTATTTCCTAACATTTGTTTTAAAAAAAAAACCCGGTAAGCTAATTTAATTATATATACCTTCGCTCCCTCTCGGCTCACTTAATGCTCAAAAATTGAAAAAAGCGCCATAAGGCATGTTTTTCACAGGTTAAAAACAGTGTGAGAGAGATGTGGTGGGTACCCTGGCCTGTGAAGCATTTCCCTGCAGACCCAGAGGTCCCAGTCCTGGGGCCTGTGACCCTGAGCTCTCTCCCCCATGGCACCGCGCCCTCCCCAGAGTAAGCCCCCGACACAGCCCTTTCTGGAAACGGCATTTTGTGCTGCACCAAATACAACACAGTGTGCCCTGAATATCTGATCAAGAAAAGAAATTTAAAATGGGAACGAGATAACACCTGTCAGTGACAAAGACAAATGAAACACTTTATTATAAAAGTTTAATGGGGTAAAAATGAAAAATTTACTTATTATTGCATAGCTCAATAACCTTGTTAGAAAATCTTACTTGCTTACTGAGACCCCATGCCCCCCAAATGGGAAAACAGCAACGGGGAGAATGAATGGTACAGAACGATGCAGGCAAGGGCACGTTTCTCGGCCCCCCTCTCAGCTCCTAGGGCCTGAGCAGGGCCACGGGATCAGCAGAACGATTAAATAATTCAAACTCATTGAAGCCAGAAAATCTGTACACTCTAAACTCTTCGGGGCGCCTGGGTGGTTCAGTCAGTTAAGCATCCGACCGACTCTAGATTGCAGATCAGGTCATGACCTCACGGTCCGTGGGTTCGAGCCCCGTGTTGGGCTGCACACTGATAGCACAGAGCCTGCGTGGGATTCTCTCTCTTTCTATCTGCCCCTCCTACCCTTGCATGAGATCTCTCTCTCTCTCTCTCAAAATATATAAATTAACTTTAATGAAACAAAAAATAAAATCTTCAACTTCTGGACTCTATATCGTCATCAAGGGCTTGACTTGTTTTCATCTGTAAAATGAAGGAAGTGTCTAAATACCTTTGTGGGTCCCCGTAGATTCCATGTGAAATTGAGCTGGGTACCCATAGCTCTGAAGTCTCAGCCCCCCGGGGTCCCAGGAGCTCCTCTGTTCAGGGCTCCTTGGCCCTAGTGGGAAGCCGTCCACGGGGCACACTGCCAGGGTGACCTCTCTCTGTAAAAATGCAAGTCTAAGCATGTTGTCAGTCTACACCTTCTAGTATCCACCCATCACTGTCAAGATAAAGGAAGACCAAACTCCTCAGCCCGATGTCATACGTGTCCTTCAATCTGGTCCTTGGACCTCAACACCAGCCATCCCCAGTCCCTCATCTACACCTCTGTGGGCTGGTCATGCTCCCCAGCTGAAATGCCTCCTCTGTAGGGCATCCCACCCTGTCCGTGTCTGTGTCAGTACCTGTGCCCACTTCTGGGTCTGGGATCGTACCCTTCATGACCAGGGGCTAAGCCGCCTGGGGAGCCTTTAGCCCTGTGAAGAGAACTGCATTTAGGATCTGTCCGATCGGGTCTTGATTCTCAGTTTCACCACTTATAACCTGGGCATGCCGGCTAACCTTCCTAAGCCTTCACCCCTTCAGATTGTGGATAACTGCACTTAATTCAAAGAATTCTAATGAGTGGAAGGCCTCTAACTCTGCCTGGCACATAGAAATCATTCAGCAAATATTACATGGTGTATGGGTTGTTCTGTAAGACTCAGCTCAAGCCTTCCCTCCTCTGGAGAGATTCCCTTAAATGTTTTATCTCTCCTCGTGTATCCCCCTAACCCCTCTATTTTAAATAACTTGTGCTTATTCAACAATATCTGTGCATCACTTCCTGCTACACGGAGAGATTCTTGACCTTAGATGTATTTTATGCCCACGTACCCCACATAGAACATGATGTATATATCATTCTTAATACTCATTGTTGAGTTAGTGACTGAATATATAGGATTAAAAAAACCAAGATTAAATAGATATGCCCACATCGGTAGATAATATTGTAACAAGTTTTAAACATTTTATAGTATTTAACTTTTTTTTAACGTTTATTTATTTTCGGGAGACAGAGAGACAGAGTGCAAGCAGGGGAGGGGCAGAGAGAAAGGCAGACACAGAATCGGAAGCAGATTCCAGGCTCCAAGCTGTCAGCACAGAGCGCGACGTGGGGCTCGAACCCACGAACCGAGAGATCATGACCTGAGCTGAAGTCGGACGCTTAACTGACTGAGCCACCCAGGTGCCACTATAGTATTTTAAATACATTTTTAAAATGTACTTTCCCCTCAGGTGTTTTTGGGTTCTTGGGTTGGTTTGTTTTGTTACCAGTTTGCACTAAGTTCTTTTTTTTTCTTTTGATGTTTATTTATTTTTGAGAGAGAGACAGAGACAGAGCATGAGCAGGGGAGGGGCAGAGAGAGAGGGAGACACAGAATCTGAAGCAGGTTCCAGGTTCTGAGCTGTCAGCACAGAGCCCGACGTCGGGCTTGAACCCAAGAACCATGAGATCATGACCTGAGTGGAAGTCGGACGCTTAACCGACTGAGCCACCCAGGAGCCCCAAGCACTAAATTCGTAAAGTAAAGGCTCAGTGAAAAAAGAACCCTCCCCAAAACAAAAGAAAACAGCAAACACTCTCCTGAGACCTGGAGTAAATATTAATTGTTCGATTTTCTCCCTTCTGCTGGAGTTACTTGCATTCATATCTTCTCGCTCCCTTGCTTATAAACTCCCAGAGGACAGCAACTCAGTTTTCGTACAAGGCTATATTCTTCACGGTTTCTTTCCACATTATAATTCTCATTTAAAATAGTTATGAAATGACTTGACTGATTGAATCCAGGACAAATGATAGAAGCATTATATATTAGAAAAATATTCTATTTGCCTATAATTAGCTGACAGATAAGTCGTAGCCTGCTCTGGGTTCACTTTATCTCTTGCCAGCAATCTTCTGGAAGTTGTAGAAAAAGTAAAACTTACTGTGTACTCTTTTTCCTTCTGCCTACACAATGAACTGCAAACTATGATGTTCTTTTATCATAAAACATACAGTGTAGCTGTAGGAATAGTCTCTTTTGTCTTTCCAGGATATCCAGTACACAGGTCACATGCTGAGGAATTGTTTCCCTTGATTTTTCTCCTGGCTTCCTTGTTAGGCACCGAGAGGAATCTTAATAGGCAAAGCGTGTAGTTTTTTTCTCTTGAAGAACTCGTCTGCTGCTTTTGTGGGAAGCTGCGATCCACCTCTGTAGAGAGTGACTCATTGTTGCTTCACTAATTATGCGTTATTCCTACTGTAGATTACGGGTCTAAACATCTACAAAACCAAATCCAAGGAACCCGAAGGCTAATTGGGCCGAAGACGTCCGTTTGCGCCAGCCCGAAGGCAGGAGATATGCAGTCAATTAGGCTCTAATGGGCAGACCCAGCGACCAATGCTCCCCTCTCCCCTCAACAGCCAGACTCCACTGCTGCCTTCAAAACAGTGCGCACCAGCTCTATGCCTCCTTAATTCCCAGCAGCAATTTCCTAGGAAGCTCTACTGTTGGGATTTCCTCTTCAAAAATATTATTTAGGAGTGTTTCTTTTGAGAAATACTGTTTGCGAAGCTCCGTGACGGTTCTAGGGTGGCTACCACGGAGCATGGTCCTCACATTCTAGTAGAGAGGAAATAGACATAGACACACACGTGAAAAGAGCTTCTGACAGAGGATGGGGGACCAGAGGGGATGGGCTCAGAATAGGCTGAGCCTTCAACTCCAAACTGGAGCTCTGGGATAGGGGTAAGAGCCTCCTTTCATTTCTCTCCCAGAGTCTTCCCTAGGTCATAAGGCAATAGGAAACTCCGGACAGAGTGTTGTTTTTGGCCCCTTTCGCCTAAGGCTCTGGTTAAGTCCATAAGGTGTCAAAAGTCACGGGATAGATAAGGTGCGGAGCACTAACCCTACCTGATGGATATTTGAAACACTCCGGTAGACAGGCCAACCGGTATATTTGTTCTGCACGTATTTAAAGTGGCTGCTATGTTCCAGGTGCTTTTCCAGGCACTGAGGATTCGGCATTGAACTAAATCAACAAAGACCCTGTTCTCGTGGAGTAGCATTCGCTGCAGGTCGGGGTTGAGGGGGGAACAATAGATAAATGAGAAAATATATGATACTTCAGAAGGTGAGTGACCTGGAGGCCAAGAGAGCCAGGAGCAGGATGTGAATATGGTAAATAACCATCTGGTTTTCCTGGGACTCAAGGGATCTGGGACCGTCAGTACCAAAATGAGGAAGTCCTGGCCAACTGGGGTGAGTTGTCATTTGAGGCACTGGAGACATGGAGGGATCATAGGCGACTGTAAGGATTTGGCCTTGACCAAAGTGAGGATGGGCTGGCCATTGAACAGAAATGGAAAAGACTGGAGGGTCACAGGAATGCGGAAAGAAGAACAAGGTGAGGATTGCTTTTGTAACATACTATGTTTAAGATGTTTGTTAAAAACCCTAGTAGAGGGGCGCCTGGGGGACTCAGTCCCTTAAGCCTCCAACTCAGGTCATGATCTCACAGTTGGTGAGATCGAGCCCCACATTGAACTCTGTGTTGACGGCATGGAGCCTGATGGGATTCTCTCTCTCCCTCTCTCTCTCTGCCCCTCCCCTTCTCTCTCTCTCTCTCTCTCTCTCTCTCTTTCAAAACAAATAAGTAAACATTAAAAAAAAAAAAAACACTCAATGGCTTAACAAAAAAGAACCCTGGCAGATACGTTGGGTTGGTAATTAAATACAAGAGTCAATTTCAGGAAATAAAATCAAGGCAAGAAATAAACTTGAGTGTCATCAGAATATAAATACATAGAATTTATTGCATGAAAGCCATTGGTGGAATGCAATCCCCGGGGTGGGGGTGGGGGGCGCAGTCACAAAAAGGATCTGAACTTTGAGACTTGGGGGCCTTCAACGTTGAGAAGTTGGACACGGAGCCAGATGGAGCCACGCAGTGAGCGAAAGGAGAATAAGAGAGGAGTGCCAGAACCCAAGTGGAAAGAAAATTGGAGCTGGCAGTTCTCTGCTTTCTCAGTGAAGCAAAGATGTCCACTGGGATTGAGGAAGTATTGGAGGTTGGAGGAGACCCGAGGAGGAGAGGGGGGCACTGAATGGCCCACAGAAATGTGGGAAGACTGTTCAGAAGCATTCTTTAAAACAAGACCGGTCAACACGGCCGTGTGTTTTACTCAGCTGCATTTGGACGCATGGGTTTCAGTGTGAGGGAAGGTTGTATTTAATCAGGACTGGTGTCTTGCCAGACTAGATTCTGAGTCTCAAGTATTTGGGAATATATTTGAGACAGCTACTTGTTACAGTGATGGACTGTGGAACCTGAGACATTAAGGAGAGAGCCCCAGTTGTTAGACTCGGGGTCATACAAGGGCATAACTGGCAAGACAGGAATTTTTACTGGGAATGCGCTGCCTGTCGTTAAGACCACAGACAGGTGCAGGTATTGGTAATATAGGGGCCAAGGGCAGGTCACCCCAAGGTGAAGCACCCCGGCATGAACTTTTCTTGAGTTTTGAGCAATCGGAACCCAGCAGATTCAGGAAAAGCTCTTTAGCCCCACCTCAACTGCCTGCTTGTACCAGGAAGAGAGCTATTCACAGATACTCCTTTTTGCTAAGAAACTGCTGTGCTTAACAGGGCAACCTTTGTTCTCCAAACATCTCTTTTTTTTACCTTCCTGCTAATGGCCTTCCTCCCCTTTGCATCCTCGGACCCTATCCCTCTCCTTAGCTCCCAGAAGCCTCATGTGGCCTCACTGTCTCTGGGATTTCCTGTCTATATGGATTCCTTGCGTGTATGCTATCAAATTTTATTTTCTCTTGTTGATCTGTCTCGTATCTTGATTCTTAGTCCAGCTGAAAAGACTTTGAAGGGCGGAGGAAATTATTCCTTCCCCAAAATAGCCATGAGGTATGAGATGTGATCACGGGAGAGGAACACAAGGTCTTTGGAAGGGAAAGGCATTGAACTGAGAGGCCAGAATATCTTAAGTATCCTCTGTGAGAGTGTTTTCCAATTTCAGGTTCTAACCACTAGTGGGCTATGTCGTAAATTGGACACATATTGTCAAATCTGTTTTTAAGTAGAAAAGAGGCTAGAGTAAGAATAGAATAGAGTAGAACAGAATAGAATAGAACAGAACACTATACGATATGATACGATACAAGAAAAGAAAATACATGGGTCCGTTGCTCCTAATATGAGTAAGGATTGTTCCTGAAATGTGTATGTGTGTGCGTGTGTATAACTCAATTATGATATAACTTATTGCTTACCGATCGTTGCCTGGGAGTCTCGGTCATGATATCTGAGAGCCACTGCTTTATGTGATCCTTGAAGCAGTAATAATAATGGGGAATGCTGGAAAAAGTACCAATGAGTCGGAAGTCACAGTCTTCAAGGAATGATGGAGGTGACCTGGGCTCTGTGGCTGACTGCTCCCGGCGAAGGTTCTACACCACAGGCTATAGAGGGAGGAAGGGGTACGATTGGGAGTTGGCAACGATGACCGAGCAGATATCTTCCTCAACACCAGGCACCGTGGTAAGGATTGGGAGAGAAACCAGCCTGCCCTGGGGAAGGCTTCCAGGGAAACCCCATCCTCAGGACAGAGCTGCTATGATTCAGGGGGTTACGAAATGCATACGAATGTTTAGTGTAAGGACAGGAGGCCTGAAAGAATCTGCCGCTGAAAGTGGATAATTCTGTAGGTTCCCTGCTCTGGGCGGACAAGGGCAAGGGGTTTGCTCTCCCTTGCTCCCGGGGTGCCTTTCATACTTTTTCACTGTGGTGAAAAGCACCGACCTAAGGAGAAGGGGATCCTCAGGAGACGGCCCTGTGTTGGGTGCCTGCTAAGTGCTTCATGGGCATTATTTTACCCGAAGGAACGCAACATCACCAAGTACCGTCCCAGCTTGAGGAATAAGGAGACGGAAATTCGGTTTCCGGAGGATATCGTAAGCAGGCGTAGAGGTGCAACCAGAGCAGGACGCAGGCCTATCTGACCTCGCAGCCCCGGCCGTGGCTACCACCCCACCCCATGGGTTCGAAACGTCACCTGCGTGGCCACCCGCGACACGGGATGGAGCTCTGCGAGGGGTGGCCGCCTACCTGGTCCTGCCCAGGCGGAGCATCGGCACCTTATTATGTCGAAAGTCCGATGGTGTTCATCCAGGTCAAGGAGAAGCACAGCACAATCTATGTCAAGGTTGTCTGTGCAGACTTCAGGGAGAAGGCAAAATGATTCACTGAGGATGGCTGAGTAAGAACAGCACGCTGTTTATTGTCCATTTTGATAAACTGCTTAGAAAGGCTCTGGAGTGGCTGTGCGTGCCTGTCTCCAGGACGCAACTGATGACAGCTGATGACTGATTCCAGTTCTCTGCGGCAAGGAGAGGCGGCAACCAAGAAGCTGGCTGTGTCCAGTGTCGCGTTACAAGATCGCACGTAAGTACCAGGAACGTCTCCCTCGCTTTTTTCTCTCTGGGCATTTCAGACCCCTGGCGTCTCCTTCCTAGCTGTATTGTCCAAATGAAGGGGGACGAGGAAAGGATCAGCGGATCACCTGGCTTAGACCTCAAAACAAATTCGGCAACAATGCAAAAGATGGGCAGTCACGGGAAGCGCTGTCTCTCTCGCTCTCTCTCTCTCTCTCTCTCTTATGGTGGCTCATCTTAACCTTTACATGCAAGATGTGTTCTTCCTCTGCATGATATCCTTCTTTGGGGGCACAAACATCTACCAAATTCCTCCCCAGACTTCCCTCAAGGGACAAGGTGGACTGAATTAGGTATGTGTCTCCTGCCCTAACAAGAATGCTGGTCTCATCCGTAATGCAGGTGCAGCCAAGTGGAGGTCTTGTTGCAGGAGGCACAGGACAGGGACGGACACAGCACAGAAAGGAGACACCCGCACCCTTATTGGGCCGGGTCCCCCTGCTCTCCGGAGCTAAACCTTTGTTGGTTACACATAAGCAAAGCGCCCCACTGTGGTGTCTATTTTCCTTCTTCTTAAGGTCAGTTGACCTCCACCGTTCTCCTGAATTTACTCATTTAAACCCATCCACTTCTCCCGAGAAACTTCCTGCCTTTTTCTTTCACCGTGCCGTGACTCACCCTCTATTAATTCTTCCCAGTGAACAAAAGGCACTCATTACTGTTGATATTTGAGTCATGCTCTGGATGATCCTGCTGCCTGATCCGAGGACCTGCTTTTTGTGCCTTGTCCTGTCATCCTACGCTGGGAATATATGCCTGTCCACTTCCTGCTTCAGCGTCCTTATTACTGAAGGCTTGGTAAAGCTTTTACTCTCACCCAAAGAACAATCTTGAAGTGTTAAAGCCTTGTGGGTGGACTGACACTGGGCCAAGCTTGTCTTCCCTGAATATTTGTTGCAAATGCTGGTAGCCTTTTGTATCAGGTTTCTGGGACGGTTGTACCAAATCACCACCAACACGGTGTCTTAAAAGAACAGAAATTCGTCCTCTCCCAATTCCAGAGGAAAGAAGCTCAAAATCAAGGTGCCGGCTGGCCACATTTCCTCCCAGGACTCTGGGGAAAGGTCCCCCCTTTCCTTCTGCAGTGTCTGGGGACGGCTGGCAATCCTTGGTGTCTGTGGCTTATCAGAGACAATGTCAACCCAGCCCCTGCCTACATCTCCACGTGGACTTCTCCCTGTCTCTCTGTGTGTCTCCTTTTCTGCCTCTTATAATGGATGCAGATCACTGGATTTAGGGCCTACCCTGGTCCAGGATGGTCTCATCTCAAGATCTTTACCTTATTATCTACATAAACCCTTGTTCCCAATAAGGTCACATTCTGAGGGACCACTGCCCAACCCATCACACCCGCGCTGGTGGTTAATAATGGCAGGTCACGTGATGCCCCACCTTGTTTCGTAGCTGAGGAGACTCTCCTGAGCCTGGTTTCTCAGCTTTGTTCTGTGTTCTTTTTGGCATAACGTGCTGTGACTGTTGGAGGGACTTGAACCCTTTTCAGCAAGAAAAAAGAAAATCGCTCTTGGCTTCCTGTCCGAGTTGATAAGGGCGAGAATAGAAATGTCTACACACGTGTGTGGGTGCACGTGTGTGGATGGGTGCGTGTGTGTTATGCTTGGGGGTACGTGTGTGTATTCCTGCACGTGTGTGCATATTCATGTGTGTGTATACACGGCCGCCCACGTAGGTATGTATAAATGGCAGGAATGGGCAGATCGTGGCTCTTTGAGGGCACACCCGTTAGACATTCAGCAGGAAGCGGAAGCCGGAGAAACAACGCAGGGTGTGGCTACGTAATCACTTCCTCTTGGAGGCATGCTGACAACGCTCTTCAAACCGGAAGTGCACGGAAACCAAATTAATGGTGGCAGCGATGGTGGGGGAAGGTTGTACGGTTCAGTACCTCAGAGGGTGTTGGTCCTCCACCCTACTTGGACGGCCGGGTGTGCATCATCAACACCTTTCTTTCTCACACCCGCCCCCTCCTGATTCTGCAGATAGTTCTCAGCTAAGGTCATAAGAATCCAGTCAAATTTAATCGTACGAGTACCCTGATACCCCAGTGAAAACTGAAGAAAGGGAGGCAGGATTGTTACAGTGATTTGATGCCTCGACAATCAGTATACTTACTTGACTTTTTTTTAAAAATGAGGGTTCGTCAGTACATTCGCATCACCACAGAGTCAGACATCCCTAAGAGCTGTTACAAGGTCACTTGTATCGTAGTTGACGATTGCACGTTCCTCTCTTCCCAAAGAACACTAATTTTCTCTTTAGGATCAGGGATTGAACATCATTGTAAGGTCAGTGGCTGGTAAAACGCCTGGTGCAAGAGATGCTTCTTGAATGAATGAATGAATGAATGAATGAAAGAATTTGAGATTCCCTAGAAAGAGATGTGAAAAGATGGACACTGGAGAACAAGACTTGAGGTTACTCTTAGACAGGATTCTTCACCTATTTTCCTGTGATGTAAATGAAACAGAGGAATATTACATATATATATATATATTACATATATATGTATAATTATAATATATGTATAATATAATATACATATTATATTATATTATATTATATGGGAATGAGAACTAATACGTTTATATAAAAATCAGGTTGTCCTGAAGGCATGACAAAGCTCAAAAACCTCCCGAATAAAGAGTACGTGTAGGATTCTGTTTGTAGCTATTCAAGGGGCAAAGGTTAGAGAAGCCTTTCCTGGTACATCCTAAATCCATGCACATGACTGAGATGTAGACAAGTAGAAATGTTTCCAGGAACTAGACCCTTATGGAAGAGTGAAATCATAGAGGTAAGAGACTAGTGGAATTTGTTCTAGAAGATTTGTTAATCCCTACTGACTTAGGGTGCGAGTTTTAACAACCCCTATCACAGAGTTGGTGCAGTTAGAGTCAACTCAGAAACACTTGCTTCACCCCAGGACTCTCCAAAGGAGGACCTCACTGGCTAAATTAGCAAAACCTGGTACACAAGACAGAAGGGGACAAATGAGCTTTCTCACTCTGACCCTGCGCAAGAAGGGGGATAATGCAAGAGTTCTTGGAGAACACTGTTTTCGACAATCACTCATGGACAACAAAACCTTTGTGGAAGTTCAGGCTTGCAGAGGAGAAACTCCAGCACCCCAATGGGGCAAAATTAAAAAATGAGTTTGGATGCATTGGAGGTGGGCAAGAGGAACAACTTCCCCCCAGGGTGGCACGCTTTGGGGCGAGGACAGATCTTTTCAGCCTGTGGTCTCACAGGGGAAAGTGAGACCATATGTGTGAGCACCTGAGTTGTGTGGGAGGCTGCCAAAGAGGCCAACTTCTTGCTGATTCCCGCCCCCCACCCCGCCAGCAGAATAATGAATCTTGGGTTGCATATACGGGGGGGGGGGGGGGGGGGGAATCTGAGAAAGCAGCAGATAGGATTCTTGGAGGGATTGAAGGGATGTGGGTCTTCTTAACCATGTCATGGACCCTATCAAAGGACAGTTCAACAAAATTAAGGAAATGATACAGGAAAAAATGAGAAGTTCAACAAAGAGATAGGAATAATAAAAAGAAGCCAAACAAAACTTCTGGAGCTGAAGAATACAATGAATGAAATAAAGATATACAAATAAAGAACATGAAGGACAAACTGAATCAAGCAGAAGAAAGAATCTGTGTGCTAGAAGCCAGAAACTTTGAAATCGTCCAGTCAGAAGAGAAAAAAGAAAAAACGTAGGTGAAAAAGAATGAGGAACATCTACATGACTTATGGGATATCATCAAAAGAATCAATTGTTGAATTATTAGAGTTCCAGAAGGAGAAGAGAGGGAGAAAATGTATTTAAAGAAATAATGGCTGAGAACTACGCAAATAGGGAGGCAGATTGGGATATCCAAGTTTGAAAAGCTCGCAGGTCACCCAACAAACCTGACTTAAAGAGATG
Organism: Panthera tigris; assembly: GCF_018350195.1. Lineage (NCBI taxonomy): Eukaryota > Metazoa > Chordata > Mammalia > Carnivora > Felidae > Panthera > Panthera tigris. The sequence goes on along the minus strand of NC_056664.1, from coordinate 146,368,313 downwards.
TGCTCCAAGATACATGGCAATAAAAGTGTCAAAAATCAAAGGCAAACAAAGAATCTTAAAAGCTGCAAGAGTTAAGAAGCTTGTAACCTTAAGGGAATCTCCATATGATTTATCAGCAGAAACCCTACAGGACAGGAGAGAGTGAGAAGATATATTTAAAGCACTGAAGGAAAAAGAAGAACCAACCAAGAATATTCTATCTAGCAGTTATCCTCCAGAAATGAAGAAGAGATAGAGTTTTCCAGAAAACGAAAGCTGAAAAAATTTGTCACAACTAAACCCGTCTTAAGAGAAATATTGAAAGGAGTTCTTCAAGCTGAAATGAAAGGAAATTAATTAGCAACATGAAAACATTAGTCACTTTGTAACTTTTTTAGGGGAAAGTAGCTACAAGGAATAACATTAGTAACATGAAAATACACAACACAAAGGTAAAGGTAAGTACATAAGCAAGTTCAGAATACTTTAATACTGTTATATGGTGGTGAGTTAACCACTTAACTCTAGTATAAAAGTTACAGGTAGAAAGTATTAGAAAATAACTACAGCTACAATAATCTGTTTATGAATACACAGTATAAAAAGAGGTAAATTGTGACATCCAGAATATAAAAGGAGGGAGCCAAAAGATGGAGTTTTGTGTGCAACTAACGTTAAGTTGTTATCACTATAAAATAGACTGTTATATTTGTATTGTGGTTTAGGTAAGCCTCACGGCAGCCACAAAGCAAAAACCTGCAATAGATTTGTGAAAGATAAACAAAGGAATCAAAGCACACTGCTACAAACAAACAAACAAACACAACCCCTCCACCCCCCAAAACACATCAATTCAAAAATGAAGGCAGCAAGACAGGAAGAAAGGAGGAAAGAAGCTACAAAACAGCCAGAAAACAATTGAGATGGTATTAGTAAGTCCATACCTATGGACCTATGTAATAGACTTACACTCTAAGTGTAAATGGATTAAATTTTCCAATCAAAAGGCATGGAGTGGCTGGGTGGATTTACAAAACAAAATGAAACAAAACAAAACAACAAACAAAGAAACAAGACCTAACTATATGCTGCCTATAATAGACTCATTCCAGTTTCAAGGAAATCAACTTTTATCCCTAAGATTCCCACCCAAGAATATTCATGCCACTTGCTCCCAAAAGACTGGCAGTAGACCCGGGTAGATCAAGGACATTTTCACTAATATGTGACATTCCTTTTAGAAAAAGTCCTGAATTCTTCATGTTGGTGATTATAGCCCACATTTTACACAGCCCCAGGTGTCGTGGCCATCCAAACGCAAGCATCTGAAGTCTCTTTCCTACTTTTCCTGATGAATAGATGTTAGATTTTTAGGGGAAAAGTCGCTACGAGAATGAAGGCTGCGATTTGCGTCAACTCACTTGGAATTTGTGTGCTGAATTCGGTGACTAGCATTAAGAATATTACTTCAATTGCCATCGTTATACCTTCATGAATCAATTTTCCAAAATAACTGTGATAAATATACTACTGGAAAAATTTTGAACATTCAAGCTCCATTTCACATTGTACTGTAGAATGCAGGTCCCCAAATTGAAAGCAGAACGACAAACTTGTATCAAGAAACAAATCACAATGTCAAGAAATTTTAAGGTAAAATTGCATTTGAATTTTAAAATATAAGGACTTATCTTTTTCTTTATTCTCTTTTGAGATCAAAGCTTTCAGGGTTTTTTTTTTTTATAATAACCTTTATTTTATGAAATGGTGGTGATTTTAAGTGGTAGTTTTACTAAGGATTTTTCGACAAAGTAAATAATGGCAGCTTTCTATTTTATTACATTTTTAATTTTATGGATTACTGAAACCAAAAATCTAGGAACCAAAAGTCTATATTTTTAATTATAATATTTATTACAATTGAGCCTATTAATTTCAGTATTTGTCTCCTCCATGAGTTATGGAACCCCTTGCGGAAGCAAATTGTGACGTGTTCATACAAGATCTTAGTGTATGCTTGCATACCAGGAAAGCAAAGTAAGGAACTTTCCTAAGGAATGATACTACCACTTTTCTCCTGCTGGTTCGTCTAGGGAATTATAATCCATCTAATGGAGAATATTGGGTTGTTAGGGAAAGAGTACATTATTTACAAGTCACTATGGTAAAGGGTTCTCTTTTGGCTTGGATAATTGAATGTCACTGAGTGGCTGGCACACTACACTTTGAGACTCAACAGCAGAATCAATTCTTAGCTAAACAGGGAAGTATGTTCACTCTGTCCTGTTTGAAAGCTCATGTCCCCAAACTGTCCAGAGTGAACTTCCTGAGACCCTGCCCCTTCTGCAGATCCCCCTTACATCTTTCTCCCAGGATACCTCACTCACTCATTTAGCAGTTGGGACTGTGTAACTGATTAAACCATAGAGGTAGTGAGTTGATGGTCTGTGCAGTTCATGTTCGTGTCTCAGGGAGCCTTCACATTTATAACCTTCCTCGTAGTGGATTCCCGATCCTCGTGTGAGTCCTACAGGCAAAAATTTTGAAGATGAGAATGAAACATCCTTTGGACAGCTTCCCTTGTAGGCAGTAGGCAGCCAACTAACTACTCTTCCTTCAGCTACGCATCTGCACCCTGCTATCCTCTGAATCCTGCCTAGAGATACCCTACTCTTTCTAAATCCATATCCAGGGGCTGTAGGGAACATTTGCATGTGAAGTGACATCAGTGTTCCATTCTTCGTGATAAAGGTACTTCTAATTCACTGAGGTCAGTGAGAAACATATTTGTTGCAAGGGGGGAAGAAAAGACCATGAAAATACACCTGCTTTGCTTATGTATATTTCACAGATTGTGTGAAGTGAGATATTCACTCTATAAACATCTGCCTCTTCTCTGAGCAAAGAAAAGCCGGTTTCCTATAATGACATCAGTTCTGGTACATTTTCGCCTACACTTTGCTCAGTCTCCAACACTGCAGCTCCTCAGGGGGCTCCCAGATGGCCTCATCCACTCCTACGCTGCCTGTAGGATGAGAGGGCCCTGAGCCAGCTGGGTCTACAGTGCGTCTAGAAGTCATGTTTCTTTCCTTCTGTCTAGATCAGTGGTGTTCTACCATTTTCTTCTTCTTCAGCTTATTTTTTTCTGAATAGGTAATTCCATTCACGTTGTTAGAATATCAGAAGTATATAAAGGTATAGAGTGAAATTCCCCTTCTGCCTTATCTAGCATTGCTAATTCCCAGAACCTCTTCCATAGGTAACCATGGTTACTAGCTTTTTCAATACATGTGACGAGAAAATACAAATGCGTATTCCTCCTTCCCTTCAGACAAATAGTGACACGATCCTGTGCACCTTGCTTTCTTTACGCAATGATATGCAAATGAGATGGTCACAGAGAGGCCAAGGGTCCAGCAAAGTATACTCTCCCCTTCCAGAATAACAGGTACGGCTCAAAGCAGCTGCCCAGCCAGGAGCTGTACTGCACAGCCTCTGTTGGATCTAGATATGGCCATGGGACTAGCTCTTGGAGACAGAGTGTGAGAAGCCACACGCCCTTTCAGATCAGGAGGTTTAAGAAGAGATACGCGTCTGCCATGTCCTGCTCCATTCCATTGCCGGGATGCAGACGATCTGAGCTTTTAGAGGGTCGTGGGGCCACGTAAGGAAGGGAAAAGTGTGGTAGTCTTTGTGTAATCTCAGGGAAAGGTTATACAAATGGCCCTTTACAAGTTAAGGCCCCGGCATCACCTTGTGGAGGAGAGCTGGCTGCCAACCAGGAGAGTGAGAGAGACCCTGATCGTGTTGATATATTGTCGGCCTAGTTCCTGCAACGGGTTAGCCTACCTCCTCCAGCACGGAAGCCATACCACATGGGAACATAAAAGACTCACCTTGCTTTTGTTTTTTATTTCTGCTTTTATTTGTTTTTACAGCTGTTAACCGTTCCCTTACAAACATGAACCATGGTTCGCCTGCCCCTTCAGACTGTCCCTTCTTTGGGATATTTCAATAGTTTCTAGCCACTTCCCATTCCAGACTCTGCCACGGTGCCTGGAGGTACCACATCGATCATTTCGTTCCCAGAAATATTTCATTTTGAAATTGAAATTTTTATTTTAGTATTTATTTTCAATATAGGTGTCGAATAAGGCCTATGCACTACTAACATTAATACAGATTATATATATTATCATATTACATTATTACAAATATGCACGTATATGCATTCATATGTACAAATATATTTTATTATGTTGTTACATATACATATACATTTTACACGTGCATATACACTCTACATGTACGTAATAATATATACACATAGTAATATATATAATGATATATATAATATTGCCTCTCAGCCCCAAAACTGAGAGGCAATATCACGCAGCCCCATTTTGCTTCTTTGGGGGGCACTGAACCAGCATTCTCAACGATTGGCTCAAAAATGAATCTCGTTCGGAGTTACCATTCGATAACTATGCATTTATAGCTAATATATAGAGACCACGTGCAGTCGTGGGTTTCACGATCAATTAAGTCCATCCTTGCTCACACAGGGCCGCTATTTCCTCTTACTCCAAACACATTCTGAAAATAACTGGCCATGCGGTACTCTTAAAAATTGAAAGGGGGAGAACAGAAGCAAGGGGAGGATTGCTTTGAGCAGGAACAGGCAGGGGGATAGAGCCCAGAAAGCTGATGAAAATCAGACACGAGTTTTCAAAGGCCGCTTCGAGTCAGGGCCGCGTCACATTGCCGTATGGCAAGCAAAACCAGTGATTCTCAGAGTTAGAGCACTGAATTATGAAGGAATTATTAAACCATGTTTTGTAGGCTATTTGGAAGCAAAAATGAAGTGCAATCTTTCAATTAACATTACCACCCCCGGGAGTAAGCTAGTGGGGTTGGCTACGTGCGAAAGTCTGTCCGTGTAAAACAGTTCATCTCCTGCCAATTCTAAGTAAATAAAGTATGGACCAGAAGATTTCAGGTGCTGGTAATTCAGCACTCTAAAATGTATGAGTTACAGAACCCGTTGGGAAAGGAAATTTGGGAAAACAAAACAAAACAAGACAAAAACAAAACAAAAAACCCCACTTTTAATGGAAGAAGAGTGTGAATTTTCTACTGAAAAGGCAAATGGCTCTCCGACATTCGTATTCTTCCGTGGGCCTTGTTGTGCTGTGACCTGTATAATATCCTTAAACATGCCCTTCTGACTCCCATCTGAAATAAATGATGTCCCCAGTGCCGGACTGTCCTGGCTCATTCATCAAGAATGGTATTTAATCGGAACTTTAAGTCGAGCAGAGGAGGCTTGTTAAAGTAACGGCAGGATGGACACTCAGGCTGGGAGCTGTGGCCTTATCCGTGGGCTGCCGGGTCCTTTGACTTGCCAATTATTTTCATACACCTCCGACCTGCCGGCCCCTGCACGAACCACAGATGAAGCTTGTTCACTCGCGGGAGAGGAGACCTTGAAGGAAGGTCCTCCGGTGCTGCTGATGATCAGGGCCAGGTGCTCGGCCTCCAGGGTCACTGCCAAATGGACATCCAGCCTGGAAGCCACAGACAGCTGCCGGGAAAACAACAACAACAACAACAACAACAACAAAGCTGCTTGGATTCAAGACGCAGTTAACGGTCCCCTAGTTACTCGTTCCGTGAGTCAGGGATTAATTTTAGTCCTGGATCTTTGGAGACGACCGTGTTCTTTATTTCCTCTACACGGTGAATGTGAATGCAATATTCTTCTCCGCTTTGGATTTCAAACTGTTCTTTAATATTGCATGGGAAACAGGTGCCACACGCCTCCCTCCCCCCGCAAAGTGGGTAATGGAGACCCTCACCGCCTGCAGTGAAGTGAAAAGACTTTTGGGTGAGAGGTGCTCCAGGAAGGACAAAATTATTAAAATGGCAATAAACGCCGAGTTCTGTGCTCACTGAGACTGTAATAGGTCTTCAAATTTTGCAAAGAAACAGATGGGCTACAACTCCTTCCTTGATCTGGAATTAACAAATTCCACTTTCTGATTATGCTAATCTGAGGAGAGTTTAGCATAGAGCATATGTGTTTGGATTCAGGATATTTCTTATTTACAAGCAAAACTAAATCTCATTTCTCCTTCCCACTTTCTGAGGCCATTTTTGCAGATTTAAAAAACTTGTTTGGGGACCTTGAGAGAATTCGGCTCTGTCTCAGACACCAGGATTAGGCACACATTTGTCTCACACCATTGCAATTTGGTATAAACACATTTATTGGAATCATTCCTTTAAGAATTGCACTAGGGAATCAAGTCTCCTGCCCCCCAGCCACCACCTTTAATCTTCGATCCCAGACCCACAAAATATTTTGTCAAACCCCACCCTCAATGTGAAAACAGTAGTCTTATGTTTGCATGATGCTGAATGGTTTATGAAACATTCTCTTTCCCTTTCTTTTTTCTTTTCTCTTCTCTTCTTTTCTTTTCTTTTCTTTTCTTTTCTTTTCTTTTCTTTTCTTTTCTTTTCTTTTCTTTTCTTTTTAGAAGACCTTGATCTTTTCGAGCAGTTTTAGGTTTACAACAAAATTGAGATGAGGAGATTTCTCGTCTACCTCCTATGCCTACACATGCGCAGCCTCGCCCATTATCAACATCACTCACCAGAGTGGTGCATTTTTTACCAAGGGCGAACCTGCATCGGCACATCCTACACACCTCAAATCCATACTGTCCCGTAGGCTTCACCCTTGACATTGTACATGCTATGGGCTTGCACAAAAGTGTAATGACATATATCCATCAATATATGTAATGTCATACAGAGTATTCTCACTGCCGTAACAATCGTCTGTGCTTTGCCTATGCATCCCTCCCTCCTCTTAACCTTGACAACCACTGATCTTTTTATTGTCTCCATAATTTTTTTTTCCAGAATGCCATATGGGTGAAAACAAGTACTATGCAGCCTTTTCTAATCAGCTTCCTTCACTTAGTAATATGCATTGAGGCTTCTTCCATGTCTTCTCATGACTTGATAGGTCATTTCTGTTTCCCACTAAATACCCTCCCAGTGTCTGAAAGTATCATAGTTTATTCATTCATTCATCTACTGAAAGACATGTTGGTTGCTTTCAAGATTTGGAAATTATGAGTAAAGTTGCGTAAGCGTCCGTGTTCTGTTTTTTGTGTGGGCATAAGTTTTCAGTTTCTTCGGGTACGTACCAGGGAACACGATTGCCGGATCATATGATAAGGGTACATTTAGTTTCGTAAGAAACCACCAAATTGTCTTCCAAACTGGCTGTATCACGTTGTATTCCCACTGGCAATGAATGAGAGTTTCTATCGCTTCGTTGCCTTGTCAGCATTTAGTGCTGTCAATGTTCCAGATTTTGGTCATTCTGATAGGTGAGTCGGGGTGTTTCATTGTTGTTTCCGTTTGCATTTTCCAAATGACATACGCCATGGAGCATCTTTTCATGGCTTATTTGCCATCCTTCTATCTCCTTTGGTAACGTGTCTGTTAAGGTCATTGGCCCGTTTTTAAAATCAGGTTGTTTGCTTTCTTATTGCTGACTTTTAGTATTTCCTTGCATATTTTGGGTAACAGTTCTTTATCAGATGTGCCTTTTGCAAATATTTTCTCCCAGTCTATGATTTGTATTCTTATTATCTTGAGATTGTCTTTCACAGAGTAGAAGTTTTCAATTTTAATGAAGTTCAGATTATCAATAATTTCTTTCACGGCCCTTGTCTTTGGTGTTGGGTCTAAGAAGGCATCGCCACACCCAAGATCATCTGGGTTTTCTCCTATGTTCTCTTCTAGGAGTTTAGTTTGGGTTTTACATTTGGGTCTGTGATCCATTTTGAGTTAATTTGTTGTGAAGAGTGTGGGGCCTGTGTCTAAATTTTTTTTTTTTTTTTTTTGCATGTGCAAAAGACCACCCTTGCTCCACTGTATTGCCTTTACTCCTTCATCAAAGATTAGTTGACTATTTATGAAAGTCTATTTCTGGGCTCTCGATTCTGTTCCATTGATCCATCTATTGATATGATCATGTGATTTTTATTTTTTAGTCTACTGATGGGATGGATTACATCATTTGATATTTGGTGGTTGAACAAGCTTTGCATACTGTGGATAAGTCCTCCTTGGTTATGGTGTATAATTATTTTTTAATCCAAGTTGTTAATATCTTTTTGAGGATTTTGCATCTATGTTCATGAAAAACATTGGTTTGTAATTTTGTTTTCTTGTAATGTGGTTTGAGTATTAGGATGATGCTGGCCTCGTAGAATTAGTTAAGAAATATTGCCTCTGCTTCCATTTTCTGAGATTACAGAAAATTGGTATTATTTTTTTCTTATGTGTTTGTAGAATTCACAGTGAATTCACCTAACCAGTTACTTTCTGTCTTGGGAAGTTATTAATTTCTGATTTGCTTTCTTTAATAAATATAGGCTTGTTTATATCATCTACTTCTTTTTGTGTGAGTTTTGGCAGATTGTGTTTTTCAAGCAGCTGGTCCATTTCACTTAGGTTATTAGATTTGTGGGCATAGAGTTGTTCATAATATTCCTCGACTGTTCTTTCAATGTCCATGGAATCTGTAGTGATGTCTCCTCTCTAATTTCTGACACTAGTAATATCCATCCTTTCTCCTTTTCCTTTATTTAGCTTGGCTAGAGTCTTATAAATTTTGTTGCATAAAACATTTTCTCATACAGCATTTTATTCTAATATTTATTTGCTCAGTAAATGGTTTTGAACAATGTTTTTGCTTCATAAACCCAGGGTCAGTTTGATCAAGTAGGGAATGTCCAAAGATCCTTAGGCTGTTACATTCAATACAAAATATTAATTCCCCTGACAAAGTTTTCCAGTCTGGGCCCAAGGGTCTCCCGCGTCAATATCATCTGATGAGTTGGTGGTGGGATTGTCGGTTAAAGGGTTCGGTTCTTGCCGCACCCACATATCAGAGATCAGAATCTCTTCGGCGAGGTCAGGGATTCTGCACTATGAGCCTTTTTCAGAGTGATTTTTGGCTCAATAACCTGTGCCTTTTCAATTCCTCACAAATATAATGGCTGATAAGCTAAGTCCTTTCTCTCTTCACTCCTGCCCTTTAATCACACAACTGGCTTTTTAAAATATTGTGGAAAATACAGTGATAGTTCCCGTAACTTTCCAATATAATTACTTAAGCTGAAAAGTTTATTAAAAATCGAAAGCAATTTTACTAAACCACTGAGTGTAGAGTGTAGTAGGGAGACTAAGTGTTTTAGGATGTCTGGTATAGAAAAGCTTGTTCCCACCTTCATGTTCAAAAAGATTTTGATTATCACAATGAGATTAGTTAACACCTCCATCACCTAACATGGTTATCTTTCTGGGTGTGTGGTGAGGGCTTTTAAGAATTAATCTCTCAGCATCTTTCAAAGATACAATACAGCACTGTTTACTCTATTATTATGCTGTACATTAGATCCCCAGATCTTATCATCTTATAACTCAAAGGTTGTACCTTTGATCACCTTCCCCCATTTCCCTCATGCCCTTGGTTGCTTTTTACAATCACCAAAAGGGTATAATTTTAAACTATCTTAGTGATAAAATACTTGTTCCCTTAAAAAATGTGTTGGTCTGAATTCTATTACTGTTAACCTTTAATCTCCACATGTAAGCCTTAAAGGAACATTTAAAAAAAAAAATTTAATGTTTATTTTTGAGGAAGAGAGAGACACAAAGTGTGAGCAGGGGAGGGGCAGAGAGAGAGGGAGACACAGAATCCGAAGCAGGCTCCAGGCTCTGAGCTGTCGGCACAGAGCCTGACACGGGGCTCGAACTCATGAGCCATGAGATCATGACCTGAGGTGAATGAAGTAGGACTAAAGGAGCATTTTTAAAATCACTTCTCTTTAATGTAAGTTGCATTCTACATGATAGTTATTCCAGAGAGCTAAGCTACCTGCATCCATTTGGAAGGAGAGTTTGCAAAGTTTGGAGATCATATAAGCTCATTTTGGGCAGAGTTCATGTCTCCATACCCTATGGTAATACACATATCTGCATTTAAACAGCGGATTTGGAATCGAAAATTACAGCACAGATCTTGTGGGGGAAAAAATTCAATTCAAATTACTCCAGTTGTGGCCGCTTTTAGATTTCATTGCATATAAAATGTAACACTATGACACCATGCAAATTGTGAGGAGTAATATTTTTGTTTTGTCAGTATACATTTTGGTTAATACATGAAGTAATTGAAAATTATGGAATTCCTGAATGAAGTTTAGTAGTATCACTCTGGAACAAAGTCAGTGAGACACAATTTTTTTTTAAGATGTTTTTTAAGCTTCAGTGCCCTGAAATTACAGAGAAAGCAATTAACTATGGTCACAAAAAGATGTAATGAGATGGACATACATAGTAAAAAAAAATTAAATTTTGAAGAATGCCAGGAGGGATGACCAAAGTTGGTGGTCTTAATGGCCAGAAAAAATTAAATAGTCAGTGCTTGAATACCTTTATTGTTTTCAGCAAGAAGCAGACATTCTTTATAAAGCAGTAAATAAAATATGGCAACATTAGCTTTCATTTCATTATCTTCTCTGATTTTTGGAGAAAAGGTCATGTTTGAGGTTTTGCACAAAAAATGATAGCAACTCGTAATACATTTTCTGCTAAAGTTTTTTAGTGAGTTTGGCTGGTTTTCTTTTCTCCAGAGACTTTTAAAAGCTCCAAGAATCAAACCTGAAGAAATAAAGACCCCGTATTTTCATTTCTAAAAATTTTGATATAATGGAGGTTTCATGAATCTCTGCCAAACTCACTAATCCAGAGAATTTTGTTCTATCCCTTACTTCACGTGAAAGAAACTTTGAAATTAAAGTCAATAAGGAGTATTCTTTGTTCAACTCTGAACAAAGATACATGGATGAATCTGGCTTTACTCTGTTGAACATGAACATGCAAAGATCATTTGATAGGCATTGACAAATCGGTAGAAGTCAATCTTCCAAAACAGAAATTGTAATTTTATTCTTTCCTGTAGCAAAGCATGGTTTGGTTCTAGTTAAAATATGGTTATAATTTTCACGCAGCATGCCACTTACACATACCCCTGAGCAATATACATTATTGTTTTCTGTCTTTTACAGCTTTCTATAACTTGCATTACACAATATATATTCTTTGGCAACTGTGTTTGTTCATTCAATGTTGTGAGTCATCTACGTTGATATATGCACTGCTGGTTTGTTGACTTTCCCTGTTGTATCATGTTCCATGGCATAAATACAGTATTTTTTTTTACACCACCCCCTATGGGTGAATATTTTGTGTTGTTTCCAAAGTGTTGCAGCTGTGAACATTCTTGCTCGTGTCTCCCTAGGATCATTCCCATCTACCTATGTGTGGAGTGACTCAATTATAGGGTAGGCATTTCTTAGACTTTACTAAATACGCCACATTGTTCTTCAAAGTACTTACACGGATTTCTAATCCCACACGCAATGAGTCAAAGCTCCCGTCGCAATCTTCAACAATAATGGCTACTTGCAGAGTTTTTGTTTTGTTTTGTTTTGTTTCAAATAGGCGTGCAGAATGTCTCATCACTGTGGTTTGGTTTCCATCTTCGCGATCACCTGTAACGTTGAGTATCGTTTCACGCTTTTCGTGAATTCAGCTTTGTAAGCCTTTGTTCTATTCATCTCACTGCTGCTTCTCCACCCACCCCCAGCCACCCTCCTATTCTCAATCCTGTAATTGTACAAATCGTTATTTATTTATTTATTGCTTCTGTGATCAGTGACCAACAATACTTAAAAATCAGAATAGGTCATTTGAAGTTAATTACATATGAATTAACCAGGAAGTTATTCATTTGCTAGTTGACCATCCAGATATTTACCACCATTATATTTAGTATAATTTTTTTATTATTTTTTCCTTTATGTAGAGGGTTTTAATATGCTACAATTTCTTGATGAGGCTGAACTATTGAAGAATGTTCATTTTTTGCAATATTGTTCAGTGGTGCAGAGAGAACTACTGTCTTTGGGCATAAAATAACTCAACATCGAGAAGTCTACACAATGCAAACACAGGTGAGAATTTGTGAAAAATATGAGTCAATGTGCAGACCTGTGTTCTGGGTTCTACAAAATCCAAAGTTTTGATCCTGGATCAGGTCTGACTTTCCAGACCTCATTCCTTTCCGAGATCCCTTCCTCACCTGGTGGAAACAGTCCGTGTGACTGTTCCTCTCTTTAGAACTACCCAGAGTATGTGTGTCTGCCCCCGTGGGACCCTAGTACTCCACTGGGGCTCCCTCGCCTGGGGGTTCCTCATTCCAGTTAACCCCAAAGTGACTGATCTCTATCACATTCATGTCATTTTCTTCACCCGATACTGTCACTTTTTACCTTTTTATTGTCTGTTTCCCCATATAAGAACACCGCTCCAAGAGACCAGCCCATGTATCCCTGGTGCCTAGGGCAGCACCTGATATGCAACACAGAGTAAACACACTAATATGTACTTATTAGTTCAAGGTCACATGAGAGAGCATGCACTTCTCGAATTAAGCTATCAAAACTCATACAAAGGGAGGAAAATGTACCAGTGACATTCAACAGCATTGTGACGCCGGCTTTGATAAATAACAATGGAACTCAACTCACTTCCTGCATTGGGAGGGCCAGGATTGGCTTCTCAATTGAAGAACGGTCCTATGGGACTTGACCAATTAATTCAAGGGCCTTGGAATTACGCCTGAGTATGGTCTTTGCACGTGGCGAAGAAAATGTGCGTGAAGGTGGGGTTGTCAGAACTTAGTATCAGCAGACTACATCTTTCGGGGGTCTCCTTATCTGATAAGGGTGTTTCAGTCGTGGCTGCTGCTCCTGGCGGCCTGCGGGAGAGAGAGCCCAAAGCCACAATTATACGACAAATAATCTTCAGTGAATTCTTCGAGCTCAGTCTAGAATGTGGATGCTACGGATATTCTGGGAACAAAATCGTCTCCACGGTTATTTTCTGTTCACATCGTCAAAGAGACCGTTCAACAGAGAGGCCTGGGAGGTGGTGGAGTGGGCCGCGGCAGGTCCCAATTTTTGGGTGGTAAAAATAAATTGAAAAGTACGGACTGTTTATTTGGATACTGGTCAGAATAGGAGATGGTGTCTCTTGTTTTAAGGGGTGCACGTTAATAAAATGGATGTAATTTGCTATAGAATCAAACTGCATTGTTTAGATCTAGTAATTCCAAAAAAAAACAAACCAAAAAAAAAAAAATCCTCGTAATTCAGAGAGCAGTGTGTTGATTCTTGTCTTTGCAAATACTTTATTCCAGATGTGACTAATTAGTACTATAAACAAGTTTGCTCAGGGAACGTTTATATTACTCAGGAAAAAAAAATCATAATTAGGAAAGAAGCTACAAAGGATGTGTCTCTGGGAAAAGTTGCAGATTTGGGCGATTAACATCTTATTCTGACCATCCTCTAAAGACTTTTTATGGGGATTATCTATTATCACTATTTTTTTTTCGTTCTTTGTGTTAATATATAAGCATTTTTATAGCATTTATACCCTTATTTATATATACGTATAAAAATGATATATAATATTCATTGAATATCACCCATAACACATACATTTATCAACAAGGTTACTGAAACTCTGAGAAGTTAAGTAACTCAAAAAGGGCATGTCTTCTATTAAACTAACTAACTGACTAGAACTCATGGCTTCTAACTCCAAAACCTGAAATATTTTCATATACATTTCTGAAGGCTCTTGCCCGCATGTATATTTCATTATCCATCTAAACTCATGAAAAATTGGAATCTCTTGGTATTTTCTGCATTACCAAAAGAAAGCATAAAATTAATAGTTTAGTCACGCCCAACATTGCCGATATCAGTTGAGGATAGGAACACTCACAATCTACCTCTAATTAAAGAATTGTTCAGACCAAGTGGATGGTCCCTAGCTGACAGCATCCCATTTATATTTGAGAAACCTTGGTAAATGAATCAATTTTGTAGTTGTGAAATTGGTGGTAATCATCTACTACAGGAAAGCCCATCTATAGGTGGAACGTAGGCAGATGGTTAGTTTCCTAAACTGAATACATTAGGGCTTTCTTCTTTCTCAGCCCATGAATTGCAACTGATAAAGTTGTTGAAGGAACGAATAGACAAAATATTCGATTAAAAACTGATCATTAAGAAGCACCTGGGTGGCTCAGTAGGTTAAGCATCCGACTTCGGCTCAGGTCACGATCTTGTGGTTCGTGAGTTCGAGCCCCACGTCAGGCTCTGTGCTGACAGCTCAGAGCCCGGAGCCTGCTTCGGATTCTGTGTCTCCCTCTCTCTCTGCCCCTCCCCCGCTCACACTCTTTCTCTCAAAAATAAATAAATATTAAAAAAATTAAAACAACAAACAGACAACTGATCATTCACCAGAGAAAGTATTGTTGACCAAATGCGGGAGGGAGAAGAAGCATATGTGTATAATTACATAAGGCAAACTTTGTCTCTAACTAACAGATAATATGTATTTTGGGTTATGTCTGGAAATGACTAAAAAAAGACAAACCCTTCGTTATGGCTTATTCAACTCCCCACCCTCCCGCCCCAGAGACAAATACCTCCCATCCCCTATGTAATCCTTGTCTTTATCCAGGACTGCAACGTTTGTTGTTTACTTATTTGTTTATCCAGTTCAAAATCACTTTTACTTCGCATGCTAAGAATTTAGTAAAATCCTGACCAAGCTTCCTAGGTCACTGATTCCAAAATTTCAAACTAATAAGCCAAAGACATTCAGTATGTTGTTTCAGCCAACTGTATTTTTGAAGAAAAGAAAAATAAAGCCACCACATGGAGACAATTACAGTAAAATTAAGGGAGACAGATATTATATTATTTCAATGTGCAGTTTAAAACTACATATTGAAAGTTACGGCCCATTAATGTAAATTATTTTGCAGTGGAAATATCTAATTATCTTTTCCAGATAACAAACATAAATGAAAATGTTTCAACCTAATCATAATAACCTGCCTGGAGAGAAGCTGTACAACTAGAAACCCAGAATGTGCCCCATTATCTATGAAATTCACCCTTGGTGTCTCTTATGGGCTGTTTCTGTGTGCCTCTTTTATAGAATGAGGAAAGAAAAATGTATTTGATGCTTTGTGTGTTGAAATTACATTTTTATAAGAACAATTATTTGGTGTGAGGGATAGCCGTTTTTTTGTTTTGTTTTGTTTTGTTTTTGTTTCACCTCGCAACGATCATGGTTCTCAGTAAGATGCATCCTCAAAAGTGAATGCATATCAATTAGTTTCAAGAATTTTTTCATCCACTGATTTCATGTCAGAATTGTTAACTTTTGTATAGTCAAAGCTTCAGATCCAGAAAATATACTGAAAAAGATAACTTCGTAATACAAGTAAGAATCGAATATCATTTAGAGGTTATGACTTGCCCATGTTCATTCACAGACGTTTTCAGGCAAGATTTATTTATTTTTGTGTATTTATTTTGCTATATTTATTTTCCTACTTAGACATGTCTCAACTCTATTGTCAACATCACAGCAGCAAAACCGACTATCAAGATGGCAAGTCCTGGTCAGGTAGCTATGATCTCAAGAGTAACATTTGGCTATGAATATTTTATCAAGTGCGGAGCCTGAAAAATAAGTTCTAATGAGAGTAGAAAAACTTTCTCTGGGGGTGCCTGGGTGGCTCAGTGGGTTAGGCGACCGACTTCCGCTCAGGTCGTGATCTCACGGTTCAGGGGTTCGAGCCCTGCGTCGGGCTCTGTGCTGATGGCTCAAAGCCTGGAGCCTGCTTCGGATTCTGTGTCTCTCCCTTTCTCTACCCCTTGCCTGCTCATGCTCTGTGCCTCTCTGTCTCTCAATAATAAATAAATGTTAAAAAAAGATTAAAGGAAAAGAAAAACTTCCTCTGTAAGTGGAAGACATTGAGTATTTGGTTTGCCCTCTCCTGCCTCCATTTTAGGATGCCCTCTGCTTAATATATTGAAAAACACAAAGGTAACATGTACTTTTCAATACTGTGCTTTAGAATCTTTCCAGTGTTTTCATGTTGACGTGAAGACTAGGGACTCACATGTGCCAGGCATTGAAACTGTGGAAGTTCCTTCAGGTAGCAAGACACAGGGGCCTTCTAAGGGGACAATTGTGAAGATAAATGACAAAAAAGAACATCGTCTGCACAGCCTAGTGGAAAGGAAAGTCACACCAAAGCACCTATTCTCATGAACACCAGAATACCATGGGAAGAATTGCAGGGTGGCTCAAGAGAGGGCACAGCCTTAGTAACTACATTACTGTTATTCCTGGCTCTAATTTCTGCCGTTATGATAGTTTAACTATTCCCTCTTTCCTTACTCCTCCATCTGGTACTCAGTAGTTGATTCTCCCTCTGGAATGTTGATCTGACAGGTGCGACAAATGACTACCTGTGTAGGGGTCCCCTTGGGAGAGAAGTTTTATCTCAGCTTGTCTCCAGGTCAGAAACCCCTCTCATGTCCCTTTGACGGTAGGCAAAGTGATCGCAACTGGGCTCAGAGCACGTGGACCCACAGGACATAATTCTTCAGGGCAGGGCTGTGCACGATCTTCCCCAAATATTGCCGAGATTTTAAAGTATTCATGTTTGTGCCATGCTAAGACTTTTCCAAAAGATAACTCGACATCTCAGTGCTCCACAGCTCATTATGATTGGACTCAACTTCTCTGGTCTTTTAACCTGCCATATACCCCCACGTTTCCTACCATATTGAAATAACTGTGAAAAGTACCTAAAGGTACTGTACTATGTTTCTGATAGTTCTGTTTTTACTTTTTTGCCACCTTTGCCTGGAATCGTTTTCATTAACCCTTCTGTGGGTTAACTCCTACTCATCATTCAAGATCCAGCCAAAGCATTAGAACAAGCATATCTTGTTTTCTTCCTATGTAATATCTCTTCCTCCTTCTTCCTGTCATTATCCCTCAGGGAACCACTTTTCTCTCACCTCCAACCTGCCCTGTTTCAACTGAAGCTTCCTCCTTGCTCCAACACCAAGATCGGAAGGATAATGTTCATCAAACAATACTTTTTATTCTCTCAGTAATGTGTTTGGATTAAGAGTAGCGGTCCCTTACCGGGAAGGCCAGTCATGAGAAAGCCAACACAAACATAAGGAGATCTGGCAACATTAGCAGGTGCCTGCATCAGGCTACAACTGGATGTGAATGATTCCTGAAAATTTCCTTTATGCATGACAACAAGTTTGCTCTCCTTTCCCCTCCCACTTGGCTCAAATGAGATTGGTCTGAGTTTTCTGCCACCCGCAATAGAAAGAGACCTAACTAATCAAGTGGGGTAAGCCCAGTACCTTCTTCTAGCGCTCGCCACACTCCACCACATATTTTCATTTGTCTTTTCTTACAATAGACTGAGCTCATGGAAGCCTGCAATGGTATCTCATTTTTGTGTGGCGGTGCCTGACCAGCTGTGTGTTATATTTCTGGCATTTATTAAGTATTTGCTGAACAAATGAAAGAAAGATGGATAAACTTTTTCGCTGTTTGATTAACAGCAGTATTTTCTGAATTGCTGAATGGGTTCATTTTAGTAAAAATAAACCAAAATCACATTCCCATGAAAACTAGTAAAAGCTTATTTCTCAATCAAACCTATGATTTTTCTCTCTTTAGTGTTGTTCTTTAAAAAAATGAGTCCAACAGATTTGTCACTGTTTTCTCAGTAGAATAGAAGCGTCATTTTTAAAACTTCAGTCGACAGACCCCATTTCGGTGGTTCGAAGACAGTGAACAATTTAATAGAGAGAGAAGTGAGGTTGAGGAGGGAATCGAGGTCCGGATCAGGGGGGGGGATCAATTTCTATGCTAAGCAGTTTGGATGTTATGGTGGAGGCAATTTGGGGCCGCCGAGGAGCAACCATGCAAAATTCGCCTTTTAGAAAGATCATCTCGGCAGGTTCAGGATGTGGGGAAAGAGCCAAGAGACCTGATCTAGAGAACACTCAGAGTCCCACTGAGCGTACTTGTCAAGCCAGAGCAGTGGCAGCGACACCAGGGAGAAGTGGAGGCCGGAATTAGGGGCCAGAGGTAAGGAGCAGGAAGAGAGACCAAAGGCGATCCCAGATTTCTGGCTTCGGTGGTGGCTGGATTCAAAAAAGGCCAGTAAGACAAGTGGATCTGGAAAAGAAACCAATTCAATTTGGAACACAATCAGTTTTTGTTTTTTTAACAAAGGCAAGCGTTTGTCAAAAACTATCTGTGGGCTTTTGTGATCTTCGCCTTTTCTGCCAGGAGCTCTTTATTGCTGGAGCAGGCGTCCTGTCTGCCCAGCCTCACCCTGTCTTCCCCCTGCCCCCCCCAACCAAGTCAGGGGTCACCTGGCCCCCCTGGGCTTCCTGCACTCCTCTGAGCAGGACGCACCTTCGCAAACTTCTCGAAGGTTCTCCTATGTCCAAGCTCTAAGGAAACTCTTACTTGGAGTACGTGAATCATAAAATTTGGGCGTGGGAAACCGCATTCCATTTCCAGGTATTCTCATATTTAAGAGAAGTTGAAAGAATATCAAAAAGTGTTTTATTTATGAGGCTCAACACCAAAACGTCCTCATTCCCACTGAGTATCTCTCATGCTGGCATTCTCCCTCTCCTGTTTGGCCCCAGCCCCTCAGGACCTGGTGCGACACTACAGACAAGTGAAAAGTGCTTGTCCCACGAGGGTGGGCAGGGGCTGGGGGGAACCCCGGAGTGCACCTGCTTGCTTGCAGCCGATTTCTTCCCCTTTCGCCGATAGATGTCCCTGCAGCAAATGAAAGAATTTTGAAAAGAGTCCAGGGGTGTAATTAAGTGAGACAATACAGATGCCAGAACTTAAACACTGCCAGTTTTATGTAATTTAATTAATACGGTGGAGAGGGGGGAAATGCTTGTCTGTGCAGGATTTCGTGAAGTGAGGAGTGGCTGATAGAAAGGCCTGAATCTGACAGAACCTGCAGAAATAAGGAGCTGTTCCATCGATGGCTCTATTTGATCAGAAAGGACAACCACATCCAGAGTCCTGTTTATTATTTTATGTGTGACATTTCACGAGTCCGTGTAAGGTGATTATCTGTAGAAATTCCAACAGCGTGCCATTGTGACTTACAGGTGTACCTGCCTCTCCACACAACCTTCCAGGCCGTCTATTCCTTATGCCACCTGCTCCCTTTGCCGGCCGACTGGACGCCGCGAGGGGGCCTCTCCCTACACATGGGGACGGCCAGAGGAAATCGTGAACCGAAAGAATGATCTTCTCGCTTAAAATCTCCAATACGTCCATATTGTTATTCCTAGCTTTTACTTAATCTTTTATTCAGCCAGGACATTTTGATAAATATATATTCCATCTTCCTCAAAGAGGTAGTGGAGAGGGCTTTAGGTGCAGACTCCAAATCAATTTTGGTAATAACTGTGGCTGCAGCTCACGGCTCCCTGGATGAAAATCAAGGAACGCGCAAAGAGAAAGAAAGTCTGTGATCAGCAAAACACTCGGATAGGACCCTGATGTGTCAGGGGGATCCTGATTACAGCTTATGGGTTTCGAATGAGGGAAGACAATTGGAAATTTCAGAGTTCGGGGCTCTACACTTGTCTCTGTTTAAAATGTTTCCTCGTCTTGTCTTTATACTTCATGGTTCGTTCCAAAACTTCCGCCTGTAGCACGCGCTCAAGGCCGTGTTCTGTGAATGAAAAGACGGGATGATAAATAAAAACCAAGACGAATGGGAGGCTAATGAGCTTATAGGGCCACCGTCCCTTCTATGGTATCGGCCAGGTTTCTGCACTCCGGACACACCATTGTGAGATCACTTCCTGTTGGCCACCTGTCTGGTATCATCGAATACCTTCATAGTTAAATGCTATGGTCAGATTCATGGATCTTGTTCAACTACAGATTCAATAGAACCAAGATAAAATATTGGGGAAATGGGTCAGTTCTGGATAGTCCAATATACGTGGGCCAAAGCATTCAAGTGTAATTACATTAAAGCATTTCCCTCTATTTTAATTAAGGGTGTCTTAAAAATGCGCCCTTTGACCAGGTTCAGTGTGGGGAAAGTGTCAGAAAAGTTAATCACCTGGGAGGGGCAATGACCAAGCTCCGAGCAAAGTGCACTGGGTGTTGTCTCGTCTAAGCAGGTGATTTATCCACTGCTGAGGAGTAAATCCTGTGGCTTCACAGTTCTGTGCATTAGGACTCAGGCAGGGCCCAGCCTGGTATTTCTGCTGCTCTGGGAGATTCTGGCTGGGATCACAGAACTGCAGTCCCTGGGCTTCCCATGCATCACCTTGTGGGTGGGGTGGGGGCAGGCTGGCTGCGGGATCCCAGCAGAGGGCTCTGGGAGGAGCTCCAGGAGAGGCTTCGGATGGTGGCCCAGCTGTGAAAGCTACACAGCATCTTTCCAGGGCGTTCTCTCAGCCTGGACAGATTCGAGGGGAGGAAAGTCGACCCTCCTTCTCGATCAGAGGAGGGGCAAGAATTTGCAGCCGTCTACCGGCCAGCAGACTCCCTCCCCTGGCCACAAATGACTTACGTGGTCTGACGTGCAAAATACACTGACGCCTCCCAGGACCCCATAACTGCCACCCCGTGACGGCGTCAGGCTCCGGTGCGAAGAGCACGATCTTGTCATCTGTGTCCAGACTGGTGTCAGTAAGACTTCTCCCACGGGGCTCCCCAGGTAGGGAGACCCATGATTACAAAGACAAGTCGGAGGGAAGACACAGAACGCATAGGGAGGCCAGAACAGAATCACAGTAATAGACATTCCAAATCAGAAAGAGGGAAAGGGACAGTACGTACAGTGATTCTGAAATCCAGCGACGCACGTCTTCAGATTCCCTTAGCTCGCTGAGAAGGGCCTCGATCGTCTCACGGGGAGTATTTCTTCTCAGCATTTGGCTTCTCCCTTTGAACCATGGGTTTCACCCTCTGAATGACCCTTCCTTTTATAGGAAATGTTCTCTGCTTGCAACGGAGTAGCCTTCTGACTGCCCTCAGAATACGAAGGGAAAAGGGCACCTCTTTCCAGTTTGTATTGGGTCCCCTTTGGCTCAAACTGATACAGCTTCCTAAACTCTTCAGTGGGATTCCAGTGTATAAAGTCATTAACTCAATCCATTGGCCAACCATTGAGCCCACATGGTTGTCTGTTTGTTTATTTGTTTTGAGACTGAGCACTCTACCGTGGGTTGTGAGTTGGGAGCTGTGGGGAAAAGCCCTTAAGTTTCTTAGGAGAAATTTGTCCAGCCCTGGAGGAGAAACAAGCACCTCTTAAAATTTTTTGAGATCTTAACATCAGGTTCCATGTTCACGTCTTTGACCTGCCTTTAACCTGCAGGCCGTGGGTTCCTGGCAGCACATGTCTTTGATCTTTGCCTGAGTCACTGTTCATCTTGGGAAACATTTGCCTGCTAGACAAGTCAGAAATAACAATTACCTTGGGGCACCTGGGTGGCTCGGTCAGTTATGCGTCCGACTCTTGAATTCAGTTCAGGTCATGATCTCCCGGAGCATGAGATCGAGCCCACCCCCCTACTGCCATCAGGCTCCACACTGAGAGTATGGAGTCTGCTTTGGATTCTCTCCCTCCACCTCTCTCTGCCTCTACCCTGCTCATGTTCTCTCTCTCTCTTTCTCTTAAAATAAATACATAAATATATATTTTAAAAATGACAAATAATTTTATTTTCCAACCTAGCAAGACTGTAGTTGGAATATTTCTCTTGAGTTCTGCTTAAAAACCAGTTTCTTTCCAAATCCTTCTTTCCGCACACATTATCACTGAGAGCTAAACGGAGCCCGCCATTACCTCCAACCTTCTGCCCGGACTTCTCACGTCCTAC
This sequence comes from Panthera tigris, assembly GCF_018350195.1. NCBI lineage: Eukaryota > Metazoa > Chordata > Mammalia > Carnivora > Felidae > Panthera > Panthera tigris. The sequence goes on along the minus strand of NC_056664.1, from coordinate 146,346,387 downwards.
CTCCTATGTTTCTGCAAACACCAGTTTGCAGAAAGTTCTGCAACCCAGAGCACAGGCCACAACTTTTCCAGGCTTCAGTGGATATCTTCTCATGGCCTTTTCAGTCTGCACCAAACTTTTCAAGACCCTGTAGGTTGCTACCAATGCCATCTGTTCTGGGTTTTTGTTACTAATATTAGAATCTGTTTCGATTCTTCTACTGACGTTTGACAAAACACTTCAAAACGCAGTTGCTTATGCAATAACAATGTATTGAACTGCCATTCTTTGTGAGACCAAAGAGTTCTGCTTTCCCTGGTGTCCTAGGGAGTGCTGGAATGACTGAAGTTTCCAGAATGTCTTCCCTCACGTGGCTGGCAATTGACATTGATCACTGGTTTCAGTTCCTCGAGGGGCTGGGGGCTGGGGGCTGGGGCTGTGCCAGTCTTCCCGGAGGGCTATGCCCTGGGGCAGCTGGTGCTGCCGTGGGGGCTGGGTTCCAGTAAGGAACATTCTAGAAGGTGGGAACAGGTGGAACATTCTAGATCTCCTAAGGCTCAGCCTCGGAACCTATGAAACATCTCTCCCACCACATCTTCTTGATTGGAACAGGTTGAGAGCAGCCTGAGATCAAAGGTGTTAAACTAGATTCCATCTTTTAGCGCAGAACTGACGAGGTCAACTTACAAAACGTAGGCACAATGGAAGATCTGGCACAGCCATCTTCTGTAACAAGCGGGGATGTTGGGAGGGGGTGATGCATTCGACACGTGAGAAGACGTGAGCTTTGGGGGGCAAAGTGCTATGGGCTGAACTGTGTTTCTCCCCAAATTCAGAACCTTCAGTAACTCAGAACGTAGCCTTATTTATGGACAGGCTCATCGCAGATACAACTGGCTAAGATGAGGTCACAGGAGGTAGAGCGGACTTTGTCCTTATAAAAAGGGGAAATTCGGACACAGACATGCACGCAGGGAGAATGCCGTGTTCAGAAGAAGACCGACATCAGAGTGGAGAAGCCCAAGTCAAGGAATGCCAAAGATCTCCATGGATGGTAAGATCTCCTTACCCCAGAAGGTAAGAGACAGGCCTGGGACAGATTCTCCCTCCCAGCCTCAGAGGGGACCGGCCAGCTCTCACCTTGATCTTGGACTTCAGGCAGCCAGAACTGTGGGAATAAACTTCTATTTAAGCCACCCAGTCTGTCACACTTTTCCTGGCAGCCACGGAAACTGACAGAAGCGGCCATGGACCCCTTGTCGAGCACCTATCCTGGTAGGTAAAACCAGAATAGCAAGATTTCCTGCAGTTGGAATCCTTTGAATTCTTCAAGGATCAGGCCAGAAGTAGCAGTTTTTGCACGGAAAGGCAAACACTGAAATGCTTTCTTTTCTGAGGCAGTTTCTGCCACTTTTTATTCCAGGCTTTCATGTAGTGTTATCAGGAACCATGTGTGTGTGTGTGTGTGTGTGTGTGTGTGTGTGTGTGTGTTTGTATAGTGTTTTCCTTCCAGATCACAAAGCACAACCATTCTCCATGACCTACAGTGGAAAGGCTTTTTTTCCTTGGAACTCCTGGTATTTCTGTTCTCATCCAGTAGAGAGAGAGACTAGGAATCAGATGTCAACTACCTCTTCCAGGCAGGAAACTCCAGAAAGCCGGCATTAGCCAAGCAGAGGCTGTTCCCACCCAGTCTCTAGGTAAACAGACAACCGTGGTCGATGTCCGTTCTGCAAAGAACAGGAAATTCTGGACCTTTTGGTTCCGGTTTCCCAGGTAGGTGCTTTGCTCGTTCACCAAGGAAGGTATGACAATGCTACCCAATACCAGGGCAGCCACCCAAACTCCAGTGTCGTTGCTGGGATACACATGAGGGATGACGAAGATTGATCTGTCTACAGAGGATTGAAATGTGAGCATCTGCTCTAATGGCACTAAAAAGAATTAGACTCATCAACTATAGTGATTCATAACGATGGCTGTGTTTGCTCTTAGAATATTAAGGAAATCAACCATCCACTTAATTGCCAAAAAGGATTTTCTTTCTTTTTTCTTTGTACCGTGCAACATCTCTCTCTCTCTCTCATTCTCTCAATATATAGATTTTTATAAAATAGATATATCCCCAAATGGGCTCGCTGGCCCAAATATAAATGCAGCAAAGAAAAATTAAAATGAGCTAATATCTTTGATTAATGCTAGTTTCTACGTCTGAACTTGGGAGCATAAATATCCCTTTATAAGTAATACTGTCTGCAAATAAGATCAAATTAAATTTCAAGGCACTTTGTTAATGAAAAGTATCGATTTTTATAGCATTTGGGTGAAACCATTGCCAATTTGCAATCTATTTGATCTCCCTTTTCGCAAGCGGTGCCTTGCCCTTGAACACACAGACGTCCTTCTCTTTCTCCTCCACTGGCTTCTCTCCTCCTCCTCCTCTTCCTCCTGTCCAAGCTGTGGGCCTCTTCTCTTTTCTCTTTACGTTCTCTTCCTTGCTGATCTAATTCATCCCTACAACGTCAGTCATCCCTGCCAGGCAGACAACTCCTCAATCATTAAGGAGAATGAGTCGAGGCATTGCGTTCCCAAGTCCTTGCCCAGAAAACCGACCCTTTCCAATCAGTCTGTTTCCAGAGTGCTTCTGTTCCAACAGCTTTAAGCGTCCCCTCCACATTTGCAAACTTTACCGCTTTTAACGGACCACAAGATCCCGGGGTCGTCCTTCCTGAAACCTCCTTCCGACTCATATGCTTTCTTATCAGAACACATCCACTGCTCGATGCTCATAAAGACTGGCCCTGCTCTGTCCCGGGCGGGAGAGTTCAGTGACTGGATGTGATATTTGGAGAGGGTGCATGAGGTGAGGCCAGGTGAAGAAGGTGGCTGGAGGGGAAGCAGACATAACCCACCCAGTATATACGACCCATCAGATCCACTCTAACAATTACTGGGGTGGCACATACCTCTGAAAGATCACGCTTCACTGTCCAGTTAAATGCTAATCATACACCAGCATGTGACCTCTCATGTTTTCTTGAAAATTCCCATTTAAATCTAGTGTTCCTACTTTGCTTCTGTAGTTTTATATTTGGTCCTTCCAGCTAGATTATAACTCCCTAAAGATAAGACGATATCTAACACCCTTAAGAGGGTCCCCATCTGTGGGACCAGCGAAGCAATAAAGATTCACCCAGAAGATACTCTAAACAGTTTCTGCTTTGATTTCATCAACCACTAGAACCTCTTAATTGATTTGCAATCATAACCAAAACAGAAATAGGACCTCAGACCAACGAGTAATGGAGGCAAGCAAAAAAGAATGAACTGGAAAGACGATCATTTGCAGCTTTTGAACCCAGTGGTTAAAGGAGTGTTCTGAAACCAGGAAACTTCTTTATGGTCAGGATAGAAAAACAAAATGTCCAGAAATAGCTCAGAATCTCCCCCTTGAGGTCCCCGGTAAGGAAATGCCCTTGGCCACATGTGACAAAAATATTGATTTACCCTCATTCCTCCTGAGCAGAACATGATTTCTAAAGAAAGCACCTTCAAAAATGGTAATTTTTATTTGAAAATAAAGTATAGAGTAACTTGCTTGACAAATAGCGATGCCCTTGAGTGCAGGGCAGGTGATGTCCAGAAACAAAGAAACAAAAAAGTTATTAATCAGCTCCAAACAGAGACTGCGTGGCCTGTGAAAAGCCTTCCTACAGAGATCGTTGTACTAAGTTACAACTTCCATTGCCTTCCCAGAGGAAAGGAAGCCTTTGAAAAAGTAGAGGTGAAAGTGAATTTCACCTTTTCTACATACTTGTTTTTTCCACCCCACACATAGATGGGATGGTCAGTTTAGCAAAATCAGTTATAGTGTCAGCATAATAATAGCCTAGTAGAAATTAATTATTGTTGGTCTACTTTGGTTGAATAATAAGAGACAGGAGCCCAGGAGGTGAAAAGTGGCTACAGCCAGAGCCTTTTCACGAAAACAGACGAAACGGGAGTGAACCAAGAGGTGGTAACCAAACCAAAGTTGCTGGGTGGTTTCTACACCTGATGGCCCTCCTGTTTCTTCTGTCTCTGCTCTGCTGGTGTCCTTGAATCCCAGATGGACCAGGGCAGTCTGGGCCTTGGGAGCGACGCCTCTAACACCTGGCTCAGCACAGATACTTTGAATGCACTTTGGAGGTCGTTTTCTGTTTTCATTCCTCAAGACCGTGAAAGATCGCTGAATAATTATGCAACGAACATGTACAACCTGGCTCTTTAAAAAACAAAAATTTACTCTGATCATTTGTTGGGCTGAGATTCCCTTTGTGGGCCCTGCAACAACCTGGAGAGGTCACTCCCCGTCCCAGAGGCTCGCTGCGTATCACAGAAGCCTGCCTGGAGGCGAACCCCACAGACTGGCCTGTCCGCGGCCTGAGGCCGGGGGACTGGATCTTCCCTTTTAAGGGTCATAAAAGCACGTTTGGGGACCCAGGCGGTTTTGACGCATAAATCCCTAGCACTGAAAGTTCAATCTTAGCCTCTTGACTCTGGAGTCGTATCAGGCCGTCTGCCACTGCCGATATTTCCAGTATAACAGAGGATGGGAGCGAGGGGGAAAGGAAGGGAGGGCAAGTGAGTTCGCACGTATGAACAAATTGGGTTTCTACTTGCATCGTGATGCTTTCCCCTCAGGGGCTAATGACTCTAACAACCAAAGACCATGCCCAGAGACGGAAACCACCACACCAGCGAATCGTGAAATCGTCCCTGGAAACAACCAATACCGGAGTCCATTCGATGCCAGCCCTCCGTGTTGTTGTTCGAATCCCTGCTCTCGAAAAAAGGAACCCACCACACCGCAGGCCACCTCACTCCCACCCAAGACAATAACTTGGCCTTCTAAAAATAGTCTTCTTACGTGGAAACAAAATCCCGCCCCCCCCCCCTTCAAATTTCACTCCTCTGTAAGATGGGAATAAAGTCTTCACGAGAACCTAAAACTTTCATGAAAACACAAAAGTAGATTTGGTGAGAAGCCAACGAGTCCATGGCTAAAGTAAACTCAAAAACGTGCTGTTTTAACTGGAAATACCGTTTGCGAGATACCTGAATAGCTCCTAATGAGGATTTGTAATTTTTTAATGGACTAGTGTCAGAAACAAAGGTGGGCAAAGGACGTGTGTCACATCACGCATGTTTTATAGGAGACTTAAATGGCCCTGCTCATGGACCAGACCCACAGATTTAGGAACGAACGATGAGGCTATTTTGACGTCTCTCACAGAAGGCTTATCAGCCAGTCCCTGTAATTTCTATTACTTTCCGTGATTTACATATTCGAATGATATTGTTTCAAACCTTGAAATTCACCTGAAAACGTGCTGTTCGTCCCGACTCCTTTAAAGGGTCTGTCTTTGCTCTCCTGGCCATGAACGCTCCCACTCAGAAGGGGCAAAGGAAAGGCTCTATAAAGATGTACCCAAGGGTCCCCACCACCAATACAAATCCCTGCAAAAACCACCTGGAAAGGGAATAAAGACAAGACGTAGGGTCTCGCAAATTTCTTTTATTCCAGCTGTCTAATTTTCATTAGTTCGGCCCAAGATTTCAGCTAAGTGTTGTCCCTTTATGGCCACTACACATTTTCAAAGCCCCGTGGAAATATGATCTGAATGAACTCTTACTGCCCTCCTTCTAAGAACATCCTGCGCTTAAAGATTCAGTCCTTTAAATATTTCCTGAAGAGCGTCACAGAGGTTTACAGCGAAGAAGTTGGAAACAGGCTTGTAAACCGGGAGGTTACCGGAAGCCGGTATTCCCAGTGTGGCCCCTGGACCAGCAGAAGCTGGATGCATGAGAGGCGTTGAATTGGAATAAACTACTCTAGACGCCTGCAGTCAGCACCTGGGGGGGGGGAGCCCCGCTGCCAGAGCTTCACCAGACCCCCCGCCCCCAAGACACTGAGGCACCCTGCGCTGGGCCACAGGCAAACTGCAAAAGGACTTTTCAAACGAAGAGGCCGGACCAGCCTTTCCCCAAAAGGCAAGAGTCAGGAAACTCACAAAATCACAAATGGAATTTCTATCGGAGCCAGCCGGCTCCAATTGAAATTTGCAAACCTCACTGCCAATTGCTGGGCTTTCAATTTAAATTCTCAGTCTTTATGATAACAAAGCTTGCTGTCCTGAGACTAATAGGATGTCGTTAACTGCCCTCCATGACAGTGTTTCACCCAGGCTTGATGGGGCAATCTGAAAACATCATTAAAGAGACAAGTTGCACCAAGAGGGTTGCCAAAGTGCGATTATCTTTGGAGATTAAATCCCCAAACACTGCGCGGCTTCTAAATGTGTGTTTCTTATTGATTTAAAAGTCCTGACTAATGGTGGACTTTCCCAAATACTGTTTTCAGATCCGCCTTTGTGTGTGTTTCCACGCACAATTTGTAAAGTGTTTTCAGAGTATCTCAAAATCTTGGGCGTTCTTAAAAACCATCGTCGGACTCAGTTCTCTTCCAAAATGAATACAGCTCTTTTCCCTGCTCACTTTGACACAAACTGAGACAAACTAATAGCAGAAGAAGGAAAAGAAGACAGAGGAGGAAAGGAGGAGAGACAGAGTAGGAGGAGAAAAGCCAAGAAGGAAGGAGTCTAGAAAGTAAGAGTACCAAGAAGGTCAAATGCACCTGAATTCCCGTAGTTTAGAGAAAAGCGCTGTGTCTTGTTTTCACAGCTTCCACACTGAGAGCTAGTTGAATACATTAGTGGTAAATGAGTAACACAGCAAGTGTTCAAAATTGGAGTCATCCTATCCATGCTGTTCTCGAATCTGCTTTTGCTTTTCAATACATGTCAGAGACATCCTTTAAGGCAGGAACTGTGTATCCACATTATCATTTTTAATCGTTACACTGTGCTCCATTTTTCGTAGGAGGCATGTATGCCCTCATTTATTTTCTAAAATCTGTAAGTGTTTTGTTGATGTAAAGCACACCGCACCACTGTGCCCGGCTACTTTGATGTACCTCTGCGCTGTCCTTGGGGAATGTCACCAGAAATTTGACCTCGGGGTCAAGTGATAGGTTACCTTTAAATTTCGATGCATGTTACCCAACATCTTTTCCGGAAGGCTTGTGATGTCCGCTCCTTCCAAGAGTAGAAAAACAAACACATTCTTCTGAAGAGTTACATTTGGTTCAGTCAGTGTTGTAAATTTTTAGCCATTGAATGAGCAAAATCATCTCCTTTCTTGTTTTTTAAACGATTCCGAATGAGAGTAGAAGATATTTTTCACCCGTTCGTAGGTCTTCTTTTGCACTCAGGTTCTTTAGTTCTTTGGTTATTAATTTGTATACTACTTTAATTAATTTATTTATACTTTTAAAATTAATTAATTTAATTAATTAATACTTTTTAAATTAATTTGTATACTACTTTAATTAATTTTTAACTACTTTAGTTATTAATTTGTATATTAATTTGTAACTCAGATTCTTTAGTTACTAATTTGTATAACTTCTTTGTTCATTGGGGCAATTATTGTTTGTTACACGTCCAAAATATTATTACGATAGTTGTCTTTCTGTTAGCTTATGGTATATTTGCTATTAGAATACTTAAAGTATTTACATATATTTTAAGTATCATTCTATTTACTTTACGGTTTCAGACTTCTGTGAGGTTTGTTTAAAGTTTTTCCCTAATTCGCATTTTCTGTCCTTTCTTTTCTTTTTTTTATTATTATGTTTTTAGGTCTAAAGATTTGACCACCTATGGTATAATTTTATTATAATGATGCTGTGGGCTTCTAGCTTCAAGAAATAAAATTTACTCTTTTGTACCAATACCATTTGTCAAATAATCGATAAAAATTTTCTGTATTTTTCTTTTGGGTATCTTTTCCCATAACTTGAAATAATATGTGTATAGCCAGGCTCTCTTTGTACAGGGAGACCAGTGGAACTGTGTCTAAAAAGCCACCTATGGTTTTCACATCAGTAGCTGTCTGAGAACCACACAGTTTTAAATAATATGTGTGTCTTAAATAACCACAAAGTATATTTTATATACACCTAGATTCCCACTATTACTTTTCTTTTTTAGAAATGGCCACATTACATTTTAAAGTTTACTTATTTGTTTTGGGGGAGGGGGGGCGGGCAGAGGACCTGAAGCCCCTAATGTGGGGCTTGAACTCACCAACCGTGAGATCATGACCTGAACCGAAGTCAGAAGCTTAACCGACTGAGCCAGCCAGGCACCCCAGAACCATCCAGATTTTATTATATTTTATTTTCCAGATGAAATTGAGAATTGCTTCACCAAGTAACAAAAAAATATCAACTGATCTTTTGATGTGGATTATATTGAATGTTCACAGTAGAACTTAGTTATCAGAGTGGTATTACATAATTTTATTTCAAAATATTCCTACTTTCTCAGGTTTTTTTAAGTTGCAGTTGTAAAGGGTATATTTTCTTCCTTAATGTTCTGTTGCTGGTAATATGTATCCAGGAAAGCTGTTGGCTTTTTAATATTAATTTTCTAACCCCCTCGCTTATGGAAATTCTACCCCTTTCTGGTAGTTTGTCAGTTGATTTCTTATTTTCCAGTTCCACAATCACGTAATCTACAAGTAAAGATAAAGAAGCCTACGGTTTCTGGCATCTGCGTTTCTTAGTTTTATTTTGCCTCTAATTGCCTTAGTTCCTTTCCTTTTTCTTGACTTTAATGAGAATGTTGCTAGTGCTAAAACTCTGTGTGCTACTGGCTTTCAATTCAGATGTGCAGTTTTTATCATATGCTAACATCGCCTGCTTTTATCATCGGAAAAGGATGATTGTTTTAAAACATGGAGTGTATTTTTTAAAAACATGGAGTAGCTGGGCACCTGGGTGGCTCCATCGGTTAAGCATGAGACTTCGGCTCAGGTCACGATCTCACCGTTCGTGGGTTGGAGCCAGCCCCACGTCGGGCTCGGTGCCGACAGCTCAGAGCCTGGAGCTGCTTCGGATTCTGTGTCTCCCTCTCTCTCTGCCCCTCCCTCACTTGCACTTTGTCTCGCTCTCAAAAATCAATAAACATTTCTTTTATTTTAAATAAGTAAATAAATAAGAAGAAAAACACGGAGTAGATACAGAATTTCATCAAATACTGTCTTGTACTTATTAGAATGAGCATATGACCTCTAAAGGGAATTTTATAAATGTGAATTCTGGTAGTGAAAGAGACAGGCTTTCTTGTAATAGCTCATATTCGATCATTTATGACCAATTTCTTCAAAAAATATTAATTAGCTGGGCCACCTGGGTGGCTCAGCTGGTTGAGCCTCCAACTTTGGCTCAGGTCATGATCTCGCACACTGTGAGTTCGAGCCCCGCGTCGGGCTCTGTGCTGACAGCTCGGAGCCTGGAGCTGCTTCGGATTCTGTGTCTCCCTCTCTTGCCCCTCCCCCACTCACACTCTGTCACTCTCTCTTAAAAATGAACATTAAAATTTTTTTTTAAATATTAATTAGGGATTTTTTATTTCATATTTTATGTGAAATTCTCTATGGTTTTCTTTTGGGTACTGATTTTGTCAAGATTTTGAATTTGATATTTTGTTGAATTTACAAAAACAAATGAGATATTTTCTCTCTGCAAACGCTTATATAGGAGATATTTATTATTTGGAAATTTGAAAAAAAAAATCACTTGGGAAACCATCTGAGAGCATAGCAGATTTTTCTGCCATCGAGGCTCCTGGGATATGTTTTTAATTTCTTGGGTATGTTCTGACTTATTTGGATTTTGTATCTCTTTTTAGGTCAATGTTGATCATTTGTATTTTCTGAAAAAGTTGTATATTTTATCCAGATTTTAGCTTAGAACTTTGTATTTACACAAAGCTTAAAATATATAACAAAAATATTTTTTAAGATTTTTAATATTAATATTATTTAATTAATATTATTTAATATTATTTTTAATCAAAAATATTTTTAATGTTTAATTATTCTTAGAGACAGAGAGAGAGAGAGAGAGAGGGCATGAGCGGGGAAGGGGCAGAGAGAGAGGGAGACACAGAACTTGAAGCAAGCTCCAGGCTCCGAGCTGTCAGCACAGAGCCCATCATGGGGCTTGAACTCACAGACTGCGAAATCATGACCTGAGCCAAAGTCAGAAGCTTAACTGACTGAGCCACCCAGGCGCCGCTCTTTGTATTAATTTCTGAGGACATTATTTTTGTGGGCTAAAGAGAAGAGCCAGAAGAGTTTGTAAACATATAATTTAGCTGACATCTTTCCCAGAAGTTCTTGTCATACTCATTTAAATTAACTCGGGGTAAGCAGATTTGACTCCATAATATGTAATCTGAATATATGCATGACCATACTAATGACATATCTCTTGGGTCTTTTAACATAAATATATGACAACGTCTCCAAAGTCATTTTAGAAAGCACTGGAGAAGCGTTCGCTTGGCTGAAAATCTAAAATTTAACAGGTGAAAACAAACATTGCTTATTTTTTCTTAATCATGCAGTCACAGACATTACTCTCATGTTTATCAAATAATGTCTAACAATTATACCCAGATAATTGGATTTTCTTTTGGCATTTGGGTAGAAGATTTGAAACATGTGCCTATGAAAATAATTGTGGAGTTTTTTTTAATACAGGATTTAGCCTTAATTATGTACATATATTTACATCGGCCTTATTACTGCCAACGACACAGGAGCCCTCTCATGTCTACCTGGGCAGAAAGACACAGAACAAAGAGCAGAAGATTAGCCCATGATTTTTCACTCTGCACTTCAAGGCGGAATTACCCACTTAGCAGGCAATAGGGCACCTTATGTTTTATATAATCTCTAGTCATTATGTTGATATATATACCTATGCTTCAAACATGTAAAATATGTACCTAACCGCACAGGGCATCAAAGAGAGATATTTGCCAGGCTTTTGGCAAATGTTGAAGCAAAGACTTTCCCAAGGACCCGGTCAGCTTTCCACATCTTCTCTCCCAAGTTTTTTCCAACCTCCCCCCCCCCACCGCCCCCCAACGTATGCCAAATTTAAGAAAATGAGCAAATTGATGTCTTATTTCTGTCTTTGCATGTTGGGACTGAAATAGGCAGACGTTAATAGCAGCATTAATTTGCTATGCTCTGGGAGGGTCATGTAAATGCATCTGCTGTGCAAAGCCCACGGCAATGAGGTCAAGAGCGTTCTAGTGAGAACGACAGTGAGAAGAGTGGCTGGCTATCGTCTGTGCTCCCCCCCCACCCAGGTGACCTGCCCGGTCACAACAGCCAGCAAGTGTTGTTCTTACCCTGCTCTGACCCTCGGGTAGCAGACCAACCCACTAGCTCGTGTGCCGGCTCTACATGTGGAGGAGATACCCCTACCTCATGGAGATGGGGGGCTCTAAGTTATAGGAGCTATAGAAAAGATGCTTGAAGTCTTGGATTGAAGCAAAGCCTAGAAGTCAGTTGAATGGTGTTTTAATGCTGGCCTTACGTATGCATTCCATCAAGGCCAGAAGCAGTTATGTGCCGAAGCGGGTCCCCTCTAAGCGATGTCAGCAGTGTAATGAATTGAAATCCGTGAAACCGTGTATACACATTTCGCCTTTTTTCTTTCTGACTCCTCCGTTGGGTTTCGAAATCCGCGGAGTGTGCATGCACTGAGAATATCGATGAATGCAGAAATCCACACTTTCCTGTTGTCTAATTTCCCGAGTGGGTTCGTCAAGATGGGCACGGAGATTTCACATGCAAAAATGAAACTGTACACGTGTCTCTTCTGAGGAGTTTTATCCGCAGGACCGAGTTTCCCCTTACGTTTATAGGATGTTTTATAATGTACAAAACGTGGTGACGCGGAGAGAGCGCTGTTCCGCGTCCGTGCGTGTGCAAGTTCTGATTCCCTCTGGGGCTGCCCAAGACCTCCTAGCCAAGTAGATGGGAAGCTGGAGAAAACCAGAGGCTTTCGGAACTGCAAATTCATGCCTCGTTCCATCCAACCGCATGATCTTCCCTGGCCTGAATGCCCATATCCGTAAAAGCTCCCCAAAGAGCCTCTCAGCACTGCAGGAAAGCGTAATCTATACCCCCTCTCTTTTCATCTTGTGTAACACTCTTCTTTAAATACCAAGGTATTAACAGATAAACCATGTGGAAATGGGTAAGTAGATGAGTTGTTTTTTTTGGAATGCATTACACGATGGATTGGAATGGATTAACATTTCATCACCCCTCCTCCCCCGCCAACCCCCAAGCCCTCGTGTTATTTTTACCATTTTGTTTAAGCCAAGAGGATATGCTTACGTGACTTATGTTCTTTGGCTATGAAATCCATTTGTTTTATCCATTATACTTTCAGAATGATTGATGCAGTGCAAATACATAAGAAAAACTAGTAATTACACAGGAAAAAAAAAAAAAATCCCCAGACTCGTTACGGCTAACTTGAAGTGGAATTTGGGGCTCCCGTTTCAACAGTTTTACTCCTACATTCTTTGATTAACATGTTTGAGGCCCCAGGGTTCTTCCAAGATCCACTGGCTGGCCACACTGCAGGCTCACCCTTGAATAAGGCCTTCTGTGCTCTGCTGAGCTCCACACTGACTTCCCGCCCCTGGATTTTCTTTGAATAAGTGATGTGTTGGGAAAGGTGGTTGGAGAGGGATTATCCTTAGGAGCCCTTTAGGCAAAATGACTTCTCCAGTGTGTCCAAGAAACAGCGTGGACAGTTATCTCCAGTACCTCTGGAATAAAGATAGTGCGAAGAAATCCGTGAGCATCACACTGCTGAATAGATGTGCATTTTTGTTTTAGATTTTCAGAAATCGTTTTCATGTTTGGCAGTGAGAGAAAACAGCTGTTGTCATTACCTTTCAGTGCTTTCTTTAAAAAATGTTTTTTAACGTTTATTTATTTTTGAGAGAGAGACACAGCGTGAGCAGAGGAGGGGCAGAGAGAGGGAGACACAGAATCCGAAGCAGGCTCCAGGCTCCGAGCTGTCAGCACAGAGCCCGATGCAGGGCTTGAACTCACGGACCGCGAGATCATGACCTGAGCCGAAGTCGGATGCTTAACCGACTGAGCCCCCCAGGCACACCATTCAGTGCTTTGTTTTTAAAATCACTCCCAAAGACTAATGATTCATGCAAGTGAAAATGTCTTTTTTCCTAAGACAGAACAAACGTGGAGGGTAGCAAACATATTCTGATTTATTACTAATGAGAAACTAATGTTAAGTAAACTCTCCATTTTCAGACAATATTGCATGGAGAAATTAATTCACCCACATGTAGCTGGAAGGGTGCAGAATGATTTTAAGTGACTCGTGTTGGGGCCTAAGTCTCTCAGTCTGTGTCCCAGAAGCCATCCTGTAGCAGGAAGAAAAGACAAATAAACGAGATTCGACATCCCCATTATGATCACCTAATGTCCTTTCTTTGTGGTTTCCTGGCTCCTAACGCCTGGCAAGTAAATAGCTCCCAGAGTGGAAGGAACATTCCTAGCTAATTCTCTATGCCATTCCCCAAACGGTTCTGCCATCCCGACCTGCTTTTTCCCTTACGCCCATTCCGTATACACGAGTGCTACGGTTAGATCCTTGTTTTAAATTTTTTGTTTTGGAGGATATCCTGAATTTCTGAAGGGAAATTCCCAAACTTCCACACGGCTGTGTTTTGGAGCCCAAATCCACCCTTCATAGCTACTCGGCCAGGGGGGTGGGAGTGAAGACAGGGACCTAGGGAGTCACAGCGCTAACAAGGGAGGTCGAGGACTCTTTCCTGCTTTGGCACCGTTAGGTTATTTCTCTCGAAGTTCACTTTACTTTAGGCCTACCCACATGCCTTGAGAAAAGTACTTCCGACTTCTAAAATTCTTGAGAAACCACTCCCAACATAAGAAAGCCGTCTTCCTCCCTAAGTGCAATTTGCTTTCAAGTGTTTCATCGTTTGGTAGACGATCACTCCATTTGCCATTTGTCTTGTCTGTAGTTAATTTCACGTATCTGGGAAAGTTGTGTATTTCGGGAAGCGCTCACACATCCATCTCTAAGGCAGCCGAGGAGGGAAGGAAATCACCTGTGTCTATAAATACAGCTTCTGTGGCTGTCACAGTTTCAGCAACAAGACAAGAGGAAAATAATTCCTTTTTATTCCTGCCGGAAGAGTCGCAAGGCTTGAGCATTTCTTTAGGAACACTGTAATCAGCCGCAGTGGCTGTCCTTGTCCCCAAACATTGGGTCTCCATGGCACCGGGGAATGAAAGCACCATGGCACCGATCCTTCAAGAGTGACAAGAGGGCTGCTTCGAGTTCTTTAAGAGAAAGAGCTCCGCTGTCTCTTTCCCTCTTACCCCAAAAGCTGGGGAGGCAGAGGGATTGAAAGTCAGGACATGGTTAATTGGTAGAAACCAAAGATCCCAGGTACTATCTCCATTGCTGTCGTTAAAATATAAGAAGCAGAGTTATGTGCTCACAAAAGCATTAGCCTCCGGCCTTGAATTTGCAAAGGCGCTAAAATGAGAGGTTACTGCTTTACTGCCATTGATCCGGTGTGTGGCTGAGATTCAGAGTTATTGCCGGATTTATTATATAAGGGGTAAACTCACTAGTAGCCAGATCGAGAGAGCTCTCTTGCACTAATGTAGCATTTATGACCTGTCACAAATATACTTGGTTCGTCTTTTAATGCTTCCCCTGGAAATGTAACTTCCCATTAAAAAATTTATTAATCTTACTATGTAGTAAGATCGCTGAAACGGAACAAATACGAAGTCTGCGTAAAATGCTGTGAGTCGTCTCCTGCGAAGTATGTTAGACATTGCTAACGTTTTCCCCGTCAGCTGTCTCTACAATCGGGTAGGTTTGTCGCGTCTGCTTATGAGGGTGACTACCTGTCCCCCTGGTAACCTTCTCTTGCAATTGACCGGTATTTAGACTGCAATAAAACAAATGCTACCACGTATTAAGTGTGGGGGCGCAGGAGGAGGCAGGAGGGCTCATTTAACTTGAAAACCAAAGGAAGGAACCCCATCCGTGGCCCTATCGAGGCCTCAAAGGCTGCAAAACATAACGCAAGTGCTCGATGGCAAGCAAATGTAAATATTACGCAGCGATTTAAAATGAATACAACGAAATCTCTTCTCAGTTAACCCGAGGAGGTTTTTAAAGGTGTTATTATCTGAGTGAGAAACGTGACGCGCTGGGAAGGAGTTGTGATGCGTCACCTTTCAGTGGGGGCACCGATCTTCACCGTGGATGTGTTTGCACGCCTGCATGTGAGGGTGCGAGCAGAGACAGGTGGTCACGTGGCACCCTGGGCAGGGAGCTGAGTGAAGAGACCAAGAAACACAGAGAAAAGACGCAAGAAGAAGAAGGCACAGAGGACCAAGGAACCTACAGGATACAGTACGATTTGTGTACGATCGTGGATGCATGCACATCGGCACAAATGGATGTGTGAAAACGTAGATCAGAGATAGTAGTGGCAGCTGTCATAAGGTGGTAAATAGGTGATGTTCCTTTTTTTGGTACATTTCGAGATTTTTTACCTGAGTATGCATTCTGTGTTGTAAAAATGACATTCTTTCAATGCGCTGAAAATAATATAATAAATATTCCCTTTAAGCAAAATCCTGTTGAGGGAGCACCTTTATAGATGTAATACATGATCAAATATGTGAAAATTGAAAACGGTTCTCTAACCCCAAATATCCGCATCGTTAGCAAAAATCTGTAGACGTCTTCAAACTAGTTTAGCATAAAGGCTTTTCCTTGAAATATACCTGAAGTATGTACTTAATTTCTGAATATTTTGGTCATTAAGAGAAGGTCAAACTGCTGTTTCAACAAAATAAAACTACGTAAGAAGGAATAGGTGTTTGTGTATATACATGGGTTTTGTAAAAGCAGCAAAATCCACACATTCACAGAGAAGCATACATATGTGAGTGCACACACACGTGCATGACAATGCTGGGACACGTGCACACACACACACAGGCAGGAGAACACTGGACACGTGCACACACACACACACAGGAAGGAAAACACTGGGACACGTGCACACACACAGGCAGGAAAACACTGGACACGTGCACACACACACACACAGGCAGGAGAACACTGGACACGTGCACACACACACACACACAGGAAGGAAAACACTGGACACGTGCACACACACACACAGGCAGGAGAACACTGGACACGTGCACACACACACACACAGGAAGGAAAACACTGGGACACATGCACACACACAGGCAGGAGAACACTGGACACGTGCACACACACACACACAGGAAGGAAAACACTGGGACACGTGCACACACACAGGCAGGAGAACACTGGGACACGTGCACACACACAGGCAGGAGAACACTGGGACACGTGCGCACACACACACACAAGAAGGAAAACACAGGGACACGTGCACACACACAGGCAGGAAAACACTGGACACGTGCACACACACACACAGGCAGGAGAACACTGGACACGTGCACACACACACACACACAGGAAGGAAAACACTGGGACACATGCACACACACAGGCAGGAAAACACTGGACACGTGCACACACACACACACAGGCAGGAGAACACTGGACACGTGCACACACACACACAGGCAGGAGAACACTGGACACGTGCACACACACACACACAGGAAGGAAAACACTGGGACACATGCACACACACAGGCAGGAAAACACTGGACACATGCACACACACACACACAGGCAGGAGAACACTGGGACACATGCACACACACACACACAGGAAGGAAAACACTGGGACACGTGCACACACACAGGCAGGAGAACACTGGACACGTGCACACACACACACAGGCAGGAGAACACTGGACACGTGCACACACACACACACAGGAAGGAAAACACTGGGACACATGCACACACACAGGCAGGAAAACACTGGACACGTGCACACACACACACACAGGCAGGAGAACACTGGGACACATGCACACACACACACACAGGAAGGAAAACACTGGGACACGTGCACACACACAGGCAGGAGAACACTGGGACACGTGCACACACACAGGCAGGAGAACACTGGGACACATGCACACACACACACACAGGAAGGAAAACACTGGGACACGTGCACACACACAGGCAGGAGAACACTGGGACACGTGCACACACACAGGCAGGAGAACACTGGGACACATGCACACACACAGGCAGGAGAACACTGGGACACGTGCGCACACACAGGCAGGAGAACACTGGGACACGTGCGCACACACACACACAGGAAGGAAAACACTGGGACATGTGCACACACACAGGCAGGAGAACACTGGGACATGTAAAGAGACACAGGCAGGAAAACACTGGGACACATGCACACACACAAGCATGCTTATCCAGACACACATGCAAATGCAGGCACATGTACACACTCATACTGCACACAAGAACATGTCTACACACATGTGTACATGTGTGCACAAAAATACAGTCATTCACGCAGACATATATACGCGCACACACAGAGGCACACACATCTGCAGGCATATGTACGTGCTTACGTGTGTGTGTGCATGAGAAACACTGGGCCCAAACCTAGGACGAGACCCTAAACCTTCATATCCCAGATGTGTTTCTGAGCCCTTGCAAGCCTGAGTTGCCTCACCTCTAAACTTACCGGTGAGACCAAGGTCAATGATTTTCAATTCCATCAGTTTCATACAGGTGCTTAAGGAGTTTTAAAGATGTTTCACCTAAAGAAAGTATGACTATTTGGGGACAGTCTGGGTGGCTCAGTGGGTTAAGCATCTGATCTCAGCTCAGGTCATGATCTCATGGTTCACAGGTTCCAGCCCCGCGTCAAGCTCTGTGCTGACAGCTCGGAGCCTGGAGCCTGCTTCCGATTCTGTGTCTCCCTCTCTCTGCCCCTCCACCACTCATGCTCTGTCTCTCTGTCTCTCTGTCTCTCTCTCAAACATAAATAAACATTAAAAAAATTTTAAACAATAAAGTTTGACCATTTTTAAAAATGGAAATAATAAAAAGGGTACATACAAAAGCTTTATCTCATAAAACGTAACACACTGAGGATGGCTAATGCATGAACTTACACTGTTAACTAACTCAGTTTTTACAGGAATCGGAAACACAGCTTTTCCAAATATTTTCCTGTGAATTTCTGTGACGTTCTTGTAATCACGTCTTTGTTAGAAAGCCTACAGCCCCACACTAGTCCTTCTTTTCCCTCTGTTATTTCAGTCTTTAAACAACAATGCATCTAAGTGCACCGCATATCCATGGAGCCAGGCACTAAGGGACGGGGGGGCGTCGGTCCACACTTACCACGGAACAGCAAGGGATTGTGAAAGCCCGTGAAATGCAACTTGTGCGCCACGTTCAAAATTTTAGAACTTCGAATCCATGTCGGTACTTGGACTGTGCGTTTTAATCAGCTGAACTGCATGCACTCAATTTATTAAATTATTAGCACAAGTATGAAGAGCGAAACTTCTGTTTGTCACAGTTAAAGGCTTTTGTCAGCAAGCTATGCCTTAGCAGTGACGGCATGAGGACAGAGCTGTCAGCCTGCGGGGGGTTGTGACAACCTCCGTCGCCCGGTGCTCACCGGTGTCGGGAACCGTTCCTTAACTGAGCCTCGGAAGGTGGGCGTGGCCGTGAGACTTCCTCCGTCTAGTGGGACGTGAGCAGAAGTCGTGGGTCCCAGTCTCACGGAGAAGCACCTGTTCACGCTTTGCGCGGTGGCCAGCATCGTGGAGAGGAGGTCTACAGTATGGGGGTAACTTTGAAGCGGAATGGCTTCATGCGATAACCAAATCCTGGAATTCACTCTCCCCTTAATTTATGCCGTTAACCTATCGGACGTATGGCTTCAAAATCAGTTAATTTTACTGCCTTATTAAACTGAATAACAGGACGAATATGACTGTCTCGGAAAGAGGTATAAAGAAGGGACAGATAATGATACAACCTCAGGTTTTCACAGTGAACTTGGATATTGGAAGCATGTCATATACTGTTTCCCTGGATAAAATGCAGTCTCAGACTCAGCAAATATATTAGTTAAGCTCCTACTATGTGCCAGGCACTGGACTGGATTACAGCAATGTAGGCGTAAGAGAGACGAACAGTGCATTTCCTAACAGGGCAGAGGGCTTATCGGGAAGGTGTATCGACCATCACGTGCGGCACCCCCTTGTCTGCCGGGCAGGGGGTGGGATGGGGCCCCAGGGGAAGTGGCAGTTAAGACGCGTAGAAGCGTGCCCCGCCTTGAAAGGGGGAACAGATTCTTTCCCTCGACAGGAACCGGACATACCGATGCCCGGGGCGAAGAGAGCGTGGCACATTTAGGAAGGGACTGCGGGATCCAGGAGTATAGGGGAGACAGGGAGGGGGGGTGTTCAGTGGCGAAGAGAGGAATCTGGTTTCCATGCAAAGGACTCAGGTGCATTTATGCTATAGTTTCTGAAACTACCCTTGAGCTTCAGATTTCAAAGGGAAAAGTTTGTGAACCACAACTTAAAAGAAGAAAAATGTATCTCTAGAGGGAGTTTCTCAAAGACGAGTGAGTGAGCTAGTAAGTATTAAAGTGTCTTGTAACCCACAAAGAATGAAAGCATATCATTTCCAAACCCAGAGTTGATGGTGGGGATTTTCAATAACTTGCAATCAAAGGTAGACCATGCTGAAACAGCATCGATCTGCCCATCTTAGTGCCAATTACCTTAAATCTCAGAAACAGTTAGATGCAATCATTCTAAGAAATTTTTTAAAGATTAGATTTTGCAACAGCGTCGTGGGACCGTATTTTGCAAAACGGATTAAAAACAATTATAACTGCTGGGGCACCTGGGTGTCTCAGTCGGTTAAGCGTCCGACTTTGACTCAGGTCACGATCTCACGGTTCATGAGTTCGAGCCCCGAGTCAGGTTCTGCACTGTGCGGAGCCTGCTTGGGATTCTCTCTCCCTCTGTCTCTGCCCCTCCCCTCCTTGCACTTGCTCTCTCTCTCTCAAAATAAGTAAATAAAAACTTTTAAAACAAAACAGTGATAGCTTCTATGATTCTGAAATGCTCCTTGGGTAGTCGTGAGTCAACTGCCGTGAATGCATACCCCTCTCATACCGGTACGTGAGTTTGCCAGAACCTAAGCAGCATCACCTTAAAAATAAGAAAGGTGACTTCTTCTCTCTGCCTTCTGTGTCACTATCAAAGTGTCCTTAAAATCGTTAACTGCTAGAAAGCGTGAACCGACGCTACATAATTCTTTTTGTAGATTTCGACGTGAAATTAAACTTAATGATTACTTTTTAAGAACAAATGATGAAATCAAGTGCTAAAATCATAACAGATCTGAAGAAAAGCTTCTCAAAGTAAGCTGCGCTCATCAAATAATAACAAGTGTAAAAGGGATCAGCAGATTTGTGGGGAGTCGGGTAATAACCTAAGTAGTGACTGATACAGACAATGGTCAGTTTCAAACTTGCACCAGCAGAAGTATGTTGGCGAATATTCCACAGGGTGGACATCAGCTCAACAACATTCACCAGGACTCAAACTGCTTCATTTAGTTTTTCCCATACTTGTATTTTTTTAAAAGAAAGTTTTTAATGTTTATTTTTGAGAAAGAGAGAGAGAGTATGAACAGAGGAGGGGCAGAGAGAGAGGGAGACACAGAATCCGAAGCAGGCTCCAGGCTCTGAGCTGTCAGCACAGATCCGATGTGGGGCTCGAACTGACAAACAGTGAGGTCATGATATGACCTGAGGTCGGACAGTCACCTGACTGAGCCACCCAGGCACCCCTCCCATACTTGTATTTTAAAAGAGATCATAGCTATTGCATAATGCAATCAGATAGATTGAAAAGTCTCAGACCCAGAAGTCCACCTGAAGACACAGAATTTTTTTAAAAGAGAAAACATGAAAACATTTCGAAGAGATACATATATCAATGATGGACCAGAAATTTCGGGTGCTATCTAGCCAGTATAAGTAGCCAACCTCAAATTGAGAAAGAGACAGAAGTCTTCCCATGGTGGGGCCTCTGGGTGGCTCAGTTGGTTGAGTGACCGACTTCAGCTCATGTCACCATCTCACGGCTCGTGGGTTCGAGCCCCACGTCGGGCTCTGTGCTGACAGCTCGGAGCCTGGAGCCTGCTTCCGATTCTGTGTCTCCCCCTCTCTCTGCCCCT
The DNA here is from genome assembly GCF_018350195.1 of Panthera tigris. NCBI lineage: Eukaryota > Metazoa > Chordata > Mammalia > Carnivora > Felidae > Panthera > Panthera tigris. Next base: position 146,325,188 of record NC_056664.1, on the reverse strand, counting down.
CCCCTGTTCATGCTCTATCTCACTCTCAAAAATAAATAAACATTAAAAAAAAAAAAAGAAAAAAGAAGTCTTCCCATGGATCTAACCAAGTTCAGAAGAAACTCCAAGTTCAAAGCCAACAATATAAGAGAGCGGTGGACTGTCAAGAAATGATATGTCCTTGAAGAGTCTCCGTTGCCTCCTGTACCTCTCTCATCATGTGTGGAGGGAAGAGCTGATGTCACTACTTTTGACACCAACCCCCAAAAGCACTCCGTAAAGAAGGTTATCTCTGTCTGAGGAGTGTTTCCAGGCCCAGGGAGTGAGGAAGGGTAGGGTCTAAGCACAATAGTGCTCCAGTCCTAAAGTAAAGCCTCCTTGCGTTGGTTAGTTGGGAAACTTGGGGCTGAAATTCCATCCAGAGGAACAGCGTTCAAGTGAAAGTTTGTCTTGCAACCAACCTAAAGGAAAGACAATGAACCCAATGCCAAACACCACCTGATGCAGAATTCATGGAACAGATACATCAAGAAGTCAAAGTAAGGCAATACCTATCCTCAAAGGCATAGGATTATGAGGCAGAAATGAGAGACCATGTGGGAAAATAATTGGTATGAAAGAAAGACAATAATTTAGATAGAGAGGGTGTTGATGGGGAAAGCAGCAGATGGATAGAGCTGAGAATGAGCTGGAGCGCTGGACAACCAGATGCAAAAAATTGTCCCAGGATGCAGTAGGCTAGACCAGAGCAGACGCCATGGAGAAAAGCGAAGGCACGCGGGGCATGGGGATAGACCTGCCACATCAAGATAACACGATCTCAAGAAGGAGAGAAAAACGGGGGAAGAAAATGCATGAAGGAATTGTCATTGAAGCGTCTCCAGAATTTGAAATGAAATTTCAGATTTCAAGACTCCTTAAGTTCCAAACAGGATAGATACGGAGGGTTCACATTTAGAAATCTCAGCGAAGTTGAGGAGCAGAAAGGATCTAAAAAATCCAAGGCTATCCACAGGAAAATTAGGCAGGTGAATAGAAAGATAGATGATAAGTACATAAAGATCACAGATACACGGAGATGACAGATGATGCACAGATGGATAGACAGAAAATGCATACATACTTGCAAGCATACCTAAGCTTACAGAATGACAGACGCTCGTTTGATATGAAACTGCCTTCAGCCCTACTAGATGCAAGAAGACAGTAACGTGATATTTTCAAAAAAAAGTTGCAGGAGAAAAAAACATTAAAACAATTTTGAGTAACAGTGAGGACACGCGTTCCCAATTAGTCAAGGTCTTGCCCTCCCTTTCACCTCCCACGTCCAATCCCTCGTCAAATCTCCTGATTCTGCCTGCAGGAAATCTCTCAGACACAATCCCCTGGTTCCGTTGCCAGTGCTTACACCCTATTTTATACCCAGATAATGAATCCTCTAGCCAATCAATTGCAAATGTCTCCTAGCTCATTCTCCTCCATCCAGCTTCCCACCCTTCTGATTCATCCCCTGAGTTGTTCCCAGGATCGTCTTCCTCTTGAACAATTCCAACTGGCTTCCTTATTATCCTTCAGCGTGCTCATTAGCCCCTCTTCTCACCCTAAGGGCACCCTAACAGCAATTTCTCTCTTCTTCTCTTCCTCTGAGTGAGCTTTCTACTTCAGGTTAATACTGAGCATAATTGACCTTGTATTATAATACTTGATTCCCAGCTAGATTGTGAACCCCAAATGGGCAATATTAAGGTTCATTCATTTTGGATTTACTGAAGTGAATGAATCCCCTCTGTATTAGAGCACAGTTGGTTCTCAATAAATTTATGGAAATGCTGTTGAACGGCAACGCATCCAAGGAAGCCACCAGGAATTTTCCCATTCGGGCATCCGTCTCCATTAAGTCCTATGCAAAGATAAGAGTGTTTCTGTAATAAACAAGGCCCGGTGCTTCTGAAACAGGAAGATCTGCCGGGGTGGTCACTCATTTGCATGCAGGGGACATGAGAACACGGCAAAGGAGCTGCTGTAAATCACCCGAGAGCTCGGTGACAGGGCCTTTCGGAACGCCTGGCTCAGAATTATTAATTAAAGCTTCCTCAAGGCTGGTTTGTTTGCACATCAGTTGAGCTAAGCCACGCTGGTATCCCTGTAAATAATAAGACAGCCCGATTAGGCCTAGTCATTAATTAAGTGTCTTTGCTGTGGATAAACAGTGAAATCTTTCAGTCTGGGAAGGTCGATGGCACAGTGGTAGGCATGCAGCTGTTGACCGACATCTTCATCGGCTACCGGAGCTCCCTCCCCAGGGACACAGGGCTCATGTCACAGGGAAGACAGCACACGCTTCACTTGGCCCCCAAAGTTATATCATGTGCAAGTTTAAAAATCATCTGCATCGGGAATAAACAAAGGGGGGAATGGTTGACACCCTTAACGGTGACCCTTAGCTGTCACATTTAACCGTCTGAAGTTATCAGCATGCTTGCGGCACACAGACTGGGACGGAAGTAATCTAGGGCTTCCACTTGTAGGAGATGGCACAAGTCTGTATTAAAAAACAAACAAAAAACAAAACCTCACTTGGGGTCCCAACTCGTCGGAAACCGTTAGCTGTTTTTTGACTTTTTGTTTTTATCGTTCAGCATATGCCCTCAAACGGGCAGAGGGAAGTGTTGTGCATCATGTTTATACCGTTTGAAAATAAAAATAGGCATCTCTACATCAGATACTCCTAGATTTTCTTTTATTCTTCTGTCTGTGGAAGTGCTTTGTAAAATGTGAAATGTGTACAACACAGAAGGGATTGATTCTTTTTCATTATAATTTCCTCACGAAGCTCTGTGTTTTTTTTTCTTTTTAATGTTTATTTTTTTATTTTAAGAGAGAGAGAGCCCACACTAGTGGGGAAGGTAGAAGGAGAGAGGAGAGCAGAGCCTGATGCGGGGCTCGAACCTATGAACCGTGAGGTCATGACCTGAGCTGAAATCAGGAGTTGGACGTTCAACCGACTGAGGCACCCAGGCACCCCGTGAAGCTCTATTTTCTAATACGGGTCAGATGACAGGGTTGGTGAATCTAGCCAGAACCTTCAAGAACTGAAAATGCCCCAATTCTGCCATAATTGCTTATATCCCAAGATTGCCGACGAGGTTATAAGCAAAAGCCAGTACGACGCAAGGGAAACGTCACCGTGTTAGTACTTTACTCCACCAGTTCCAGGTGGGTCCGCTGAAAACATCCGTGAGCACAGTGGGCCTTGTTTGCAAGGACCACATGGCCTTCTCCAACCTGGCCCCCAGAGCCTCAATCTCAAAATCCCTGGGCTTCGGTATGGAGAAAGAGGGCAGAGGCAAGTGGGAGATTCAGAGACAACAGACTCCCATTTTTGACAATGAAGTAGATGGAAAGATGAGGAGTGGGTGACCAGCCATCCGGGCCTCTGAGGGTTTGTCTACCAGATGGGGCCAGAGCAGGAAGTTCAAAGACAGGAGATCTAAACCTCTCTGACGCTCCCATTCTTGGACTTGTACACTTGGCATCTAAGAGTCTGCCTGACCAGATTAGCAGCTCCTCCTTCCTGGGGAAGGAGAGGGTTATGGGGAGGTACGCTGGGCCCGATAGGCTCCGGCTTGCTGAGACTCTTCACATGAACCTGTTCTCACCCCATCCAAAGTCTAAGCTCCTTGAGGACAAGCCGCATCCCACTCCTGCTGGGTACCCCCCCTGTGGAACTTTCCATGGGCTTTGCCCATGATGATGCTCAGGGCACTCCACCCAAGCGGATAGTCAGGTCAGTCATATAGGGTTTTTGTATGTGTGGACCCTAAGCAAATAGGCCATAGGGACAGTTGAAAGGAACTTCCTCAGGGTCACCAAAAACCGTCTTTGAGACTCACCTAGAGTACCGTTACTGGGAACTCTTGATTCTAATTTATGACACATAACTAGCAAGTAAAGGAAAGCACATCGGCTTTATTTATTGATGAAAAGTGGCATAATTATGGGAGAAGCTGTTGCTCTCCTGGAGAAGAGCTCAGGGCAACGAAGGGACACCGCGATGACCCAGGAACGAAGGGACTTCACGGTGACCCAGGAACAAAGGGACCCCGTGATGACCCAGGAATGACTCAGCCAGTCCTTGTTGAAAATTCAACCATAGCATACCACCCTGCTTTCAAGGCCGCCTACGGTGCAGCCAGGGAAGGGCTGCTATGATACATAAGCACCCAAAGATTCGTCCCAGGGCACGTACGGGGACAGGTGGTGACAGAGGCGGCATGTTTTCTTTGACTGAAGGGGCCTGAGATGTTCACGGTGTTACCCTTTGGAAATTCAAGGAGTCTGTCGCACTAAGAGGGGGTGGAATTCTAACTTGGGGTCAGAAGCAGTGTAAGTATTGAACAGAACGTGGCTGTCCCATGAGGGAAAGAGAGAGACGTAAAAAGTAATTGCCAGCCTCGTTCGGTGCAGAATAAAGGTGCAGAGAAGTCTAAACTGAGGTCGGATGCACAGGGGGTCAGGTGCCAGGCTAAGGTGTTTAGGTTTATAAATCAGCAATAAAAGGTCATCGGTGCCGAGCTGACGTGAGCGGAGGGATGTCGTTAAAACGAGCGGTGGTGTGCACAGTGAGGCAGAAGAGAGAAAGACTGGCCCGAAGGAGACGGAAGCGAGTCACGACAATCACTGGAAGGTGAGTTGACGCCAGCACAAACCAAGTTCAAGGCGGTCACAGAGTTCAGAGGAAATTAGAGTCAGAGCGATTAAGAAGAAAGCATCCTCGGCCGGGAGACTGAGGAGCCAAGTCTGGACCAAGGGGCAGGTGTCAGCCGGCTGATGAGAGGAAGAGGCACGGGCCAAGGTCAGCGCGCCCGGGGGCTGCGTTGCTGGAGTGCCGACTGGGAAACACGGCACGATACCGTGAAGACGTCATTGGGCAGGTGCCGGGATGGGGTCCAGGAATATGCATTCCAAAAAAATTCCCGAGGAGCACTTGCACCACGCTTGGAGAAGTTACTGCTTAAACCGTGAGTAGTTAACCAATAAATTATATCCCCAAGAATCCTAGGACCGTGTCTGGTTGACACATGGTGCCCCCAGGCAGCGACGTGGACTTCAGACTTTCCCGTCCCCTCCATCCAAATTAAATGCCCCCGTGTCTTGTCCTGATCGGGGCAGGCCTTGTCCTGCCTTCCAAGTGGCATCCCAGGGGCCAGTCTCTCGGGGCAAGCGTCGCGTTCTAGCTCCTTCTATAGCGCCTGCTTCACTGTCCTGCCTCTTCCTCTCCATTTCACAGAGACCTCCTTATCTTTGTACACGAGGAGACTGAGGAACAGAGAAGGCTTTTCACTTCGGATCCTTTACACCTGCCCCCCCGAATGTGTGAGCGAGAGGAGTAATCATGTGGATGGGGCCTTTCGAGAGAAAACAGCCCTGTTTCCCGACCCAAGGACGCTGATCTGATGGTGGCACAGACCAGAGGTGTGCCGAATCTCGTCGCGTCCTTCCTCGCGAGGGACGCGAAGGACGCCCAGGGTCTGGGCCACCCTGCGGGCCCAGACGGCCATCAGCCCCGAGCTGTTGAACGTGCGCACGGTTTCCCTGCGAACGTCTGCAGCAACACAAGCAGCTGGGGGAGTTCAGCCTTCAAGGCTCCAATTTAACTGAAATTCTGAGGGAAAAAATACAAATGAACGAACAACACAGAAGAGGCGCCCGCCGAGAGCCGTGGACCGAAGGCGTCTGTCAGGCGGAGTAAAGATCCCCTCTCATCTCCTCCCGCCTGTTCTCTCAAGGGCTCCCTTCGAAACCTGATCTGTATCCAAAACCTCCGCCTAGTCCTACGGAACACCGGCTGGAGCCTACATGCACTTTTGGTGAGATGAAGGGCATTCACCTTTTCTGTAATAAACCACATCGTCCTCATGAGAATAAAAACGATAGTAGCTCTTATTTATTGAACACTTAATAGTCTCCAGACCATTTGCTAAGCATCTGTGACCCCTGTGTATGTATGGGGGGGAGGGGGGGCAGGGAGGGGGCAAAGGTGAGGTTGGCAGCTTATCCCTTTTATCCAGTGAATAAACTCAGAGAGGTTACAACTGTTTCTTAATTTCGAGAACACGATTTGAGTCCAGGCCACCCAAACGTACAGCCTGCCTGCTTACACATTAGGCACAAGATGAACACGTTACATGACTTTCTTCTAATCTGTTGGACAATAGAGATAAATTAGAAGCACGAGTGCTTTCTTAATTTTTTATGTTTTTTCTTTAAATTCAAGTCAGTTAACACACAGTGTAGTCTTGGCTTCAGGAGTAGAACCCGCTGATTCATCGCTTACGCGTGACACCCAGCGCCCACCCCAGCAAGCGCCCTCCTTAATGCCCACCCCCCATCCAGCCCATCCCCCACCCACCCCTCCTCCAGGAACCCCGGGTTTGTGCTCCGTATTTAAGAATCTCTGATGGTTTACCTCGCTCCCTGTTTTTATTTTATTTTTCCTTCCTTTCCCCCGTGTTCGCCTGTTGAGTTTCTCACATTCCACATATGAGTCAAGTCATATGGTATATGTCTTCCTCTGACTGACTTATTTCTCTTAGCATAATACCTTCCTGTTCCATCCGTGTTGTTGCAAATGGCAAGATTTCATTCATTTTCATGGCCAAGTAGTACACACACACACACACACACACACACACCACTTCTTGACCCATTCATCAGTCGATGGACATTTGGGCTCTTTCCACAACTTGGCTATTGTTGGTAGCACTGCTAACAGATGTTGACGAGGAGACGGAGAAAGGGGACCCTTCTGCACTGCTGGTGGGGATGCAAACCGGTGCAGCCGCTCTGGAAAACAGCATGCTTGATATTCGATTTTGGAGTTTGAATTTTGGATTTCACCAACAAGAAAAAAAAAAAAAGGTAATTCAACTGCCTACGGAAGCTTTGCTCATACTTTGTTTTTGTTGAGAGCTCCTCATCACGACCTAATATCTTACTGTAATTAGTGGAATTGAACTCGAATTGTGTGAGTTTATGTGCTGTGTCACCTTCTGCTGCAATGACGATTGCCCCTTGACTCAAGGCTGTTGGCAGGAGCCCTTGGCCCCCCAGGTGCAGAGCCCATGTCAGGAAGGACACGGCCCCCGGATCTCACTAACCTGGGATCCTTTCCTTGCTGAACATTTCAGGACAGCTGCACGGCATTTTTGCCATAACACCTCACTGGCAGGACTGTGGGGTGCGAGACCAAAATTTCAGTCACCAGTGCTGACATCTGAAAGCCTACCCTTGAGAACATCCCCCCTGGCGCCTCTTCTTGCCCCATTTCCTCGTATCCCCCTGGGGCCGTGCTCCGCCCTTTTGGGATTCTGCTCCTCCTGTGGTTAGATAGTGCTCAACACTCTTCTATAATGACAAGAATCCGCAAAACTAGTTTTCAGGGTGGTAAACCCCTATGACGGGGTGACATTCCTTTTCCTTAAAGGGGAACCTCTCTGCTTCAGAGATTTCTGACGTCTCCGTCCAAAGAGGTGACCTGATGTGCTGAGCGCTGTGTCATGTCAGCAGGGAAAAAAACATGCCTCCAGGGTTTTTTTCTTTCTTATTTTATATTTTTTTCCGTGCGTGTAAACATCCGTTCTGTCCCGGACAAGTGTCTGCGTCTCTGTCTGTGACTGTGTGTGCCCTGCCTGCATAGGACGCACTTGAATGGGAAGCTCTAACCTCACAAGCAAAGGCCACGCACCAGAGGAAAACTGAGACTGGTCCCCAAATGCTGTCATTTGTTTGCACTAATAGGATTCTCCTTTACACGTCCCTCTGACGGCCAGTAGCCCCGGACACTAAGAACGTCTCTGCTTCCTAAACATTGAGGTTCCCCAATGTTCTTCTTCATGCAACATCCAAGCCATGTACCAGCCGTCTGTGACAGTCTACAATATTTAATCTGCAAATTTTTCCATTTACAGGCTGGATATTGGAAGAAATTGGATCTCACAGTGAAGTCAGACAGTTTATGAACTCTTCTTTTTAACAGACACAATTTCTTCCCGTAGAACCTATAAAGAACAGAATAGGAGCTGGGCTTCTTTCACCATTTAGTTTGGGTTCACATTTCACATCTCAAAATGCAGGAAGAAAGGGGTTCCAATGTTATTTGACCCAATCCTTACTTCAATTCCCCTGGCATTTATCTCTCCTGTGTGTGAAAAGCTTCTTTTGAAGTCAGAACTCCAGGCATGGAGGAAGGAGAAATTCGTCAAGAGAATTGAACTCAGAAAGATTAAAATGTAGTTTTAATATAGCTGTAGCTGACACATGTCAAAGAGATAAAAGGAAGATTCTGGATTCTCAGAACAGTGCCAGAACTATGAAGCACTGCTTTAAAAATACGTATTATTTTGATTGAAATTTGTAGGGGAAAAAATCAATATAATCAACCACTCTAGCAAATGGATGCATTGAGAAAATGTACTTGGCCCTACAGTGTTCATTTTTTAAATGGAACAAAAAAAAAAGCAAGCTTTCACTGAACACATTTCTGATATGTTTTCTAACAGGCAATATTTCTAAGTGTGCTCAACGTAGAGAATCTTCTCTTTCCAATTTTATCTGGAGCTACTCCCACACAAACAACTTTATTAACTCTAAATGAAAGATGATAAATTATACCCCTATACCAACACAGTTACAATAGGATATCAGAGTCTAAGAGGTTTGAATGAAAAATATCTGAAAATGATTAGTTAATCTCTCTTCAAAAAAAGACAATTATACTAAAAATTCACCTGATGTAGAAAAAAATGACGAAATTCTGAGAGAGTCATCTCAACATTTACCACTTTTTGTTCGTATTGTCTCTCACACTCAGCTCCATAAACCACAGAATGCATATGTATGACTTGCCATCAAATAAAGATTCTCCGTTGAGTATCCTAGAAAATAATTGTCAACCACACGGGTCAGTCTGTCTCCCAAATCTAAGGTAATCCTGCTGTGTTTTCATGAGAGCTTTGCCCCAAATTTTCTTATTTCTGTATATATAAGGGAAGGTCAAATTCTAGAAAGAAAAAGTTTTAAGTTGCAAGTGAGAAGTTTATTATGACTTATTAGCTTCGGAAGAACTATTGGAAGCATGAAGTTTGAACTCAGTAAATATTTTTAGTTGCTTCATCAGCTCCCTGATTCATAAATTATGATTGCCAGATCAAACCTAGAGGTTGATATTTTCCTTGATTTAGTATCAGGGAAAAAACAGGCAACAACAACAGAGTTTTAAGTTACTCTCTTCTATGCTCATTATATCTGTATATAAAGGACACCAGGGGAGAAATGACTTGGGAAAGGAATGATGAATTCTTTTTTTGCCAGACGGAATTTGGGATGCCTATGAGGCATTCAAGTAGACACGGGCACCTGGAAATCTGCTGGTCTGGTCAGAAGCCCCGAGAGACAGTGCGGGTGTGTGGACCTAAGAGTCCCAGGCACTGATGGGAACTCAAACAGTGAAGCTATATGGGATCATGCAGCAAATAGGTACAAATAGAGAAGTGATGAGGACTTGAGTAACAGCACCATAGTTGAGACGGTCAGAGGTGAGAAGTCAGAAAAGGGGAAGGAGAAGGAAACAACTGTGCCAAAGTGTCAGGGAAAAGGAGGTGTCAAATAGGAAAGAATATCCCATTCCAAGCTACTTGGAAGTCAAATAAGATGAATAGTAAAGACTGAGCACTGAAATCAAGAAAAAATCATTTGTGGCAAATGATTTGGTGAAAACAAAGCCAAATTCTTGGCATAGGTAGAAATTGGGAAGAGAAGAAGTGGAAACAAGAAGTATAGGTAACTCTTTTGAGATTTTTGACTATGAAGAGGAAGAGACAGATAGAGGAGGTGTTTGAGGGGATGTAGTGGCCAAAGGAGCTTCAATGCTGTTTGCTATAAAGACTGAAGGACATAAGGATGATCCAGAGACACATCTTTTGGGAAGACTCAAGAGATGGGATCCAAAGGTGGAAGGTCTGGCCATGAAATTTGCAAAATGGGAGCAGAGTTATTACCCTTACTTTCCAGGAAGAACAAACAAATAACAGCAAAAGAATCTGAAGATTCAGAGCCAGTCAAACATGCATTCAATTCCTAATTTCACCTCCTACTAACTATGCCACTGGGCAAGTTTCTGCATTTAATGCACAATAATTATATCTATAGTAGGTATAGAGATGGAGTGAGACATATATTAGGCAAGTATGAAGTGCCAATAACACAATGCCTGGCACACAGCGAGCCCTCTGGAGTTTGCCATAGTACTAGTGGGACAGTGGTTTGGGATGTTTGGTTGTGATAATCGTGGTTGTGCGTAGAGCTATAGAGTTAGTAAGTCAAAGAGCCAATCTTTACACCTATGTCATGACTCCAGATTCAGCGTGTGATACCACTCTGCACTCAAGAGAAATGAACTAATTTGAAGCAAAAGAAAATGAAAATCATCATGTCAAAATTTGTAGGATACAGCAAACACAGTGCTTAGAGGGACACTAATAGCATTGCATGCATATATTGGAAAAGAAAAAAAAAATCTAAAGTAAAAAATGTAAGTGTCTGCCTTAGGAAACCAGAAAAAGAAGAGCAAATTAAAACTAAAGTAAGCAAAAGAAAATAAATAATAAGTTTTATTATGGAAACGGAAGTGGAAATCAATGAAATTGAAAATAGGAAAAAAAGAAAATCCATGAAAACAAAAGGTGTTTCTTGAAAAAGATCAATAAAATTACAAACTTCTACCCAGGCTAACCTAGGAAAAAAGAGAGAAGACCAAATTACTAATCTCAGAAATGGAAGATGAGACATCAGTACAGACCCAATAACCATTAAAAGGATAATGAAGAAATACTAAGAACATCTCCATACCCATGGATTTTTTTAATACTTATTTATTTTTGAGAGAGAGAGAGACAGAGGAGACAGAAGGAGAGAGAGAAAGAGAGAGAGAGAGAGAAGGGTACAGAGAGAAGGAGACACAGAATCTGAAGCAGGCTCCAGGCTCCAAGCTGTCAGCACAGAGCCCAATGCAGGGCTTGAACTCATGAACCGCAAGATCATGACCTAAGCCGAAGTCAGACGCTTAATTGATTGAGCCACCCAGACACCCCATACCCATGGATTTTATAACTTAGATGAAATGGATCAATATTTTGAAAGATGTCACAGTACAGCTGATACAGTGATACCATAGTTGTATCTGTTCCTCTCTGGTTTTTCCTTAATCTCAGGGCTGGATACTCTTACTTGCCTCATGTTTAAGAAAATAGATTTTTCTAATGCTTAGCTGAGCACTTATCATTTAGGGAGGTATGTTAACGTGTTTCTCCAATGAATGCGTTTCCCCAAGTTTCCGTCCTTAGTCTCACTTATCTCACTACCAGAATTTTAACAATAAGCTGTGTGGAAAGAATGTGACTTTGTATATCTTTGTCTTCAGTAACCAAAACTATAGGTGCATATTTCCCAACTGCCTGAAGGATACGTCTACCAAAATGATCCACGGCTATCTCAGTTTATCTATAAACAGAATTCATTATCTCCCTTCTCTTCAATTCTTGGGGACATCCTCAGGATTCCCAGGTTCTGTTAATGTGCCAGTGTTCTCATCAGGAAAGCCTAACATTTCAGATGATGTCACTCTTCCTTTTCTCTCAGTTTTAACTTCTGGACATTGTTTGCTTCTAATGATCCTTGACTCTATCTCACTTTGTCTCTGTTGCTCCTCGTTCAGGATTTTCTCTCTCACTGGATTAATTCAATAGTCTCCTAAGATGTCTCCCTGTTTTGTGGTTCTTCTTGCACAAATTCATCCAGCACACAGATCTCAGAGTTAGAGAGAAGTTTTCAGAAATCAAAGTTAGTTTGGTATGGCTGGATTGTGTCATTCAGCCTTCTTTTTTTCTAGATCATGCCCATATCCTGGTGTTTACTTTAGGACATCCTCATTTTTTCTTGCTTAGAAAAAGCTTCAGACTTTACATTTGAATGCCCAGTTTTCTATGGTTCTCCTGTGTAATGAAATTTGGTGATAGAGAAGTTTCTCTCAAATGAACTGATTTGGATGGGAGAGATATGTTACAATTCTAGTGACATACCCATTGCCATTAAAATTGGCACATCCCAGGGATACTTAAGTAGCTCAGTTAGTTAAGCATCCTACTCTTGGTTTTGGCTCAGGTCATGATCTCATGGTTGTGGGATCGAGTCCTGCATCAAGCTCTGTGCTGAGAATGCAGAGACTGCTTAGGATTCTCTGTTTCCCTCTCTCTCTCTGCCCCTTCCCTGAACATTCTCTCTCTCTCTTTCAAAATAAATAAATAAACTTAAAAATAAATAAACTTAAAAACAATAAATAAACATTCTCTCTCTCTCTTTCAAAATAAATAAATAAACTTAAAAAAAATTGGCACATCCCACTGACTCTGATGCACCAATGCCCTTGACTCTAGTGCCCAGTCAGTTAATTTCATCTTCACTCGGAACTCTTTGTTTTTCCTTCACGTGGGCTAGCACCACTCAGAGATTTTTATGTGTGTCTAATGAATTCCATTTATCTCTTCCTCTGACCCAACCCTGAAGGGCCAGGTCATTTTTTATTTCCTTGATTGTCACAAGGAGAACTTTAACATTATTCTTTGCCAGTGGAATCCCAAATACTATCTGTGCCCTTGGCTTCCACTGGATTTCAGTCACTGAGCATCACTGACTAGGAAAGAAGAGAAAGAGGTCAGGGTATTTATTCTCCCAGCTCCTCACAGGGTGGCAGTGCCACCCCTGGTCTGGTTGTGTTTCTTCTCCAAGAGGTCAGTCCCCTTTGGGCACCTACTTCTCCTCAACATCACCACCCCTCTCCAGCTTCCAGTAACCCACTATCTCCCTTTGCTTCTCTCTCCTGGGGTGATCATGGTTTTGCCTATTACTGGCCCTGGGGAACTATACTACCTCTTGTGTTTCCCTCTCTCTCCACAACTTCAAATATAGTCCCTTTATTAAACATTCCTCAGAGACCAACTTTGACTCTATGTTTCCTGGGGGACCCAGATTGATTCAATCACTTCCTATGTGATCTATGCAGTTTATTTGATGTCTATCAACCTCAGGTTCCTTGTTGGTAGAATAGGAACATATTGCCTGGCTTTCAGAATTTTTGTGAAACACAGGAGGTAACAATGCTTTCTAGAAGTAAGACGCTCAAATTTTATGTAATAGAAATATGATAAGTGGAGTATCATAAAAGCAATTTTATGAATAGATGAAATGTAAAAGATTAAAGACATTGGAGAACATGTTTGCCATATATATATTAATTAAAATTTAAAAAAAAATTTTTTTAACGTTTATTTTTTATTTTTGAGACAGAGAGAGACAGAGCATGAACAGGGGAGGGGCAGAGAGAGAGGGAGACACAGAATCTGAAACAGGCTCTAGGCTCTGAGCTGTCAGCACAGAGCCCGACGCGGGGCTTGAACTCACGGACCGTGAGATCATGACCTGAGCCGAAGTCCGACGCTTAACCAACCAAGCCACCCAGGCGCCCCATTAAAATTTTAAATGTACAATGAGCTCTTATAAGTCAATGTAAAAAACTAGAAAATGAATCCAATAGGTAAATGGTTAAATGTAGTCAGTAAGGGGGGGGAGATAAAAATGGGCTTAACATTTTTAAAAGGTGTTCAGCCACACATCGAATAAAAAGAAATTCAAATTAAAACCACAATGAGATTTTTTTTTTACCCATCAAAATGAAAAAGATCAAAAGGCAGGATAATACATTCCGTTGACGAAGATGTCAGGAAATCTGAACTCTCATGCATCATTGACAGGCATGTAAATTGGTACAACCTCTTTGGAGTGAAACTTAACAATATCTAATAAAATAAAAAATGCACACATCCTCTGGGCCAGCAATTCCATTTTCAGAAATTGATTTTCTAGCTGTGCTTACACAAGTGAACAAAGATGCAAGACCAGAGCTATTCATTACAGCATCGCTTGCAGACCCAAAACATAGGAAACACCCTCCGTTTCCATCAGCGTGGGACGAGTGGAGAGTTTTGAGCTCAGAACCCAGCTAAGCTGATTCCCTCCCTTGTAAGTTTCTGGGTTGGGTAGGGCTCACCAAGAGAAACGTGCAAGGTGGGCAGCTCCCACGGCATTTCTTCTTGTGGGTTCTCTGCATCTTGGCCAGGTGCAAGTTCAGCTCTGTGGTACGAGGCATCAGCTACCCTGCAGGTGCCCTGGATGGTCAACAATAGAGGTGGTGAGACGCATGGCTTCACTTTACCCTCACGGTTCTAGTTTGCCCTTGGCCCCCCACTTTGTGCCCAAGTCCCCACTCTAATGACTTCAGACCAAGTACCATTTGTGGGGTCCATGGATATATAGGCAGCTCAACCAGCCCCCAGGCTGTAGAAGGTCTAGTTCTTCTAGATCACCCAGAGTGCCCATTTCCTTGATCAAACATCGACTGATACAAGTAGTTAAATAAATCATGGGCAATATGGGGGCGCCTGGGTGGCTCAGTCGGTTGAGCGTCCGACTTCGGCTCGGGTCACGATCTCGCAGTCCGTGAGTTCGAGCCCCGCGTCAGGCTCTGTGCTGAGTGCTCAGAGCCTGGAGCCTGTTTCAGATTCTGTGTCTCCCTCTCTCTCTGACCCTCCCCCATTCATGCTCTGTCTCTCTCTGTCTCAAAAATAAATAAACGTTAAAAAAAAAATTAAAAAAAAAAATCATGGGCAATATGAAGCCATCAAAAATAATACAGGTCTGGGGGCATCTGGGTAGCTCAGTTAAGTGTCTGACTTAGGCTCGGGTCATGATCCCATGGTTTGTGAGTTTGAGTCCCATATCAGGCTCTGCACTGACAGGGCGGAGGCTGCTAGGGATTCTCTCTCTCCCTCTCTCTCTGCCCCTCCCCCGCTCTCTCTTTCTCTCTAAAATGAATAAACATTTTTAAAAAATAATAAAAAATCAGATATTCAATCTATGAATATATTATTCATAGACAATGACAATATTATTCAATGGAAAGAGTGAGGTTCAGGAAAAGGTATATCATCTGTTACCTTTTGGTTTAAAAAAAAAGGGGGCAAGTGCCCACACTTACACTCCACACTAATAGGTACCTCTGCTTGCCTGCCACGGACTTTCACAGGAAGGACGCATGAAAAACAGCAACGGTCCTCTGGGGAAAATAATTGAGAGTGACGGGGTGACTTTCCGTTGTACATCTTTTGTAGTGTTTTCTTCTCCCCGCTGGCCCCCGCGCCGTGAACAGGTATTAACTTTTTAAAATAGTAATAGTAACTCTTTAAAAAAGAAATAACTCACTGAAATCTTGCTGCATGAGTTTCCTGAGCATAAGGGTGTCTGGGAGCTTCAACTCCTGTCTACTTCAAGGTCCTTCTAACTGGACTAAGAATCAAGTTGACATGAGACAGATTAACAGGAGAAAATCAAATTTAAGGGCGTGGGTATGGGGAATCCACACAGATGTGAAAATTCCAGGGACAGGCAAAATTAGGTGGATGTGTCATCCTGAACCGGAGAAGGGGCAGGGGTCTGGGACGTCAGAGGGAAGGAATGTACTTCACAGGGTGATAAGAAGAGGTTTGTAATTAGATGGTTTCCCTGCCATCCAGCTGGGTCACTCGGACACAATTTCTCTCAGCGAATAACCCTTATCCTGGGAAAGACCTCCAATTTAGATTCTTCTGTGTAGTTAAGGAAGAGGTAGAATGTCTCTTGAGCCCCCAGGGTCCCCATTGCCCTCAGCTCAGAATAATCCACATGGCAAAGTGGCCCCTTCTGAGGCACCTGTCCTGAAGCCCTTCAAGGGGTGGGCAGGAAACTTGATGTTCCTTGCCCTCTTGAGGGTACCCCTCTTACCCCACCAACCCTGTAGGGCATCTGCGTTTCTTCTGAGAGACGTGATGGTGCCGTCAGCCCTGTTGTAGACAGGATGGGTAGGACGGACCAGGAAATGAGAGGGTGTTCATTTCCTTCACTCAACCTGAGAGCCGGTGACACGGCTCTTTGTATAAGGGCGTTGAGGCAACGGAGTCTGGTTGCTGGAATAGAAAGGAAAGCGAGCCTCAGCAGCTTCCTGTTGAAGCTGGAAAGAAGGGGAGGGCCTCGGAAATTTAACAAGGGTGCAGGGTGGAGAGAGGTATTCCCTGTGGCTGCCAGCTTTCTCTGTTTTCCTTGTGTCTCCCTGAAAAGGGAGGATAGACTCACTACGTGAAAACTTAGTAATGCCTATAATGTAATATAAACGCTGAATTCTGCTTTATGTATGGCTAAAACGTCTTAAGAATTAACTACGTATGTATATGTATTGTGTACATGTGTTTGTACTCTAGAGCCTTAGGAATACATATATTTTTTTAATTTACAAAAATAAAAAGGTTCCTGTGAAGTCACAGCGAGAACGGCATACAATCTGGCTGAACGCACGCTGGCAAAAAAATACTTATGGCAGATTATAAACTTTGTGAAACAGCCACACACACAAATGTAAAATACCCTGGTAAAAATATAACTTAACAAAACTCATTGCCTTGAACAAGGCAGATTTCTGGCCACCTGACTGTAGGAATAAAAGTCACGTGATCTGGGCTGGAGGCAGACAGAGCTGAGCTCTACTGGCTTCACCCCCACAGCGCGGGAATGTGTCTCTTCCTTTCACGCCACTTCCTTGGAGACTTGAGCAGCGTGACCCACACACCAGGGCCATTCCTCCTGTGTTGCCAGGCCCATACCCGGCAGAGTGGGGTTATGTTTGAAGGGAATCAATAGGTAGAGGGGCTCCAGGATCGTACCGGAAAGGAGGAAGGACAGAATTAACCATTGGCAACTTATCAGAGACCACAAAAGCCCACTGAAGGGCATTCCTATCTGCTTTCGAGGCCTGCACTCTAGCTTGGTCTTGACCCCTGGTGACAAGGGAAGCAAGGGGGGTAGCAGGGAAGGGTGGTGTTTCAGAAATGAAGCAAAATCCTTCAAAATGTCCATAACTCTGTAAGATCAGAGAGAGCAACGGGCTTTTATTTCTGAACATCTACACAGAACCGTATGTCACTTTCAGCATGGAATTAGCACACACACTCCAAATTCACATCCATGGGCGTTAGAGCAACAAACTAACTTAAAAGAAACAACTAAGGGGCGCCCGGGTGGCTCAGTTGGTTGGTTAAGCGACGGACTCCGGCTCAGGTCATGATCTCACGATTCATGAGTTCGAGCCCCGCGTCGGGCTCTGTGCTGACAGCTCGGAGCCTGGAGCCTGCTTTGGATTCGGTGTCTCCCCCTCTCTGCCCCTCCCCACTCATGCTCTGTCTCTATCAAAAATAAATAAACTTAAAAAAATTAAAAAAAACAATTAATACATAATTAATTGTATTACAAATACATAATTGTAACATAATTGTAAGTCCCTTTCAGATCAGTTTGCTTTCCCTACGCCCATTAGTCCTGGCGAATCAGACATCAAGGTTTTTACAGGGAGCCTTCGTTTTTACACCTCCATTGGTCGGAGAGCAGTTGAAAAAAGGAAAACAGCATGTGTGTGCAGGCAGCGTCTGCCCTGCTGTGGGATGCCTAGCTATCTTCCATCATTCATGAGCCTCAAAATCATTATTATTACCAGGCATTTCTAGACCACCTTTCCTCCCCAATCAGCTTCTAAATGGTTTTACAAATGGATTAGAAACAGCACAGATATGGATCACTTCACACACCACAAAGTACAGTCACCCCAAGGGGAAATGCAAGAACTTCTATATAAATCAGGATAACATTAGGTGAAGGTTTAAGACCAACCATGAAGAATGGCTTATTTGCTTGAAGCCGCGGGGAATATCAGGTAAGCAAAGGGCATTTCCTTCCCTGGTTACAAGGTCAATGTGGCCTCATCGGCTGAGGCTTGGGGTTAATGGATCCAGCTTCCAGATGGTGGTGCGGCCAAGGACCAATGCACAACGTTTTCATCTTCTGGAGGGAGACTCAAGTCACAGCAATGGCTTCCCAGTGTGTTCGTGTCCCGTCAGCAATGCAGCCTGGCCCGGGAGCGGGGACGCTCAGCTCCGATGACACAATTAAATGACCTTCCGATGCTCGCGGATCCATCGGGACCCAGGAGGGTCTGCGTTCTGGTGTCCTCTTCTGCAAAGCCCATGTTGGTATCTTCCTCCAGGATCCAACAACACAAACCGTTTGGGTTTTGCTCAGAAGCCGGTGGCCTCCTGTCAGCCAGAGCTGCCTCACAAGGGCGCTCAGCGGCCCTCAGTTGGACAGGACCTGTGGTTCTTCTCAAAATCGCCTCTCCAGATGCTGTCAGGAGATGCACTATTGAGCGCCCCTTCCCCGGGGGTCCCACCAAGCCCCGAAAGCAGCGCGTGGCCAACAGCTAACAACCTCCTGTCAGCCCTTTGTGGAGACAGAGCATCGATCTACTCGATCTCGTCCGTGGCTTTTAGAAGTGAATTTCCTCAGGGCAGTTATGAAGATGCCAATGTTTCATGAGACTTGTACTTGATATTTACTATATTTAGGTGCAGACCTTCCCTCCGTGGGATTGGATTTGCTTTAAACGTCTATGATGATAATGGGGGTAGTGGCACACACACACAAGGTAAGCGGACACTTTGAAGATAATTCTGGAAGTTTTGGGGGGCCGGGGAGGCTCAGTCGGTTAAACATCCGACTTCAGCTCAGGTCATGGTCTCACGGCTTGTGGGTTCGAGCCCCGCGTCGGGCTCTGTGCTGACAGCTCGGAGCCTGGAGCCTGCTTCGGATTCTGTGTCTCCCCCTGTCTCTGTCCCTCCCTCACTCAGGCTCTCTCTCTCTCAAAAATAAACATAATTTTTTTTTTGAACATTCTGGAAGTTTTGAAGGTTGCTGGGGTCTTACCCAGCTCTTAGTGAAAGACGGCTCGAGGCTTGCCACATTTAACACGCATAGACCCTTGTTACCATGCAGATTCCGACTCCGTCTGTCTGGGTGAAGGTCTGACTTTCCACATTTCTAATAAGCACCCGGGTGCTGCCTTAGGTGCTGGAAAGTTAGGTGACTTGCGTCTTCTGGTCCCAAGTCGGAACTTTGCCAGCCAACAGGCTTGCAGGGAAATTCCCAGAGCAGGGATCCCTCGTGGTTCATGATCAGATGTCACCAGAGCAGAGTGACTCCATATCACCACCCCCCTCCTCAGGGGACCCCAGGGGAAGAGGTTTTCACTACGGAAGCACGACTTGTGAGAAAAAGGGCATCCGGAAGCAAGAGACCAGTGTCGCCTCCCCTCCACACTCCTGCGCTCTGCGCGGGTCATTTGGCCTGGCTCCAAACAGAATGCAAAGTCAGATTTGTTGTGAGGCCCAGAAGCCAATTCTCCCGATTTGAGCAACAACCAAGAAGGAAAGCCAAGGCTGCAGGTTCCCGGCAGAGGCCCAGAGCGGGCTGCACACAGGGCATCGGCATCGAGAGGCCATGCACGGAGCTGGCCCGGCTCTGGGGTCACCTGGGAGCACGTGCGGATTCAATGCATGTGCTCCCGGTCCCCCAGGGGTCCGAGAGAGGGACTCGGGAAGGGGGGGCAGGTAACCGTTAGTCTGCGTGAGACAGGAGTGCGAACGGAATGGACTGAGAAGTCCAGCGCTGGCTTTCACTGGGGAACGTGTTCCAAAGGAGCAGGAAACCAGGTTCGGGACAGAGAGAATAGAAAAAGAAACAGAAGCGGCCAGAAAGTGGAACCACTCAGAAGCCCCAGCAGAGGGGTCGATGAGTCTTTTGTTCCATAGTTTGCTCCCAGCTTCCCTAGAGCCTGTGTTGGTGGAGGGAAGTCTAACCTGGGATAAGCCGCATCCGCTATGATCAAGTTATTCAGGTGCGGTGGGGATTTCTCCAGGATGCACCAGAAATGGGGGCTTGGCAGACAGATCTCAGCCTGGCGTGCAGAAGGGAGCGACGGCAGTTAAGGCATTTCTTCACTTCATACAGTTTGCATATCGTCCGGGACGTGAGACATCGTGCCAAACGCTGAGACAGAAGCACAGGTAGGGGTTCTTCAAAGGTGGCCATGTGACTTTCCTCTGTTTCTCCCGTGAGTAGTATGGGCCGCAGAACGCAGTGGGATCAAAAAACATTCTGCAGATGAAAAAGCAGTAGTTAACAGTGAACTGTTTACTGGGTATCAGGTGTTGCCCTACAATGCTTTCTTTGCATTATCCAAGGGCAGAAAAAAAAAGGAAATTAGTACAGATTGGGGATTATTAACTGATTGGCCAGTTAACATGAAATCTCCAGCAAGGATATTTTCAGCCATCGGGGAGCACAGAGGCTAGCATAGGCTTCCAGCCAGGGACGGACTAGATTTCCAAATAGATCTGGTGTTTCCAGAACATTCTCACAAGACAATCTGCCTCGGTTCCTGCTCTGGGCAGTGTTGATCGGATGTTTGTTTTGGAGTGTGAATATCACATCCCCCTAGAAGCCAGGTAAATAAAGACCTATGGTATTCCTGTCATTTGAAGAAATTCTGCTTTCTGGATGTGACATTGCTGGGCTAGCGATGGAAAGGACAAAAGTGCGCATAACTCACATTTCTAATAACGTCCGTGGGTCTTGAGAGGTCACGATGCCTTCCTTTCCGTAAAAATGCCGGTATGTTCAAGTATGTACATTAGGAACGCTTAAACCAGAGGTCAACCCTTGACAGTGGAATCCAGAAACAATCCCTACAATTAGTTTTCTCTGAAGCCACAGCGTTAGGGTTGAGCTCATTACCATCTTCCTCCTTGGCTCTTGGGTCCCATCTCAGGGGCCTTTTACTGAGGGCTGCCCCCCCAAGACCAGTCAGAGAAAGTCTTGTTTACTGCCTCAGAGTCTCCTGCCGCTACCTTCGTCCAAGATCTCAAAGAGAGAGCTAAAGAGCCATGTGGTTTATGTGTAAGAATGAAATTAGCCTCAATTATTTTCTTAATGGGGAGGAAATGGGAACTTAAAGCTCTCTCCTGCTGTAGCAAACCAAAGTGCGGGGTGAGAAACAGCCTTTTTTTCCACAATTTACTTTGCTTAAATTCCAAGTTGTTTCGTTATAGCCCAACACCCCCCAGAGGAATTCTGTAGTTTTCTGCAAAGACTATTTGCATTTCCTCATTGAATCGCTCTCAAGTTTCCTGCAGGAGAGCTTCAAAAGATCCTTGCCTGGTGCAGGAGCTAATGACTGCCCTCCCCAGGAGTCTGCTCAGAAAACGCTTTCCCTGCAATGGCTTGCAACATTCACAGTCTACCTCTTGGAAAAATCCCAAATGTGATAATTAGGGCAATAGGCATTTTCATATGAGGAGGTGTATCTCCGTGATGGGCGTTCCAAGTTCTTGGATTTCAGCAGGCAAAATACAGTGCGGTCATGGGAAAACACTTCTCTGCATAATCCAAGGCCACAGTGGAATTTCGGGGGGGAAATAAAACAGGTTTCTAGAGCACTCATACCAAATTTGGAACTCAGGTCTTTCAGGCTCGTTATGTTTTGGCCAAGAGGCACAGCGTAGAAGAGTGTTTTCTACTGCAGGCAGAGATCAGAGGGTAAACTTACCCTGTGCTCTGTCGTTTCCCACCGTTGCATTCTTTTTAAAAACTTTGTAATGTTTATTTTGTTTTTGAGAGATGGAGAGACAGAGCACAAGCAGGGGAGACACAGAATCCGAAGCAGGCTCCAGGCTCCGAGCTGTCAGCACAGAGCCCGACGCCGGGCTCGAACTCCCGAACCGAGAGATCATGACCTGAGCCGAAGTTGGATGCTTAACCGACTGCTGCCGTTGCATTCTTAACTATCACGCAACCTCTCTGGGTCCCTGTGACTTCGTCTGTAAGGTGGGGATCGTAATATCTGCAATACCTAGTTTGCCAAGGGGATTAAACAAGATAGAAAAATAAAAGTTCCTTAAACACTGTAGTCCGTCAGAGGACATTCCCTTTGCTCACCGCTACTGGACCTCTCTCTCCATAATCATCTTGAGTTCTAAAAATACAAGAAGGTAAAAGACAAAAATGGAGCAGTATGATCTTATTAATCTAGAGGCAATGGAAGCCTGAGCGAGAGAAAAAAAAAGAAAATCTGCCTTTGCGAGATGAACGATGGAGAATTAGAGAGAAAAAAGAGGCGTGGCGGTCATGGAGAGTTCGGTGGGTCTGTTTGTTTTGTTAAAGATAAGCTGAGGCGTATTAAACATTTTACGAGTTTGAGCGAAAATTGATTCGAGCGAGGCAGCCGCACGATGGGATTGGTTGGGAGCCCTTGGACAGCAGCGTGGGGAGAAGGACTGCGAGAGAAGGTAGGAAGGAAATGAGTCGATTGTCTGCAGCTTAAAGCCTGGTTGGCTGCTTCTTGTCACGGGCTCTCCTTCCTGTTGTGATGTTGTGACCGTGAGGCGTTTACCGGCTTTGATTTTGGTTTGCTTAGGGCAGGCCACCAGGGCAGCAGGGCCACCGCAGTCCAACGGCCTCCGTGTTTAGTTGATTTCACAGTTTGCATGTTTGTTTCGGTTTAGTTTGACTTTTTAGAGCCGGAGATTATCATAGAGATGGTCTAGCACCAATGCCTCGTTTCACTGGCGGGAAGACTTAAATTCCGTGGGATCCCAGACACCTAAAAGAGCAGCAGAGTAGGGGGTGGGTGGGAGTCCAGCTTTCCTGATTCATACGTGGTGTTATTTCTACCATCACTTCTTCTGTTCACTGACTCCCCAGGACTTGGCTCAGGGATCACTTGATCCTGTGACGATCATGAAGCGCTGGACAGATCTCCGTCCTGACTCGACCACTACACCACAGTGAGACTTTGGCGACTCTCTCCATGTCTCCGGATCAGCTTTCTCATCGATTTCTTTGTAGGTCACCCAGGCCCTTAATCAACCCCAAACAAGCCCTCGCTTTAGATTAGGAAAAGCTGACCATGACAGACATTGCTAACGCATCAGAGCACAGCCCTGTTGACATCACACTTGACCTCAGGGTCTTATGAGGGCCCAACGGACTCTACCAATATCTAATGGTGCAAAAAGACATCTATTTGCCAACTGTAGGTTCAATGAGCGCAAATTCTCACATGGTGTGATTTATTTCTAGGGTCGATACTGGAGAATTAGCTGCTGTGGCTTTTGTGTTCCTTGTTGTCTGTTCCTAATCACGGTTCCTCTCTAGGTCTACCCCCATATAGACCGTTGTGACCTGATTAATGTGGTAACGGAGGATTCTCGAAAAAACGCCACGGAAGAATTTTGAAAATGAAGGGCTCTCCCTGGGGCTGGTGACGGGAACTACAGCGGAGCTGGGAAGGGAAACGAGGTACAACCCTGACCGATATGTGAGGCAGAGTCAAAGTGTACTGAGCTGAGTCCTAGAACACCGTTGTGTCCCAAGAGGCCCACAGGCCTGGGTCAACAGCTCTCTCCCTTCTGGCTGATTGGTACTTGAGCAGATAAAGGTCAGGTGGCCTGCAAGCCCCAGGTTCCAGCCCACTTTCCTGATGCTGCTCCTCCTGCCATTCCTGGTGACTTTGATTTTCACCAAGACGACCTTCCAACAGTCCATCGTCTCCGTTCCTTGACCTCTTCCCTGCCGTCATTTCTACGCCCCACCAACTCGTTCCCTTCGCCAAGTCCCAGGTATTGGCATGACAGCGACAGCACGCATTCCACAATCTAAATTTCAAGCATCCTGCCCTCCACTCCCCACCACCTAGTTTTCCAGATCGGTCTCTACATGAGAGCGCGTAGTAGGTGGCGAGTTCCTTTTTTTGCCAAAGCAGGACTTACAGTCCACCGGTTGTGCCTTTCCTCTTTCATTCCCTTGTCTCCTTCCTTTCTCTGGTGGCCTTGATTCCTTAAGCAATCATTGCCGTCGCTCCCTTGAATTCACCCTCAATCCCCTTCCCCTCTAGGTGACGTGAAAACCACGGTTAAGCCCAGCTTGTCCCCGACCGTCCCTGTACGTCTGCAGCCGAACACAGCGGGAGAAACATGCGTCTCCGTGTGGAATGACATGTGAAAGTCTCGCGCGTTAACCTCAGGTGGGCCCTTGGCATTGGCTGGCGATAAAATTGTATTCCCTATTCATCCCCTCTTCCGGGTTAATATCTCGTGCCTCGTTCTCCCTCCTCAAACTGCTTGTCCCAGCACTGCATCCACCGGGTGGAGGATTATGGACTCGGTCTGTGCCTAGCTTCTCGGTTGTAAACCAGGGACGATAACATTGCCTACTATTTCCGGTAGTTTCTGTAGTGAGGCACGTCAGTAGTGCCTGGCCCAGGGCACACACCATGTGCTCCTGCCGTCGATTGTGTTTTCTGTGCACATATAGTCTGTCTCTTCCCCAGTTCTGGTGGATGGGAGAGCGCCTCACTCCGAGCAAAGGGCAACCCCTTGACCTAGGCACTGGGTCTCATCCGCTCTCCCCAATGCGAGGACATTGTTCCAGCAAGTCACATGGCACTTTTCCCAAAAATGTCTAAAATATATAAAATACTATTATTTTTCCTGCCTCTACGAGCCTCTCTCGACTCCTACGTATCCCAGCTGCTGCACTGTTGTGTCCTTCTTCCAGCCAGACCACCTACCAGAGTTGCCTGTCTCCCGTCTCCAACTTCTCTTCTCAGCAATACCCACCCCAAGCAGATTTAGCCCCTCCCACCTCACCTAAACGGCTTTGTCAAGGGCACCAGGGTCCCTTGAAATGACTTCCTCACCTACCTTCCAGGAGGTCCGAGACAGTCTGCTTCCTCTCCTACCATTTGGTGGCGTTTCCTTGGACTCCTTTTCTTGTTCAGCCTGATTTCTCCCCTCGTGAAATGTGGGAGTCCTGGGGCTCTCTTGTACGCACCCTAAGTCCCTTGCTGACCTTCTCCGGTCTTGCGGCTTTCAGTGCCTCCTACGTGGCATTTCCCCCCTACGTGATGTCTTCGGTGTGAACTTCTTCCCGGTCTTCTGAGCTCCAGAGGCCCACCGCCCTACAGCTCCCTTCACACGTAACCAGCGTGCGACACAACTCCTCACCATCCCCTCCAACCCGCGTCCCCGCCAGCCGTGGCACCTCAGCCCGTGGCAATTCTTTCTTTCAGGTTCTCGGGCTGCAAACCCTAAAGCCAACTGAGCTCCCCCACTTTCTCTCATACCCATCATCTCACCCATCAGTTTTACATTCAAACTACCCTCAAACTCAGGCCAACTCTCAGCCCTCCACTCCTTCCTCCTTAGTCCAAACTCTCAGAGTCCCTCGCTTGGGGTTTGCAATATCCACGTCCCTGGGCCCTGAGCCCCCGTGCCTCCTATCGGTCTATTTTCGACAGAGTTCCAAAGGGATCGTGACCCAGTGCAGTTTGGAGTGTGTCACTTCTGAAGCCCTCCGGTGGTGCCCCTATCACTGAGACCAAAGGCCAAGTGACACTGGCACATAAGCCCTCACAGTGTCTGCTTCAACACGGCCCCACTCCTCCTCTGGTCTCGTCTCCCATGGCACCTGCTCATTTCCGCCATGCTTCTTGTAGAACGCCTTCGGTATCCTTCTGACTCAGCACTGTTGGAGTCTCTTTCCTTCACCCGCAATGTTTTTCCTCTGATGCCCGACTTCCACCTGGCCCTCTCTCTCACCCCCTCCAGGTGTTAGCTCCCACACCTTCTCTTTGAGGCCTGTCTCGGACACTAGACCTGAAATGTCGCCAATCATTGCTTTTACGTTCTCTGTCTCCCCTCCCCCTAATACACCCAGGTTTATGGTACCTTTTCCCTATTTGACTTAGTCACTGTATGTGTCCTCTCCAGAGTAAAAACCATACGTGGGCTGGGATTCTGATGTGTTTACTGCTTTCTCCCCAGCTGTGTGCTAAGGACTTTGGCCCAGAAAGAGGTCTGGACTTCCGCCCTGCTTCTTTGGAAAGAATCTCTAAACTCATTTCATTTCTCCAGTGATAAAAGGTCTCAGCCGTTCCGGGTGGGTCTGTTGGACCACATCTGATGGTTTATGCTAATGAGGTGGCCCGCCCCCAGCCTACCTCCAAAGAAGGGAGATGCTGGGAGATTGCACTTAACCTTGTGGGGGAGCCATCAACCAATCAAACAGGCCAAATAAGGAAGCCCTGCTGAAATCCCTGGACGTCAAAGCTCAGGTGATCTTTCTGGTGACACTCTTTCATGCTTGTTGTCACACGTCTGTGCCCCAAAGGGACATGCATCCTGAGGACAGAAGAAGCTTTGCATTTGAAGCTTCCCTGACTCTGCCTCACGTGTCCCTTCCTTTGGCTGATTTCAGGGCATCCTTTCCCTGTAATAAATGTGACTACAAGTAGAAAAGTTTCCAGTGAGTCCTGTGAGTCTTTCTAGAGCATCATTAAATCTGAAGATGGTTGGGAGAAACCACAACAAAGTCGTCATGGGTGTAAAGGTGAGGGTGGCCTTCTGTGGATCTTTCCCTTTGTGCAGCCGGACTGTCACTGTGCACTGGGGTCGGAGGCCCTTGATGGGGTTGGCTCGCTGGGGGCCGTGCCCCTCGTGTCGCATGTTGGCCAACTCTGGGTACCGGCACCGACGTCTGAACTTGGCACCCCAAGGGCATCCCCAAGTAGGTGTTGGATGAAGAAACTAATGAGTGACTAAAAAGATAAGCCCTCACCCAGGTTTACATTCGGAAACAGTCAATTCCTAAGCTCAGCTGACATTCAGCACATTTTTTCTGGGTTCCATTCGCTTCTGATCTTTGGGGGACTTACAGGTCCTGTACGGCCGAGGACGAGCTTTTGCCTCCGTACGAGCCATTCCTGAGCTTGCCTAAAAGTCCTTCTGTGAACATTTCATATACAAAATTAAAAACGACATCCTTTTTACTCAAAATGGTCACGTTCTTCTTGGCACGTCTTGGAGCAAGCAGCCTGAGCTATAAAACTATTAACACCTGCTGAGTGTAAACAGAATCAACCTAAGGAACTTGTAACCGTGTTTTTGTTCCGTAAGGGAGATAGATAATAAAACAATAAGACACCACTGATACTAATGTTAAAATCTCCGTGTGAAGTTATCAGTTTTAGCTTTCTCGTCCAGCCCAGATTATGTTAATCCCTTCAGATTAAAAATTCCGCTTGTCTTTTTTCAAAACACTGCCTTTCGGTTTTGTCTGCTGGAACATTATATTCGTAGAAAATAGTAAACTCTAACCTCAAACGGAGAGGAGCATAAGAGGATGTCAATTGAAACTAATAATAAAACCCTCTGCTCACCGGAAGCCTGCAGAAACTGCTTAAGGCCTTCCACTGAGAAGACACCCTTTGCAATTTCAAAAGATGCTACCAAATGCTTATCTGCAGATGAAAAGAAGAAAATAATTTCCTCTCAAATTCATGGTAAATAAAGGCTTCTTTCTTTCATACATATGTGGCTTCTTTTTTTTAATTTTCTTTTAAAGCTTCTTTATTTTTGAGAAAGACAGCGTGAGTTGGGGAGAAGCAGAGAGAGGGAGACACGGAATCCGAAGCAGGCTCTGGGCTCCGAGTGGTCAGCACAGAGCCCGATGTGGGGCTTGAACTCACAAACCAGGAGATCACGACCTGAGCTGAAGTAGGATGCTTAACCAACTGAGCCACCCAGGTGCCCCTTGACTTCTTGAGACTCCGTAACAAACTAGCAAGGAAACAACAGGATAGAAATTACAGACAACCCGGGGCCCTGGGTGGCTCAGTCGGTTAAGCTACCAACTTCTGCTCAGGTCATGATCTCACGGCTCATGGGTTCAAGCCCCAAGTCCGGGTCTGTGCTGACAGCTCAGAGCCCGGAGCCTGCTTTGGATTCTGTGTCTCCCTCTCTCTCTGTCTCTCCTCTGCTCATGCTCCATCTCCTTCTCTCTCTCTCTTAAAAATAAATAAACATTAAAAAAAATTTTTAAGTTTAAAAAACAGAAATTACAGACAACCCAATTTGATAGTCAGTGTAAGTCAGAGTTTGCAAGAATTTCTAGAAGAACCTGAAACACCTCCTTTTGTCCCATGTGACGTAGGTTACGTGTCACTGAAAACATACCGTCAGTAATCAATGTTGAAATATTAAATTATGGCTCGGGGCTAAATAGGGACTCTTTATCAGTTTTATTACTTTGGAAAATGTACACACACACACATTCATGTTTTCCAGGTCCTTTTCCAAAACCGCCCAGCGATGAGAAATACATGAAATCAAAAATAACTTTGACACAGGATATTTCTGGATGACGGAATGAACCGAGTCTTTTCTAACCTGCCATTAAGGCCTGGGCCATTCGTCTACGCTAGAAATATGAGCTTGGATCATGAGACATTCTTAAAGTGAGACGTGAACTGAGTAAATCTCATTCAAGACGTAATTTGAATGTAAGGCCTTGTCCGTAAAATAAACAAAGTGTCGTAAAAAGTGTAACGATTCACAGTGAAGCAAGAGAACCCAAAGAGTGCCCCCAAACTGCGTAATCTCAACACGGGTGTTCCTCTGTTTACTGCAACACGTTGTCAGAAGAGCTGAGCTCATCCTGATAGTTTTCTGGATCATCAGAACACGGACTTTCTCCGACCTCGCAGAGCTGCTTAGGATTGCTCCTGCTTGTCGGTCTTTAAGTCATCTTACCAACTATCCATGCTTCAAAGTCGACGCTTCCACGTTGATTAGGGATCCGTGCGTTCGGGGCACACAGCCTGGGATTTCTAAAGAAGGGAGTTTACGACCCAAGCCAGGTTTCCGAAGCACCGTTCGGACAGAAAAAATCCTCACTCCTCCCGTTTGTTCAGGTGAAACACGTGACCCGCTGCATCACGCGTCATTGTCCAGGGATGGTGGTCTTGTGTCAAGCCAGAGACGCGTCTTTTGTGTTACAGTATCAGTAGTAAAACAACCCAAAAAACAAAAAACAAAAAACAAAAAACAAAAACCATCATGGGCTTTTAAAATTGTTCCTGCTATCATGGACCTCCATTTCCCCCGTGCGTCTTCTTCCTGGGTGCCGGAATTTTCACTGTAAGTACAGCATGGTGAGTAAGGGGGCAAGTTTTGGAATCTTACTCTTTGGATCTCAGAACCCCCACTTACTACATACACATGGATAAACTTCTGGGACCTCTGCTTTGTTACCTATAAAAGGAGGATTGTATGCCTGCCTCCTAGGAATGCTAGGTTGATGAAAGGAGATAATGTGTTTATTTATTTTTTTTTATGCTTATTTATTTTTGAGACAGAGAGAGAGAGAGAGAGACAGAGTGCGAGCAAGGGAGGGGCAGAGAGGGAGGGAGACACAGAATCCGAAGCGGGCTCCGGGCTCCGAGCTGTCAGCACAGAGCCCCACGCGGGGCTCGAACTCACAAACTGTGAGACCGTGACCTGAGCCAAAGTTGGCCGCTTAATTGACTGAGCCACCCAGAAGCCCCTCAACAGACCCTTTTTAATGAAGGAACAGTAGCCCATGCATGACGAGCTGTTGCTCGAACTCACGGACCGTGAGATCACGACCTGAGCCACAGTCAGATGCTTACCTGACTGAGCCACCCAGGTGCCCCCAGACAACGTATTTAAAGGGAGATAACAATGCCTAAAATACGCTTGTCAATAAATGGTTAATGATAATAATTATTAGAACACACACAGAGTAAATTCACACTTGTTCAAAGCTTGGAAGCCGAGCGTTTATGTATTTACATACACACATACACACACGTCTATAGTTAGAATTCGGACATTGTAACAGATTTTTATGGGTTTTCCTATCTTTGCAAGTGAGAGGTGTTGGCTCCTTCCATTTCCTAAATGGAAAACCTGAAACACGAAGCAGCGACCTTCCCAGTATCACAAGCGAAAGCTTTCTTCCCAACGTTCCGCTGATGAAATGAAGTCCAAGGTTGAAGTTAGTGAAGCCAAGGCTTCCATGCCGGCAGAGCAGAGGCCCTGGGGAGGGGGCTGTCTTGCAAGCGGGCAGTTGGCCTCCATTCCGGTGGCCTGGCACCCGACTTGCTGAGACCCAGAACCAGTCCAGCCCGCTCCTTGGCATTGGAGAGCGCGGCCCTGAGCTCCAGGTCGTGAAGATGGGGAAAGTCTCCCGGAGCCAACCTATCTGTCCACATCCACAGACGCCTGCCTCGGACCGCGAGGTGGGAAAGGGGGACTTGTCTTCCGCCTCCCTGGATTCATATGGTTGGATCCCTGGATTCATATGGTGGATTCATATGGTTGTTTCATCGCAGCCTCTTTTCCATAAATACGAGTAGCCGTGGAGAATGTCTCCAGTGTCAGGACTTCCTTCCCGGCTGGGCCACCCTGGCACACTCGGAGGGGCTTCCTGGGGCTGCGTCCCACTCTCCCCCCCCCCCCGCCAACGCCCACATTTCTGCCGAGATCCCTCTATTTAAAGGTGAGATCATCAGCTTTTGTTCCATTGGCTTGGATCAAAGACCTTCTCTGAGCGGGAAACAAAGCCGCCCTTCGCTGGGGGCAGCCTGCCTCTGTACTTTGCACGCAGAGAAAAGGACGGGCTGTTTTATTCCTTTTCCAGGACTGGAAATTCTCATGCCCTGGAAACCCCAGCAGCAGAACCGAAGTGTTTCCCAAAGACAAACATCCCTATTATGCAGGGGACAGGACTTTGGCAGGAACGTGCAAACTGTGGTGGGCAATTTGGCACTGGGCCGTTGGGCCTCTGTAGGGGGAGAGCAGACAGTCCCTTTGTCCGCCGTCCACGGGGCCCGGATTGGACGCCACGGTCAGGAAGTTCTCTTTCAGGCCCACCGCCTCTCGGTCAAAGCCCGCTTTCTCAATTTAGCGCTTTCCTAATGGTATTATCTGACTCCTCAAGAGAAATTGCCTGCTTGGCCCATCAACCGCACTGTGGACCATCGCTCTGTGGCTCTGCCCACCAAGACTGGCTTCTTTTTGACTCGTGGGGAGAAGGGCGGCACCTGAATGGGGTCGCCCGTGTTTGGGTCGGGAAGGCCACCTTGGCTGAAAGCGGGGGTGCTAATCACGAGGGGCGAGTGCAGTTATTGGTTCTACTACAAAAAAGAGAGGAGAGACTTCACTTGTAAGTGAAGCCACCGTAAGTGTCATGCTTCTGAACTCTCCATTGAGTTTACATGTTCCCTAAACACATAAAATGAGACAAGTGGCATGGCCGGATGATGGGACGGCCTCACGCTTTGCAGACCAGCTTGGATCTGTCGTCTCTGTCCTTCACTGAGAGCTGGGCTGCTTCCCCCCTTCCTAGGGAATAGAGGCCGGGGGGCCCTTCACCTTCCTGGAGGGTGACCTCCGTGAGCCACCTGTCTGTCGGGGCCCCCACCAGGTGCCCTGAGCTGCCCCTGGAAAGACGGCTCAGAAATGCGCAGGGGGCCGGTTTTCTTGATTTCCTGTCTCCTACGTCCAAGGGAACAAGGGACAGAGGCGTACAAAATTTCTTACGAGAAGGAGCAGGTGGGTATTTCCAGGTCGTAAACGGTATTCCGAAAGTCTGCTCACTGCTGATTAACACTCCGGGTGAGATTTTCTAAAATCATTTTTGCCACCAGGTCCTCCTTATCAAGGGACTCCCGGCTCCGCTGATTACCGAACCGGCTGGCGACCCTGATTGAGAACCCCCTTCTCTGCCCAGACAAGGGGCCCCGGTTCCTCCCCAGCTCCCCGGTTGTTGCAGCCCCAGCTCTGCGGCTGCGTTCACAGGCAGCCTCTATTTTCTTAAGGAAAACAAGTGCCTCATTCTGAGCTGCGCCTCATTTAAAAACAAGATTTATAGGCTTCCTCTTCCGCTCGGCCCTGCACACCTCATTCAGCTTCCCTGGCATCTGCGGCTTGGATACAAAGATTCTCCTGAGCTCTCTTAGAGTCCTTGAACATTTTCCAACTGCACTGAAAACACCCAACATGTATATCAGTTATATGTACACACACACACACACACACACACACACGACACAGAAAGCCAGGGAGACAAACAAATAGCAAAGGACAGAGACAGAGACAGAGAGAGCTCAGTAACACGGTATATGTTTCTATAAAAAATAATGATTCTAACAACTTACCCTGTTTGGCCAAACGATTACTATGGTTGACAAATACTCATAGCTACCACACCTAATTAAATCTAAACAGGAGGCCTGCAGGCTATGGAGTAAGAATTCTATGGCTTTAAGTTTTTCCAAATAAAAATAAATCAATTCAGGGGCGCCTGGGTGGCTCAGTCAGTTTAGCATCCGACTTCGGCTCAGGTCATGATCTCACGGTCCGTGAGTTCGAGCCGCGCGTCGGGCTCTGTGCTGACAGCTCAAGCCTGGAGCCTGCTTCCGATTCTGTGTCTCCCTCTCTCTCTGCCCCTCCCCCGTTCACACTCTGTCTCTCTCTCTCAAAAATAAATAAACGTTTAAAAAAATTTAAAAAATAAATCAATTTATTAAAATACCATTTTAAAGCCTTACGATGCAGAATTGTATGCCCTCTCAGTGAGTACTATGTTCTAACCTTTTTCGAAAAAGTTCCAACATTTCTCTTCCTTAATGTCTGCATTTTGTGTTTTGTTTTAGCAGATGACAATGTCTCCACCTGGGTCGTTAAGATGAACATTTTGGAAGACGTTTTTAGCAGTTTGTAAACAAGCAAGCAAGCAAGCAAACAAACAACTTCCATGGGCTCTTAGAATGGCCACGGTGATATATGGTTAGGCAATCAGTCCGGATCTTTCGATTTTGATTTGACCGCCTTTTCTCCGCCTCTGTAGCAAACACAGGCCCTGGATGTTCTGGTTTTGACTTCCCGCTTCAACCAAAATTGGTACACATTTGCTAAAATGTATCCCATTCCTTCTCGATTCCAGAAAATTCCTCTTCCCCCACAACCTAGTTTATGTGTGATGAACAGAGGGACAACAAAAAGAAATCCATTATTAATGGGATTTCTCAATTAAAACGGTCGGGATAGACAAATTGACCAATGGAACAGGCTAGAGTTTAGAAATAGACGTCAGGCACAGGGGTCTGCTTTCCGACGAAGGCACCTCAGTAGTGCAGCAAGGAAGCGATGGTCGCCCCCGACAAATAGCGCTGGGTCAATGCTGTCTCCACACGGGGGACAAAATGTATTTGAATGTCAGACACAAAAATCCATTCCTGATAGATTTCAGATCTCATTGGCAAAGGGAAACAATAAAGCTTTCAGAGGAAAATAGAGAGAGAAGTTTTGTGACCTTGAACCAGGAAAAGATTTCTTAAACAGCACACAAATAAGTCCTAACAATACAGGAAAAACGTGCTAAGTCATCCTACATTAAAAGTCAGAAGGTCTGTTTTTTCGAGACACCACGAACACAGTGCACAGGCACGGCGAGATCACAGTCTGACAGGGGACTTGCATCCACACTATGTAAAGAACTACTGCAAATCAGTTTTTAAAAAATAAAATTACAGGGGCACCTGGGTGGCTCAGTCGGTTAAGCGTCCGACTTCGGCTCAGGTCATGATCTCACAGTTCGTGAGTTCGAGCCCCGCGTCGGGCTCTGTGCCGACAACTCAGAGCCTGGAGCCTGCTTCACACTCTGTGTCTCCCTCTCTCTCTGCCCCTTCCCTGCTCATGCTGTCTCTCTCGGTCTCAAAAATAAATAAACATTAAAAAATAAAAATAAAAAAATAAAGTTACAGGCGTCCCAAAGAAAAACGCGTAAGCGAATCGAGCCAACTCTTCACAAAAGAGGATGTCCGCGTGACCAATAAGCAAATAAACAGTCTTCAGCTTCATCGGTCAACATGAAAGTGCAGATCAGTGCCCGTTGCCACACCACCACGTGCACACAGCGTGGTTAAAATTAATAGCAAAAAGACGAAAACGCCGGTGTTGGCAAGGATGTAGCGCGGCTGGGACCGTCGGCGGCACACGTGGGAAAGGCCACCGTGGAGAAACTGTAGCACGTTCGTGCACCGTGACTCGCCACCACACTGACACTCAGCAAGTCTACCCCCAGGTGTCTAGACCCAGCAGAAAGCCATGCACACGACCAGCAGGTCGTGAACTGGAAGGTGCGTAGCAATGCCTCTCAGAATAGCCCCACGCTGGCAACAATCCAGTTAAATTCTGGCATTTAAGCCCAGAATGGTAAAGCAATGATGATACGTACTCTTATGGGAACATTATGCAGGATGGGGAGTAAACAATGCTCAACTGCCTGCAACTTTATGCATAAAACGTGGTGTTAGACAAAGACACCAGGAACCAAAGAGTGCGTTCGGTATAACTATTTACCGGAGGTGATAAATTGGGCACCACTACTCTCTTCTGATAAAAGTAAGAATTGGGCTAGTTGTCCTGGGCAAAGGAGGGTAGCTAGAGTCGAGAAGGCAGGACAGAGAAGTTTCTGGAATGCAGTTAGTGGTCAGTCTCCTCATCTGGATGTTAGTTACCCGGGTGTGTTTAATTCATGGAAATTCATTGGTAGGTGCACTTTCCTTATGCATGCGATGCTTTTTAAAATGCAAAATAAATAGATAGGTAGAGAGATGATAGACAAAATGCAAAATGTGTTCAATGGGAAATACAGTAAAGTAACAGTAAGAGGGCGTCTGGGTGACTCAGTCCGTTAAGCACCTGACTCTTGGTTTCGGCTCAGGGGACAATCTCACAGTTCTTGAGTTTGCACCCCACTGTCAGCGCAGAGCCTGCTTGGGATTTCTCTCTCCCTCTCTCTCTGCCCCTCCCTGACTTGCTCTCAATAAATAAATAAATAAATAAATATTAACAAAATGTAAAACAGTAACTTAGTCACATCAGTAATGAATCCCATTTTTTTCCGAGTTAAATATGGTTATCACCATATTTCATTGTTTCTAAACCTTTTTCATAATAAACTTGTGTAAGGGGAGCGCATTCCCAGAGAAATATTTTATGGGCCCAAATAGAGAGGTTTTTTTCCCCAGGACGGTTGCAACAGGAGCGTCATGCCCCCGATTTGACCATTTCCGTGCACCTGGCACGCACACACCTCCCGAGCAGCGTGGACATTGCTCTGCACGAGCTTCTGTCTGATGCTGAAGTCCCTTTGCCCGTCTCTGCGACGGCCCAAAGTGCCGGGGCACTAAGCTCTCCTGGGATCAGGTGCTGACCCAGCTCCCTCGTCCCTCATGTGACACCGGGGGGGCTGGCGGCAGGTGGGTTCGCCTGGCAGCCCACGGGCCACCTGCCCTTCCCCTTCTCCCTACCCCCCGCGCCCCCACTCACCAGGCGGCCTTCACCTCACAAATCTTCTGCTTGGGCACCAGTCCTTTCTCAGGATCTGCTTCCGGAGGGAGCTCAAATTAACACAACGCGACTGAAAACTAAAAGTTTATTTATTCACCCCCAAAGCCTAAGCAGATGTCAAAACAGGAGGAAATCTTACTGGAGACCAAGCAGCAGATGCATAAGACGTGTGAACTAAGGCCCAAACACAAGGCAGTTGGGAGTAACACAGACTTTGGAAAAGCCAGCTGATGTTCCTGGAGAAAAAGAAAGGAGATCCCACATAAGGATTTGACGTTTTCCCAAGGAATTCAGAGCGACTTGGACAAGAGCGATAATGGTATACGTTGTGGAAGAAAATGCTCCAGAGCTGGAAAAAAAGGCAAGGGAAATGGAGAAAGTGTTCGATCTCGGTCTGAACTGAACAGACAGCTGTGTTCCCTCCCAGTCTGGCATATTTTATGATTTACAAGGGTGAAGAGAAAAATTTTTACAAAGACCGGGGGGGGGGGGGGAAGAATTCAAGCCAAAGATGAGCCTGTCTCCAAAGGGAAAAGGAGAAAACTGGCATCATACTTCTTTAGAAGACAAAATGCGAGAAGCGATGTTAAGACACGCTGTACCAGGGGCCAAGGGGGATTTTAAGCGACTCACGGTTACCATACGTGTGAGAAGGTGACAGGGAGCTTTTCCTCAGATGTGCAGGGAGTCAGAAATATTCGATGGCTATGCCATTCCTGGACAATCTGCCGAAGGTGAACTCCAGATAACCAAGGGACAAATGCAAACACTGAGGACGCAAGTCGGAGAAGTCACGGGACGAAAGGACGGGCTGGCTCAGTATCAATGCGTGATGAGCAAGTGATCACACACGTCTGGGGTAGAAATCCCCTCAGCAAACCCGGAAACGCAGCGGGTCAATCCTCTCCCCGGAGAAAGGAGTCTGGCCGCACAGAGCTGCCCTCCGGAGGACCGTGGTGAAGGGGAACATAGCAGGCGGAGCGGTGACATTAGCGAGAAGCTCAGAGCGTGCAAGTTCCCATCACCTGCAACCTCTAGGACCTCGGGGGGAAAATCACTGCAACGTTCTAAGCCTCAGGACGTGTTCAGTCCACAAGATGGGAATCATATCGGCCTCTCTACGGCAGTATGGGTATAAGCGTGACCTGAGATGATTCGATGAGAGTCTCTGGTTACTCTTATTAGACCGCCAGCCTTTCAGGGTGCTGGTCGGTGCCGATAAGCCTTTTCTGCCGGATGTGAGCCTGGAAGAAAGGCTCCGCGCTCGCCATCTGCCCTAACTGCCCATGTCCTGACTCGCGTGCACCTGTCAGCCAGCGATGCCAACCCTCTGCGGGGTGGGAATCCTCCCAGGTTTGCGCAGCGCGCCGTGTGTCTCAGTTTCACCGCCACCGGGGGTTTCACCCGTGTTTCCATAGATATCTTCACAGGTAGAGTCACAGGCTGCGTGACAACCGGCTGCCAGACAGCATTTGAAACCATCCGCAGCAGAAATATCACACAGAAGCAGAAAACCAGAAACAAAGTAGGATCACGCAAAAGGGGAAGAGCGGGGGAACGCAGGTTTCTAAGACAGGCGCCTCCCAGTTGCGAAAATTGCTTTCAAGGGGTAAGTAATGTGAGGGAGACCAAAATGTGACTCTCGGACCTGGAATCCCTGACAGTATCTCGGTGACATTTTTTAAAGCTTCGAAGGAACAGGATAGAACCTCCTTTTTCAGAAGCAAATGCCAAGGGGTGCACCGTCTGAAATTAAAATACATTATGAGAATACAGGAAAGTCTATGGAAACTAAATCATTCGTGCTGGATTCTCACCCATGAAGCATATTATAAATTTGGACCACTTTTGCCGGGAAATATATAATAAACCATAAAATGTTGTTATGTAGTAACATTATGTCCTTTATGAAATCTGGCATTTTTATTCTCTGGTATGTTATTTACATATTACGTTACTTACTTATTGTGTTATTTACATTATTTGTTTATTTGTAATTACGCTAAATTTTATATCGGATCATGCCACTTCTCCTCGATACATTTATATTTAGGTCAAAGTTGTATGCCCTTGGAACAAGTTATTTCAAAGTGTCTTTTAACGTTTTGTGAGCCTTTAGACAGATGATTCAACTCCTAATTCAATGGAAGTACTCGTTCGTGATTTTTAACAACGGTCATGTTGAAAAAAAAGTTACAATTAAACTAGTTTTGTGAGTTAAAGTATATTGTTTGAAAATTATTCTAGAATGTGGCTGCAGAATAGAAATAGTTCCTAAGCTCCCTCCGAACAACTGAGCTCCCTTGTCCTACGCTCCCTCCGAACGACTGAGCGATTAAGAACGATCCAGGCAAGATGGTTGAAGT
The DNA here is from genome assembly GCF_018350195.1 of Panthera tigris. NCBI lineage: Eukaryota > Metazoa > Chordata > Mammalia > Carnivora > Felidae > Panthera > Panthera tigris. The sequence goes on along the minus strand of NC_056664.1, from coordinate 146,287,540 downwards.
TAAGGGCACTGTGGAAAATGGTCCAGCATTCAAGGTCACGGAGTTACCAGGGTTCCAGATGAAAGCTGCTGTGTGACATTCTTCTCTGTTAGGGCCGTTGGCGTTAAGGGTGACTATGTTTTTTGTGCACCTGTGTTGACATTTTACGCTTGGAGACAAAGAAATATTCATTTATTCATTCATATATATGTATGTGCCATGTTATTTTACGTTGAGATATAGCTTCTCAAAACATTGTGTTAGTGCTGGAAAACGGAGACAGATTTGAAGAGGCTGAGACACAGAAATGACAGAAATTTGGGGATCACAGATAAGGTCTAAAGCGTCCCTTGCAGTGCTTCCAAAAGAAAGCAAATTCGAGGCTTTGAAGAAAATTGTAATTGACTTACATCTGCGGGATCCGAGAGAATCAAGGCTTGGTTGGAAGACCTCACGTGAAATGCAAAAGGTCATCAGGCCCGCAGTCCTCTGACCTCAGGGTCACCCTGTCCTTTCCCTCCACTTGTCCAGCAAACGGCCACCAGACAGCCCTTGGAAACAACTGAAGGAACGCTGTGTCCTCAGGGCACTCCAACTTTCCCTTGCGGGGTTTTGTGATTCGTTATTATTATTTTTTAAAGTCTTTTTAATTTTTTAAAAATTCTCACTTATTTTTAAGAGCGAGGCAGCGCGCAAGCAGGGGAGGGGCGGACAGAGAATCCGAAGCAGGGTCCAGGCTCCGAGCTGTCAATGCAGAGCCAGATGTGGGGCTCAAACCCACAAAACGTGAGATCATGACCTGAACTGAAGTCAGACGTTCGGCCGACTGAGCCACCCAGGCACCCCGATTTATTATTATTTTTAAGCCAGACTAGGCTAATGCACATGGACTCTGAGAGCTTTAAATCACCCTGTGGACCAGGAACTTTGGAAAAACACCAAGGGAGTTACTTCCGCGCTCTGGTGTCTACACTTCCTCTGAGCACCGCCAGATGACGAGTTTTGATCCTTGGCAGCATAAACCCGTGCCAGCCTTCCCATGTGGATCTGTGTATCTAAAGAAAATTAATTCTTTATTGTTTAAATTTGATTCCGATGACTAATTCTCCATCATTACCAAGACTTAAAATATAATTCAGAGGCATTTTTCGAAATATCCTTAAATACCAATCTCAAATAGGAGCAGTTGGTTTTATAACACTTTAATATGCTTTCGGAGTGTCTGTCAGAGAATAGCTTTGACTTAAAATAAAATTGCTTTTCTTATCTGAAGCCTTCTGTGAAGCCCGAACACAGGATGGCAGGGGCGCCTTCTACCTGGAAGGAAGATTTTGAGGTCTGTCTCTGCATCGCCCCCATAGCAAAACTCAGGGCCTCTCTCGTCACAGAACTCACTTCTAAGGTGTCTGAATGAGGCCACCCCTGTCTGCGACAATCTCTGGTGTGAGCCCGACTCCCTGCTTCTGATCCGTTAACTGCACAACTCACTTATTAGCCATGTTACCTACCGCCCTCACGCTCCACGATGCGAATTGCCCCATCCCGTTTGGGGAAGAATTAAAATAACACGTGTAAAACTCTCCCCCTGCGTGTAGTAAGCCCTCAATAACCTCGCTGGTATAAATATTATTATTATCGTTTCACCGCAAGATGCATTCTGTAATCCCACGCCAAGAGACGGAAGGATTCTCCTTCTATTAATCCCATAATAACGTACAGTCAAATGAAATCTAGGCCAACATAAGATTCGTAGTTTGATTCCAGCCACAAAATAGTGAGGTATCGATTTTGTGTTGTTTTAAGCTTCTACGAAACCCGTTCTTTCCTCTTTCCCCCATTTACAGATAGGAAGAGAAAATTGCTAAAGCTGAATAGCGTAACGAACGCTTATTTTAGCAGCTGATAGATATTCAGCGATCGGAAAACAACTGTTTCAATTTGGAGGAGCTGGGACCTTGCTCTTTGGACTTCAAAATACATACCAGCTCTGCCCGCATTTTGCTGCAGGGACGTCCCCTTCTGTCTTCCTTTGGACTTCCTCAGTCATACCCCCACTGCCATGCGTCTTCTCCTCCAGCCCACCAGAGAAACACGCAACGGTATAGAAAATTTCGAATTCCATCTAGATCCAATTTGAAATTGCCCCACAATTATTTTGTATCACTTGAAATTATAGTCAAAATGTCTCTGTAACATTCGTCAGTCTGCCAGGATGTGAAGAGACAGAGTCCACCAGCTAAGCGTAAAGGCTGAACAGTGGATCATGGCCACAGCGGGATCTCATCGGTTCCCGGCTTCTGGCAGTTTCAGACTGAACACTCTTCTGGCAGAACAAAGTCCAGTTTCAAATGCCATAATGGAAGGCTGTGCCATTTAACTTAAGCCTGGATAATTTCATTCAAATTGGGTTGATTTTATCCGTGTCTATTCTAGACAATGTAAAAATGAAGGTTCTGCTATGTTAAAGACAAGGTTTTTATAATAATTAACTGGAGACTGTGAGCATTCTTCCGGCTTACATGATATTTATTATCAAACAGAAGCCTCAAGCCGATACGCTAAGACAAAATTCCCTGGAGATCGAAGTTTGTTTCTGTGTAAGGGAAAGGGTGTTAAACATTCCTATCCAGAGGAATTGCTCTGTCGTTCTCTCTCTTTCTCTCAAAAATAAATAAAGATTGAAAAAAACTTTTTTTAAATGTTGGTCCTCTTACAGCCTTCCTGGTGGCACACCTCTGGGTGAAGTTGGGATTGACTCCCATCTGAGCCGTATACGTGTTACGGAGAAACACAGAATCTACAGACCTATCTATGGAATTGAGAGCAGACAATGTTCACAGACATGAATGTGGCATAGTTTGTCACCCTTGTCCTTCATTTTTCTTAATTCTTGTGTTTCTTCTTAATTTCTCCCAACAGTATTTTGTAACTCTCTGCGTAGAGCACTTATGTATCTTTCCTTAAATACAGCCACTTAATCTTTTGAATCTTAATAACTTTAAATAATATCATTTAAAAATTTTCAATGGTATATACAAAAAGTGATTTTTGTGTAGCATGGCCTTGTCCCGAGCGATTTTATTAATTTCATTTATTCATTTCATTAATTCACCTTTTCCATTTTTATAATTTCTGGTTTTGTTTCTATACCTTATTGCAAGGTCTGGGACCTCCAGTGCAATTTAGAATATGACTGAGCCGGGAGATTTCTTTCTGGGAGATTTATTTTATTTTACTTTTTTAATGTTTATTTATTTTTGAGAGAGAGAGCACCAGAGTGTGAACGGGGGAGGGGCAGAGAGAGAGGGAGACACAGAATCCGAAGCAGGCTGTAGGCTCCGAGCTGTCAGCACAGAGCCCAACACGGGGCTTGATCTCGTGGACCCTGAGATCATGACCTGAGACGAAGTCAGACACTTAACCGACTGAGCCACCCAGGTGCCCCTTCTTTCTGGGAGATTTTAAAGTATATATTCACCTTAATTCACTCTGGCTGAGTTATGTTTCCTAGAAATTTGTTCATTTCATTTAAATTTCCAAGTTTACTGACAAACTTTATTACGTCCCCTTGGCATCTTTTAAAATTTGAACTATCTAAAGTGCTGTACCAAATTTAGTCCCGACACTGGTAATTTGTATATTTATTCACTATATATATTTATATTATATACATATATATATACATATATATATATATATATATATATTTTTTTTTTTTTTTTTTTTAACCAGAGATCTGTCCATTGTTTTGGTCTTTTAGAGGAACCAGCTTTTGGTTTGATGATATTCTCTATTGTATTTATATTTTTCATTTTGTTAATTCTTCTTATTACTCTCTCCTATCTTACTTGGTAGAACTTGCTAATTTTTTAGCAAGTAGAACTTAGGTAGAACTTTTCTAATTTTTGCAGATGGATATGTACATCGTAAATATTCAGACTTTTTTCTTTTCTGATACATACTTTTAAGATACATCCATACAAACCCCTCTCGGGAGCACTAGCTGTGTCCTACAAGTTTTTATATGTAGTATTTTCTTTAGCATTCCTTTCAAAATACTTCCAGATTTCCAGTGTGCATTTTGCCCATCACTTATATAACATTTGATTGTTTAATTTCAGATTTTAATTAAGAATTTTATTTATTTATTTATTTTTTGCTGTCATTTCCCAACTTAATTCCACTGTGGTCAGAGAACATATTCCGTTTGATTTCAATACTTAGTGGTATTGAACCATGCTTTATGACCCAGTCATAAGTCGGTTATTTTTAAAGTTTATTTATTTATTTTGAGAGAGAGAGAGAGAGAGAGAGAGAGAGAGAGAATCCCAAGCTCTGTGCTCAGTGCAGAGCCTGACCAGAGGTTCGATCTCATGACAGTGAGTTCATGACCCGAGCCGAAATCAAGAGTCAGTCACTGAACTGACTGAGCCACCCAGGTGCTCCTAAGTCAGTTTTGATAAAGCTCTTTTTCGGAAAATTTTTTTGCCATTTGGGGGCTTAGCATTGTATACATGTCCATTTGCAAGTTATTAACATGTTGAGCAGTTCTCCCGTATCCTTACTGACTTTTTTTTTTATCACATGTACTACCTGCTGTGAAAGAGATACGATAAACCTTTCCGTTGTGACTGTGACTTTATCTATCTTCCCTCTTGCTCCTACCAATTTTTGCTGTATGTATTTTAAAGCTATAATTTGGCGAGTGTGGAGATTTAAAATGCATTCCTTTTCCTGATGGATTGATCCCACTGTGATTTGCAATCCTGCTTCCTGCCACAGCTTTCTCTACTGGGTTCTTCTCTGATATTAGAAGAGCTAAACCAGTTGTATTTTGATTCGATTTAAAGGCTATGCTGTTTACAAACACTTGATTGGAAACCTTTTGTTTGCATATCTTGATTTTCTATCTTATAAACAAGATATTGAGAATTTTGTTTATCCTACCACTATAACAAGCTAGAGTCCTTAGTCATTTATGTATTAAAATTACTGATGTATTTAGCTTGAAATGTGCTATCTTCTTACGTTTCATAGTTGTCCCATTTTTACCCAAGAATTTCGGCAATTTTCACTTGTTGGTATTTTAATGCCGTTGTTAAAGATTCTTGATTTTCCCACTATTTGTTTAAAAAATTATTTCACTTCAATTTTGGAAACGGAATTATAAGTTGTTAGTGGCTGTCTTCAAGTACTTGAAAAATGTTTTTTCATTCCTTTTTTAGCACTTCCATTTTTCTGATCAAAAAACCAACTATTAATCTTTGCCTCTTTGAAGGTAATATGACCCTTTCTCTCCTTTGGGTGCATTTAAAATCTCTCTCTCTCTTTCTCTTTGTTTTTCATTAATCTTTATAATTATCCAGGTTGGGTTATACACAGCGTCTTGAATCTGTAACTTCAATAGCTTTAGAAAATTCTCAGCCATTGTAACTTTAAATATTGCCTTTTCCACATCCTCTCCACACTGCTTTTGGTACTCCAATTAAATGGATGTTAGAGTTTTCTCCACTATGTCGCATAAGTTTTTTTATGCTCTTGTCTATACTGTGGACCTTTTTGTATTTAGCTCCCTTATTAATATGCACGTTTTCTATGGACCTGTCCTTCCGCTCGCTATCCCTGGCCTCTGCTGCTTTAATTTGCATCAAATCGGCTTATTTACAACTTGCCTTCAAGTTATTTTCACTTCTTGAAATTCCATAAGCTTTTTGGTGAGCTGGAAATTTCCGGGTATAATAGTATGCATTTTTTATATATCTCCTTCATCTTTTTTTTCCCCTCAGGTTTATGAAAAAAGCTACTCGTGGTTTATTTTGAAGTTACTGCCTGCCAGTTGTAAAATAGGGATCACCTGTGTTTGTGTTCGTTTCATTTTTTACGTTTTTTGTTTTTATTTTTTGTTTACTTGATTTTTCATAATTTAGTCCTATTTCCTGGCGTGGCTGGTCATATTTGGCTCTCCTTGTCATATAAAACAATTTTATTTTCTTCCTCATGGCTCCGACCCTTCCCTCCAGCCAGAGAGAGTAGGGGGATAATCACTTTGATCCAATGAAAACCTCACGGAGTGCGTATAGGCTGACACTTTTGGTGTCAGAGGTTCCTCACCTCTGGTTTCAGAGCACAACCCTTGTGGAAGCTGGCGAGATCAAGGATGCTGACCGTGGCTTCTCGTCCCTGGTAGATCTTCTTCCTAATCTCGGTCTTCTGGGAACCAGAAGAACGTGCCAAACTTTGTCCCAGGTTTTAGAAATATTCCTCCAAGATCTTTGGTTCCTGCTGGGGGTGGCTTTGGCCGAGGGATAGACAGGTCGAGTGTCTGACATGGTTCCCCGATCTTTTTCCCGCACTAGGGTTTTGGAACCTTCTATCGCTATTATTACTGTTTTTCTCTCAAGCACCACAAAATTATCAAAACCTCTGCCGGTTTCTTTGTCTCTTACTTGTCACCTTCTTCCGGAGCAGCCGAGTTTCTCAGACACATGCCTGACATTACAGGTGACGGACACCTCGAGGAAAACTACAGGCATAAAATGCTGGCTGACATCCGGTGGTAGTCTTTCAAGTTCTGGCTGACGCAGAAATGACTGTACCTTCAATCAGAGGGTTAGTGCTTTCTTTGATTTTTTTCTACTACTTGTCAGGGGCATTGTGGTCTGCTATAAGCCACCCTTCTGAGTCAGAAACAGAAATTCCAAGTCCTGATTTTTTTTTGTTTGTTTGTAATCTGGAACTTTCGTGATAAAACTGGGCCACAAAGAGAATAATATCATCTCTAAATGTCATTGTCAGCAACTGCAAATTCATTTTAAGAAAAAATTACCCTTTTGTGCATAGCTATGCTTTTACCTTTTTTTATTAAAAAAATTTTTTTAATGGTTTTATTTATTTTTGAAGGAGAGAGAGACAGAACATGAGAGAGGGAGGAACAGAGAGAGAGGGAGACACAGAATTCGAAGCAGGCTCCCGGCCCTAAGCTGTCAGCACAGAGCCCGATGCGGGGCTCGAACCCACGAAATCACGACCTGAGCCAAAGTCGGATGCCTAACCAACTGAGCCACCCAGATGCCCCACACTTTTACCTTTTGAAACGCTTCTGTTAAATGCTACAGTGCAACAAAAGCCATATAAAGTGTGAGTGTCATTATAAAGTTTTTTTCTTGTAGCTCATCTTTTCTCCACATAAATAGTATGTGTAGGTAGTTTTACACTTATTAGGCTAGTTGAATTTTAAAATTAAAATTTTTTTTAACATTTATTCATTTTTGAGAGACAGAGAGAGACAGAGAGCAAGCAGGGGAGGGGCAGAGAGAGAGGGAGACACAGAATCCGAAGCAGGCTCCAGGCTCTGAGCTGTCTGCACAGAGCCCGATGCGGGGCTCAAACTCAGGGACTACAGGATCATGACCCGAGTGGAAGTCAGATGCTTACTCGACTGAGCCATCCAGGCACCCCTTAAAATTAGAAATTCAGTGCCCAAAGTGTATGACTTTTAGGAAAGGAACACACATCACATTGGATAAAGCTCTCAAAAGGTTATTAAATAAGCACAAAACTTCAAAGATAAAGTCCCAAGAATCTGTGAGTGGTAAACAAATTGGGGGTACCGAATCGGACTTATGTTTACAATGTGGCTAATATGCAAAATGTGTTTGAAAGAACATATCAACTTGTCAAAAGTAAAGACTGAATGAATTCAATATCAAAGAGTACCTACAGACAGAGTTCGGGTTTTTCCCCAAGATACTACCCAGACTTGAAGAAATTGCATACAAGAAGCTGTCTCCGTAAGAGAACACCTATAAAGACAATTATTAGTGAAAATACTATGCGGCGATCTGGCTAATTTTCAGTGTGCTATAATTAGAAACCGTGGTTAGGCTATGCACATTCCATTAGTAACCAGAACTTTCTTTTGTCCCTGCTTAGGCAATCTCTCATGGCCGGGAACATGCGCCCCAGTGCAGGAGACTTTTAATTAAAACTACAGAATGTAGTAATTGTGAGTCGAAATATCGCCAGAATGAAATCCCCTGAATTTCCAGAGCGTGCTCGCTTTTTAATAGATGCAAACAATCACTAATCGCGGGGCCAGGATAAAGCAGTGTAGTCGGAGTTGTTCACCCAGGCCAGGGCTGCCAATGGCGGATGGGACCGTTCTCTGGGATGGACCTTCCAAGCTCTGGACCATCGGCAGTATCGGGAAATCCCTGCACTTGCAGCACGGTGATAACCAGTTTTCTGGGGAGCAGACCTTCACCGGGATGAGGAGAAACCCAGAAGTCCATCAGGAGGAACACAGACAGGCAGGACTCACGTTTCTAGGGATGTCTTAAGGAGCGGGACTCCTTCGAAATGCAAGGTGAGGCACAAGCGTACCTTTAAAATTTTAGTGCCCACGTTACAAAGTACAACAAAGGGGGCACCTAGGTGGCTCAGTCAGTTAGGCGTCTGGCTTTGGCTCGGGTCATGACCTCATGGTCCATGAGTTCGAGCCCCACATCGGGCTCTGTGCTGACAGCACAGAGCCTGCTTCATATCCTCTGTCTCTCTTTTTCTGCCGGTTCTCTGCTCGTGCTCTCTCTCTCTCAAAATTAAATAAACATTTTTTTTAAGTACCAAAAAAGTAAAATTATCTGTAATAGTGTGTTTTATTTCACCCAGTCTGTCAAAAATGGTTTCATTTCAACACGTAACCAATATAGAAAATATGGATGCATTTTATATTATTTCTTTATACTAAGCTTTTAAAATAAGTGTGTATTTTCCACGGACAGAACATCTCAGTTTGGACTAGCCAATAGCCACAGGTGGTTAACATCTACCACACTGGACAACATATACCTAAAGCCAGAGAGTTTCTTTTAAGAATTATAAATGTCTCGGGGCGCCTGGGTGGCTCAGTCGGTTGAGCGTCCGACTTCAGTTTAGGTCATGAACTCACAGTCCGTGGGTTCGGGCCCCGCATCGGGCTCTGTGCTGACAGCTCAGAGCCTGGAGACTCATTTGGATTCTGGGTCTCTCTCTCTCTCTCTCTCTACACCTCCCCCACTCATGCTGTGTCTCTGTCTCAAAAATAAACGAACATTAAAAATTAAAAAACAAAAGAAGTATAGATGTCTACGCATTGCAGCCTCTGGAAAAATAGCTAATGGCTCAAGCCACAAAACCCAAGTAACAAATTAATGTATTGTATTATTTTTACAGATTCAGCAAGCATGTTCGTTTCCTGATTCGCTAACACCTAAATGCATGAAGCTCTGTGAATATTTAAATATACAAAAAAATACCGTGTGCAGTTGGTAACTAAATAGATACCTAATTAAAACATGAAAATGTGGATGTGAAGAATACACACAAATATTACACTAGGGTTTGTTCTAGGAAAAGAGAGAAGCCGGTATTATGTGAGGGGCATAAAAAGGTGTCCGTTTGTAGCCGTGAAACCCTCAGAGGATCTCTTTTCAAAAGCGACGGTGTTGTATTTCCCATTTCTTGATGCTACAGGGTTTTCATTAGAGTCCAAGTACCAAACTTTGTTTTACTTTTCCCTCCCGGAAAAAGGTCTCAAGGGCATCCCAATGCCATACAAATGACTGATGGAGCCAGGCCTCACCTGGTCACTCGCCAACACAAATCCTGAATCACCTTTTGCATCGGGACCCAAACTCATTCTTGGTGACCCCTGGGAGATTTTAGTAGTCTGAACCAATTTTAATGACTCTTATTTTCAAACGTGTTGGTGTTCCCCCTTACGAGAAATTTATTCTCTGAGCAAATTAGACTGTAATAAGCCAGAGATGCTTCTCGCTGGCATCACCTGGTACCAGTTTGTTGTTAGGTGGCTGAAAAATTACAGAAAATGACAGAAGACTGGGGTGGTCACAGCATTCCTCAAGGCGTGAAAAAATAGCTTTAATATCCGTTTCCCTCCTCTTGTTCACAGAAACACAAGCACATGTACTTAAATTGCCTTTGAAAGCAGCGATGTTGGCAAACACCTCCTCCTTCTCTACATCATCAGGGATGCCTGGGTAGGAATTAGTCATGTTTCTCTTTAGTGCCGATACTCAGACACTCTTTTCTCTCACCACAACCTAACACAAAGCGTATCTTCAATGCCTTCAATACTTAATGACACCACAAAAATAGTCCTGCAAGTAGGAAGGAGATGGGAAGAAGGTGTTGGCATTAACTGCAATTAAGGAGTAAGCAAATAGCAAGTAATTTATTTGTTGACACTCAAATACAATGCATAGTTATTCTGCCAAATGATTCAATCACAGTAATCACAGTTTCCATAAATCAAGTAGATAATCTCTTGCGTTTTAGTTTTTTCCGCATCATGGACAATCTTTCCCGGTAATGAGGTATGAAATACAGCATCTCTGTGTCATCTTGTGTTATCTCTCCTCATTATGACCACTCATCAGAGGGTGAAAGGCTGAGTATCACAAGAAGACAATAATGGGGGAGCCTGGGTGGCTCAGTTGGTTGAGCGGCTGACTTCGGCTCAGGTCACGATCTCACGGTTCTGTGAATTCCAGCCCTGCATCGGGCTCTGTGCTGATGGCTCAGAGCCTGGAGTCTGCTTCGGATTCTGTGTCTCCCTCTCTTTCTGCCTCTTCCCCGCTCCTGCTGTCTCTCCTGTCTCTCAAAAATGAATAAACATTAAAAAAAAAAAAGGAAGACAATAATGGTGGACAGAGGGTACAATAGACCCTCTTGTCAAAATGGATGGTGGAAAGCAGTGTCCTGGAGAATGATGGCAGTCTCTTCTTATCTTTCGCCTGGAGAGATTGAAATTTGTTCCATGGTACCAACTTGGATTACTGTGCCCAACTTCTGTTCAACAAAAAGAAAGCTCTCGGGGCAGCTGGGTGACTCAGTAGGTTAAACGTCCAACTCTTGATCTTGGCTCAGGTCACGATCTAAAGGTTTAGGGGATGGAGCCCTGGGTCTGGCTCTGTGCTGACAGCACAGAGTCTGCTTGGGATTCTCTCTCCCCCTCTCTCTGCTACTTTCCCACTTGTGTATGCTTTCTTTCTCAAAATAGATGAAAGAAAGAAAGAAAGAAAGAAAGAAAGAAAGAAAGAAAGAAGCGAAGAGAGAAAGAAAGCTCTCTTACTTTTTGCTTCGGAAATGACCCAGCCCCCTTCAGGTGGCCTGAAGAAACATCTTCAACCACCGCACTAAACAGGGGCTCTGGTCTCCCCAGAAGCCCTGACTTGCAAATAAATATGAATTCTAAACTCATTCCAAAGTGGAAGAAAAAAGAAATCTGCATCACATCAAAGCAACCCTTTTCTTGGGGCACCTGGGAGGGTAAACATGAGTAAACGTGTGTAGAACCGACCAAGCTGGACCAGACAACAGTTCTGCCAACAAGCATTACAGCTGTCACCGGAGCTCAAAATGGATAGGAGGAGCCTCCCGGGACGTGAAGGGAAGGACATTTGAGATGCATATTACGAATGGAATCCAGTTCATTGGAAAGTATTTTTTCAGGGTATAAAGAGAGATATTGTTCCCCCCATGGATCCGAGGCATCAGCAATTTCAAGACCAGCCAGCGGAGGGGGGAGAAGAGACGGTCTTGCTTCCTTGCCTCTGCAGGTGGGACGGAGCCCATCCACCTTGAGACATTTTATAACCAACAGCTAAGTGTCCCCGCTGTCCCTGGCCGATTTTGATGTCAGTGAGTTCCTTTCTCTCTGAGAACACTTACTGCGTGTGAACGGCAGACGTAAGAATGACTTCCCCTCTGGCACGAGGCCCTTTCTATCCACTTGACGTTAGACTAAGTGAATACGAAGCAGCGTTTCTCTCGTTTCTTTTATTGCGTTCAAAATGTGCTTTTCAATTAAGAAGACGGGACAATGGAGGAGGGGTCTCTCCAGTTGGAGGTCAGTTAATGTTCCTACGTCAGAAGACTGTACCGTATTTCAGAAGAAAGCAAAGCCAGTATCATAAGTAATCAGCTAGAAAACAACTAACTGGTGCTAGCTAACAAACCGATAGTCACAGTCAGCTGTTTTTGTGGAAAAATCCTGGGAATAATTGATTTCAGGAGATGCAACTGTCCACAAGGAAAACTGTGTGGTTATTTTGCTGGATTTCCAGCTGAGGAACAATTTACATCAACAAGCTCATCACTTGTTTTTTAAGTTCCTAACAAGCGTATCTATTAATTTATGGGTGTGCTAAGAACCACGAAGGGGAAACCTGTGTAAAGCATAAATATTGATCCCCATCTCAAAAGGCAGCAACTACACTCTGGGGGCCGAGGAGGAAACCAGTTCACAGGCGATTGGGCAGGACCACGATGAAGATCACAGCTCAGGGCCATCCTGGCTGTGAGACACTTCCCACTCAGGTGCTGCGAGGATACTCACCCTCTTTCAACTGTAAGGTTTAAAGAAGCCCATCTCCCTAACCCAAGATTAGTCTCTTGAAAGAAAGAAAGAAAAGAAGACAGAGAAGTTCTATGTGGGGTGCATTTGTGGGGAGACAATATGGCGGCAGTCATGCTGAAGTGCGAGGCACGGTGTGTGAGTGTGCATGCGCATGAAGGACTTCTGAACGGGACGATGACCTAAGCAACGAGTACAACAAAATAGGGGAGGGTCCTCTCCACGCCCCCTCCCACATTTTGGAAGGGGAGTAATGGACAATGGAAACTTGAGAAATTCTAGGCAGGAGGAGCTTGGGAGCAGCAATCTGGTCGTAGGGGTACAAACAACTTTTCTAGCCTTTTCCGTAAGTCTACTGCGGTGGCCCAGATTATCCATTCCCCATAGGTAAGGCCAAGGCTCCAAGAACCAAGTCAACTGGAAGGAGTTGGGTCGTCACTCAGGTGTCCTGTCCTAGCTTGGAGCAAAGTGGAACGGGAGACCCTGGTTCAAAAGTGCCGTGAAAGGTGCTAAACGTAAGCACTTGTCCTTTCCTCGGTGGTCTCTCTCCGCAATGGCCGTGGCATCTCTTTCACTTGTTTTTATTGATACGACAAGTAACCCTAAAGTAGGTCTTCGTTACTAATGCGAAGTTTGCCTCTCATCTTTATATCAAGCTGTGCCAGGTCTGAATGAAAGTATAAGCTCTTTAACTCGTAGGCGGAATCACTGAAATGCACATTCGTATTTCCCAGCGTGTACATGCCGATGTACTTTGTTCTGTGGAGACCTTGCACAAAACCAGAAACGCTGCACAAAACCAAGCCAACTGTATTTATTTCACTTCTTGCTATATGCACATTTAAAAAAAAAAAAAAACTTTAATGTTTATTTTTGAGAGAGAGAGAGCAAGTGTGAGCAAGGGGAGGGGCAGAGAGAGAGGAAGACACAGAATCCGAAGCAGCTCCAGGCTCTGAGCTGTCAGCACAGAGTCCAACGCGAGGCTCGAACCCATGAGCCATGAGATTGTGACCTGAGCCAAAGTCGGACACGCAACCGACTGAGCCACCCAGGCTCCCCTGGCTATGCGCAGATTCTACCAACACCCTCTGCTTTTGGCTTACTGGTGAGGAAGGAAAGACAGAAAGGGAAAGGAACCATAGATTACCCGATCTTTCTTTTTCCTTCTATGTCCTTATTTGCCGTGCCACTGCTTGGTTAATGCAGGAAATTAACACTAGTTAGAAGGGACGTAATAGGGACCTTGGCCGCTCTGTTTCTTAGAATGGCCCTACCATTTTCCATTTGAAGCAAGTCCTTGTTCAAAAGGGAAGCATGGTCTCTGGGGCTGTCAGTGACCTTTTCCACTTTCATAGACGTCACGGACATACCTTGTACTTGCCTTGGGTCTCCTGGACTCCCACACATTGTGGGGCCATGGGAATTCCAATGGCACGTTATAAGTGCTACATGCAAATGGGACAGTGTGGCACAGTGGACACACATGTTGAGCGTACCTTCCCTGCTCATGGACAAAATACAAGCGCAAAGACAACATTGTTAAGAATTTTGGACAGCAACAACAGAGCATTAAATTAAGTGTGGTTTTCTTCTGAGCCGTGGATGGAGGGAAGGGTCTGTGCAATTGCACATGTCACACACCCATGAGGTCTCAAAAGACTGTTCAGGTGCTGTGTCTAAAATGCTAAGCACAGGGGCGCCTGGGTGGCGTCTAGGTTGAGCGTCCGACTTCGGCTCAGGTCATGATCTCGCGGTTCCTGAGTTTGGGCCCCGTGTCGGGCTCTATGCTGACGGCTCAGAGCCTGGATCCCGCTTCGGATTCTGTGTCTCCCTCTCTCTCTGACCCTCCTCCTCTACTCTCTCTCTCTTTCTCAAAAATAAATAAACATTAAAAAACTTTTCAAAAAAGTAAAATGCTAAGCACAGTTTAGAAATCCCTGTGTCTTCAATGGTGAGTTAGACCCACTATATAGAAACCAAAAAATGTCTACATCCTATGGAATCAATACGTAGAAAGCAAGCTATTAGAATATTCTACTTGGCTGAATAAGGCTTACATGCTAGTATTTCCCACCACAACAAAATGTTAAAATATAATAAGCTATTAGAATATTCTACTTGGCTGAATAAGGCTTACATGCTAGTATTTCCTATCACAACAAAATGTTAAAATATAATGATTTGTACTCATGAACTGAGAGTCACAGAATCACTTCTGGGGCCAAGAAACCCGCAAGATTAAAACCTATTGTTTTGGTAGATTAAGGAAACCAAGGTGATCAAAAGTTTGGCCCAAGGCCACGGATTGTGATAAATAAGGGAAGACTCTTTCAATGGCCTTGTCCACACCTCATTCCCTACCTTAGGGAATTCCTTTGGTCATTTACTGAAGGGTTGCAGATACTCTGGAGGTGATTTAAAGTGTGACTAAGAAATGATCTTTGGCTTTTGGTTCCGTGAAAATTAAAGTTTAACAGAAAAGTCTGTAAACCATCCAGAATAAAGTAATTCTCTTAGAATTCATTGCGATGAACAAGAAGTGATGTCGCCATCTTAAACACAACTATGTGAACTCTGTTGCTTTAAAAGCATTTTCTTGTTATACTCCTTTACCATCCCATCCTTCTATAATTATGTTTGGGATTTGCATTATTTTAAATTTTAAAGGGAAGTACAGAGGGCTGGCATATTGACGTTTTTATAGAAAATAATTTGGCAATGACTCCTGGAAGGAAGAAGCTTCTAGTGCTTTGCTAATGCAATTATTTGTGTGGATAAGGGAAGAATCCAAAGAAATAAGAATCATAGGCAGGATGAACTAAACAAACACCCAACTAAACAAGCCCATGTCTATCTAAATACGTACTGACAGTCGGAAACCCTTAGGATACTGATTAAAATCTAAACAGGAGCCAGAAGAAAGTTCAGAATCTCAACCAGTAATATTGCAAAATTAATAATAATAATAATAATAATAATAAAAGCTTAAGTAAAGAATGTTAGGAAAAAAAAGTGTCTCCTTTTATGCGTTTTGTATAATGCAGTTGGCTCAAGTATTTTCTTTTTTTTTTTAATTTTTTTTAACGTTTATTCATTTTTGAGAGAGGGAGAGACAGAGCATGAACGGGGGAGGGTCAGAGAGAGAGGGAGACACAGAATGTGAAACAGGCTCCAGGCTCTGAGCTGTCAGCACAGAGCCCGACGCGGGGCTCGAACTCACGGACCGCGAGATCATGACCCCAGCCGAAGTCGGATGCTCAACCGACTGAGCCACCCAGGTGCCCCTGGATCAAGTATTTTCAAACAAAGCAACTGTTAACTATTACCTCCGGCCGTGGGAATAGCCCAGTGGAGTTTAAAACGCAGTCCTGGTCAGAGTTAAGACTGAGGCAGAAAGCTGATCCCATAATATATTGTCAGGACACAAGGACTTTTTGAATCAGAAAATTTGCATGATTCCATTGTTTTGTTTTGTTTTTTTCCAGATAGAGATGCGGGTTTTCCAACTGTCTACTCCCGCCCAGTGCTCGTGCAAAGGATTTCCCTACCAACTTGCCCAGAGACCTTCTCATCAAGGGCACAAGCGTTGCCTGAGCTGTCGGAACAGTGTCCGCGCGGTGAAGAGAGAAGAGTCGCAGCATATGCTCAGCCCACAAAGAGAAATCCGTCTTCTGGGTGACCCGCGGGGAAGGTGGGAGCGGTGGTCGATAGAGACCTCACGCTCACAGCAAGCAGAAGACGAGGGTGGTGCCGTGCACAAGTTTGAATGGTAAGCGGGAGTTTCAAGGTGCCATTTGGTTCCATTGGTGCTGTGTGTCCCAGGAGGTCGTGGCATCCCTACAAGGCCATCTGTGCCCAGTTGGTGCCCACCACACCCTCTCCTTCAAGGTCGTATCCTACCTCAGTCTCCTTCCCGAGATGATGTCGGAGACAGGAGGGTCTGCACGACCTAACAGAGAAGAAGACAGACAGACAGCGCTCAGGTCCCCGGGAGGCCAGGAGCTGCCCCACTGGTCTGTCCAACCTGACTGTGGCCATTCCCTGAGGGTGTCAACAGGGTCTGATGAGCTCAGACACTGTTTTCCGGGAGCCCCAGTCAGGACCCAGTGGTCCTCCAGAGGATCTGACTCATGGCTCGGACATCCTGAGGTTTGACCCTGATTTCCGTTCAACTTGGCTGGACAGTGACTGCTGAGGTCCTTCTCAGGAGTCCCCACCGGCAGCCTCCTGCCAGCCCTCAGGTAACTCCTCTCTTCCCTAAGGACAGCTTCCAATTCCACCGGGAGTCTCAGGAGAGTCTGAGTAAGCCTGGACCCTGACACAAAGAGCCGCCCCTTCCATGGGACAGGAGGTCTTTGGGAAGTTCAAGTTCAGAGGCGGGTGGCTACAAGGGGCTCCCCTGCAGGGCACAGGTTGAAAATATCAGGTTAAAGATCCCACTTCAGATACCACGCACCCTCACGATCTCAATGGTTTCTTGTCTTAAACTCCAAACACCCAACTGTTCAGTCACTGTTTTACTTTTCCTTGCATCTTTGTTCTGTAAATACAACCAGTCAGTGCCCTGGATTTGCTGCAGCCCCTTGGGCTTTGAGAAATCAAGTGACACCCTTGGGATAAAAGAATATGTGACTTTGTGTTGAGAACCTTTCTCTCCTGACTCACCAGTGCCCACGTGGATCATGACCTGCAGAATGAGAGCCAGAACTCAAGCAGGGTGACTGTGGAGAATGGACGTTGAAACACACAGACCAATGACCTTGAACCTGGTCCTGTAACCTAGTTCCGGAGAGGGCGCGAGGGAGAGAATTCCGGAGCCTGGCTGCAGGGGCAGGGGAGACACACGGGAACATGGCAGGCTTTCTCGGCGGGGACCACTGTCATTGCTGGGTGAGGAAGGCTTGAACGAGTTAAGAGATGTGGAGGTGATGCCGGGGAGAGGGGGAAATGCCAGGAGAAGCAGGATTAAATCTAGGCAAGAACTTGCAGAACCTGAGAGGAAGCTGGCTGTAAAAGCAAGGCTGAGAAACTGGTCTTGAACAAAGAGCGATGTGTTGACTCGAAGATAAAACAAGAAGGTGAGGGGGGTGCATTTGTCGATTTGGGGCAACTCCGGGAGGGCATGCGCCTATAGATTTGTGTGCGTCATCCTCCGCCACTGGGGGTCCATGCAGGCTGCCTGATGGGCCCTGCACTTCCCTTCAATGCCATCACCAGCCTAAAATCCGTCTTTTTATCTTGGAACTCGTGATCTGTCGATAAAGTCTCAGGGGCAGTGGGGCATGGGTGTGAGCAGAGGTGATGTATGCCACACGCACGTCCGTCCTCGGCAGCCCCTGCCTCTCCATTGGACTGAGTGCCCTTGGTGACCATGAGCAAGTGAGAACTCCTGGCTGTGGGGCAGAGTAAGCTGCCGTGTCTGTGGGTGGGGACAGGGCACCGGTAGCTCCCAGAAGCCACCCCTCTCTTCCAAACCAGAACTCGCTTAGAACAAGGAGAGAAGGTCACGGCATCCTGAGATAGAGAACAGCCAGGATCCCAGTGTGTCTTCTCTTACATTTGCCCCTTCCCTGCGTTAGCCTGTGCGTTTCAGATGGGTGGTCAGGAAGGCGTCTCTGAGAAGGTGACATGGGAGTTCAGAGCACATGGGGGCACGTGCTGAGTGCCATCTGGGGAGACCATTCGACCAGAGGGAGAGGCCCTGTGGCCAAAGCAGGCTTGAACGAGGGAAGGCAAGGGGGCAGCGTGGCACGCAGAGGGCGGGCAGAGCATGGGATCCCGTAGGAAGCCGGTGGAGGAACTCACAGACAGCATCTTCCAGTGTGTGCCATGCATTCTGGTGGCCCAGCTGACAATCATGGAGCTAATTTTTTTTTTTTAATATTTATACATTTTTTTTGAGAGAGAGGAAGAGATAGCATGAGCAGGGAAAGGGCAGAGAGAGAGGGATCACAGAATCCGAAGCGGGCTCCAGGCTCTGAGCTGTCAGCACAGAGCCCTACGTGGGGCTCGACCCCACGGGCCGCGAGATCGTGACCTGAGCCGAAGTCAAGTGCTTAACCGACCGAGCTACCCCGGTGCCCCTATAATGGCATTTATGACAGATGCAAGCCTACTTCTCACAAGCGCCATCGGGAAGGTGCAGAAATAGATCCAGCAAGCCTGTATAAATCCAGCGGACGGACTGAGAACGCTGTATGGTTAGAGTATGTTTTCGATGATGAAAACGTTTCGAACACGGATTGTGGTGCTGGCTGCCCAACACGGAGAACGTGGTCAGTGCCACTGATGGTACGTTTCACAAATGGATAAAATGGCGAATTTTATGTTCTGTATGTTTTACCACGATAAAAGAAGAGAAACTTTCACGTCAGCTTTATGCTGGTCTTGGACAAATGTTTTCCGATAGGGAGGCCAATAAACCTAAGAATGCCGTTAACGTGCTGCTTCCTGGGGCCTCTGTCTCAAAGTCCCAGGGGCTAGGTGGCTTGAGAACAGACTGGCCCGGTCGGCGGGGCCAAAAGCAAGGTGTCTGCAGGGTTGTTGCCTTCTGAGGCTGTGGGATCTGTTCCAGGGCCCTGTCTCTGGCCCATGGCAATGGCCTCATGTTTACTTGCTTCCCCCTAGAGAGACCCTGTCTCCAAATGAAGTCACATTCTGAGCTCAGAGCTAGAGCTTCAACATATGAATTGGAGGGGGACACAACATGCCTCTGCCTTTGTTCAGCTCAGTTTCACACACGCACACATCCCACAGGTTATTGGAAAGTTCAGATCACTTACCATTTATTTTATGGGGCGACTTCAGGCCAAGGGCAGCAGTTTCACCGACGGATGTGGGCGGGAACTTGGGTAAAACAGTTAAGAGACGCAGATCTGAGTCCTGTCTCCACCTCCAACGAAGCAGAGACCCTTCGCCTCCGTCTGTTTCCCAGGAGAAGTGAACAGATATTCTCCGAATTCCTCTCTATCATTAGCACCCTACGATCCTAAAAATTTAGAACCGTCAGAATCATTCTCGTCCTAGGAACAGCTAAGTGGAGTGAGGGTTAGGGGTGAGGAGAGAGATTTATTTTTGATTTAGTGAAAACCATACAATTCTACATTGGAACAGACAACTTCTCATTTGGTTACTTGTTTTAATGTTTTAATCATGTATTTTTCCACTTTGCAAACCACACTATTTTCGCCATAATTGATAGTAATTTCTTATTTTCCAAAACTGATACCCTTGTTTCTAGTATTCTTAGAAGCCCTGGAAATATCTACTAGATTCTCTCCTCCACCTTCAATCCCACCCATGAACTTCATAATCCAAGACTTCAGTTATCATGTTATATGACCCGGAGTGGATTGTTCTAGAAATCACAGCATCTTATGGAATCCTGTGCCTTCTGAATTCCATGCCATGCACTTGTGCCCTCTGGCCATCCCCAAGATTCTCTGCCACCTCAGATTCTATAGCTGCTTGGCCCACATCTTCCCACAATCTTTCCCACTCCTATCTCTCCTCACTCTTTATGAGGAGTGTTCAACCCCTCTGCAGACACTTCTATTTTATTTGAAATTCCCTCCACGCATAAATGTAAAGAATGGATTCTCTAGAAGTAGACACTCTTTGAAGTGAAAATGGCCTCAGGCTGGAACCAAACCTTGGCTTGGCATCAAAATCAATCGAAAAAAATCCCAGATACATTCATTCATTCACTCACTCACTCATTGATTTATTTAGATTCTGCTCAAATATATCTGGTAAATCATTCTTTTATTTATTTAAAAAAATTAATTGAAGGATTACTATGGCCCAATGTGTGAGAACGTAGAGGGAAATCCAAAAGTCCCATCCACAAGAAAATTACAGTCTGATAACGGAGGCATATGAGTTTCTGACAATCCCAGTACAACAGGCTAAGACGTACCTTAGAAAGTTTGCATCGTTTTCCAAGCTCGATATCAATTTTCACCAACAGAAAGAAGCACTCAGCAGTGACTCCATTTTTTTCAAGATGGAAACACACCTAAATGTTGGTGTCTTCCCATGGCAAAAGCTCGACACAATTATGCCCAAGTCAACAAAATCAATTTTGCTTCTACCTTTCAGAAAACAAGTATCTAAAAGGTGATATGAAATAACCCCGTTTGGTCTTTCGAATTGATCACAGAAGGAGGGCAGTTCTGCACAGAGGAGGGGAATTTGATAAAAACTTAGGGATGGAATAAAAGATGCATGATTCAACATGTATGGCATCTTTGAGGATTGAGATTCCCTGCGCTCCAATAACATGAGCATATACATGATCAGGAAACAACTTGTAATTTCCAGGATGGAAAAAAAGTGGACTTTCTGAGAAAAATTGTTCTTCTGGGATCGATGGAAGGATGATGTTGGCAAATGGACTTGGGGCTTTGTATACATTTGAGATTTTTCTCGCGATGGGAGAAAGAAGACAGAGTTGCTTGAGGCGAGAAAGAACCGGGGAGGAGGGCTAATTCTCCACGGGGAAGTTGGAAACCCAGAGAAAAAGAAAGCAGAGTTTGAGGCCAGGAGATTGAACGGGAAAGAACGAGGAGCCGCCAGGCCTTCCACTGGGGTGGGGGAGGGAGTGGCTGTAGGTACAAGTCTCCCCAAGTTCCCGAACCCCCAGCTGCCTGAGTTCACTTGGGCAGGAGAGGCCCCCAGGGACTGCCCCTCCCCCCATCTTTTTATCCTTCTTGAATGCAATAAATTGTGAGTGAGAGAACTTAACCAAGAATTTCTGGGGTAGAAAACCAAGGATATTTGGGTTGTTTTCTGGTCTGGGGGAAAAAAAAACCACAACACATTCTCACAGGCTAAAACGTAGGCAAACATCTCTCCAGACACCAATGCAAACAGTAAAATAACAGAAAAGCTCCAAGCTTAACCAGACTTCATGAAAAAACTAAAGTATGTGTAAATCAAATGTGATACGTTTCACCCATGTCTCCTTAATTTTAGGAGACTCTGAAGCATAATATCTTTACTTTGCAGGAATCAAAGACACGAAATAGGCTATTAATGGGTGCCTTGGGGACTTTACATGATTTTAAACCCTCCTTTCAACTGCCAGCCAAACACAAAATGGCTTGTCACCGACTCTCCTTTTTCTGAATTGTATCCATCCGTACAGTTTGATGCTTTCCACAAATCCTGCTTAACAATTCATCTTTTGCGGACACCCGGCCCATTGTAACTTTAAATTCATCAATAATGAGGGGGGTTTTTTGGTTTTCGTTTTTGTTTTAAATTTTTTGAATGTTTATTTTTGAGAGAGAGACAGAGTGCAAGCAGGGGAGGGGCAGAGAGAGAGGATCCGAAGCGGGCTTCAGGCTCCGAGCTGTCAGCACAGAGCCCGACGCGGGGCTCGAACTCACCAACCGCGAGATCACGACCTGAGCCGAAGTCGGACGCTTAACTGACCGAGCCGCCCAGGCGCCCCAATAATGAGGGTTTTTAAGAAAACACTGCACCTGGATCGGCTGTAGGACACCCCGTCACGTGATCTAGACAAGCCCCGAAGTGAGAGCTCACAAAATACCGAGACTCAAAAGGCTCTCAAAATTTAAAAATGCAGATTAAAAGGAAAATTGAGCTCTTGGCCACTTTAGCACTTCCAGGTAATTAGAGACCCTGGAGTAAGTCTTCCGACAGCTGAAGCGGAGGTGTAACTCTTGAGCCGAGACGATTACAATCACACGATTTTTATTTAAAAGATTACCCACCACATGCAAAGTCCCACGGTAGGCACTGGGGGGCAAGGGGTTGAGATTCTGGGCTCGTGCGGACTGAGCACCAGTTTTAGGGACCTGGATTTGGAGGGTAGGTTCAAATACAATCCCCAAACATCCCCCGAGGGCTCCCTGCGTACAGGACCTGAGACAAGGACCTTTAGCAGATCAGAAAAAGAGTGAAGGGTGGTCCTCACCTTGGGGGGATGGTTGGGTTTATCCTCAGACATAAAGATGAAATGCCAGCTGGGCGGGGGTGCAGACGCTTGAACGGAAACACTGCATATCCTGGGAGGGACCGTCAACATCTCAGGATTCCTTTCAGAAGGAAATGTTCCTCCAGGCTTTTTGCATTAAAAAAAAAAAAAATGGGTCTGGATTCGAGAAGAGAAAACAGAGAAAAGTGGCAGGCAGATGTACGGAGAAGAGAGTCAGAAGGCCCCTGCTTTTTCCTCTGCATCTGGAGGGTACTGTTCCTATTTCCTGGCCTCGGAGAGACAGACGAAATTGTTTCCAAAGCGTTTCTCTAGCTGGGCCAGACTAGAGGATGTCATACTTCTCTTACCTATTGCCCTGCCACCACATTCTAAATTCAACTTTTCTCATTCCGAGGAGATATTTAGTACCTAATAACAGGTAAAAAAAAAAAAAAAAAAAAAGGGGGGGGACGGGAATCTTGGAAGATAAAGCTTTTCGGGTCAGGCACAATCCTGATAAATACAAACGGCCTTTTAAAGTGAAAAGCTTAGACGGAAAAGGCTCAGAGAATGATTTGCCCCCGCGGCCTGCAAACGTGTGTACCTGCAAATGAAAGAAATCGATCGCCCTGTGACGGTCTCCGGATGGAGACGGACAGGTGTGGTCTCGGCAGCAGAAGCAATTCACACGCGTTAAGTCCGATCCGGACGCACAGATCTGGCACCTGTCGCTGAGAGTGATATTGTCGCGGGGGTTGTGGTGCGAAGAGGGCGGTGCTAAGCCCTCCCGTGCAGAGTGCTGTGGGTTTAATGCTTTTCGGCAAGGAGACCCTCTTCAAGAGGAGACACGGGAGCATCTTACCTGTAGGAGCAGGTGGGCCAGGTTACCGTCAGCGAGAGCCTCGCGGTGACCGGGTCTCTACACGACACCCAGCTCTCCAAGCTGAAGCAAAGTGGGTTCCGACAGACTTTCTCTCCCATGGGGACAGAGAAAGGAAGGTCCTCCGTCCTCCGTCCTCCCGCTCTGACCCTGCAGTCTCCACCTGGGCCCCCTGCCTCCTGCGGCCTGCCCTCCCTGCGGTCACTGCAGGCACTGGTCAGGCTCCTCCCTCCTCTGCTGTGGTCATTCTAGCTCCTTCTGTGCTCACTCAAGGTGGCTGCCAGAGCCCTCCGGGCCTCCACTCCACCTGCACGGCTCCCCCACCTCGAACCCCAGCAGCCACAGGCCACCTCACCGCTCCCCCCACACCCCCCACCATCTAAGCTCCATGAAGGCAGGGATTTCTGGTTTTGTTTGTTTGTGGGTTCTCCGACGCCTGGCACGTTGAGGCTCTATAGCCTCCTTTGACTAAAGAATGTCTCCACTGCTAAAGAAGGCCATCCGTTTTGAATTCTCTTTCCTGAGAGTAAATCTGAATCTAAAGACAGAATAATAGTGGACCCAAATTACATGGTGTATTTAAGGCGCAAAAATGTATTAATTGGACTAGGCGGTAAGGTAGGCGCTTACGAGAGGCCCATAATGTGGGCAGGAAAGGTGTATGGGGGGACCCCCCAAAGGATCGCTTACACCCCCAACTGCCCTGGATTGTCGCAGGTAGTCAGAGTAAGGGTCTCCGAAACTACCAACAAACAGTGCAGAAGAGGTAAGGGCATTTCAAGGTTAAAGAGGAGGACACCGGGCACCTGGGGAGCTCAGTCGGTTAAGCGTCTGAACTCTTGATCTCAGCTCAGGTCTTGATCTCAGGGTTGTGAGTTCAAGCCTTGTGTTGGGCTCCGTGCTGGGTATGAAGCTTACTTAAAAAAATTAAAATAAAATAAAATAATATAAAATAAAATAAAATAAGATAAAATAATAAAATAAAATCATAAACTCATAAAATAAAATAATAAAATAAAATAAAATAAAATAATAAAATAAAATAAAATAAAATAAAAAATAAAGTAAAATAAAATAAAATAAAATAAAATAAAACAAAATAAAAAAGAGGGGAACACGGAGGTTCAGACAAGTCGTGTCACTTGACAAGAGCAGGGCAGAGCAGATTTGAGGGACTCAGCTCTGACCGGTTCCAGAAGCTGCATATGCTTTCCCTGGAGCTTTTGAAGGAGGCGGGACAAATGGGATCTGGGGTTCTTACTGTCTGCCTTTCCCTGTACGCCCCCCCCCACCCCGCATGCAGCTGGTGCAGAGGGAAATAATGAGCAAATTTCACCAGTGATTTTCATCCCATCTCATTCAATTTGTGACTAGTAAAGGTGTCCTCATTATAACACCTGCTGGAGAGATCTGCAAATGGAAAAGAGCTGTCCCGTCCAGCAAGAATGCATCCTCTGAGGGGACAAGATATACCCCCGTGAAATGGCTAACACAACATCAGCTGGGGACTCAGGGCCACGCAAACAGTGGTGCAGGTAGTGACTGGCTGCCTGAGCTCCGTCGGGCGCACTTCTGACAGGAGCCAGGGCGGACCCCCTCTGTGCCACTTCCTCTGTGGCTCACACTTAGCTTGAATGTCACGGAGAAACTTCCCGGCATGCAGAGGGCACAGAGAACTTCATGTGAGTGGCCACAAGTGACACATGCAGTAATTCTATGAGGGGTGCTGGGAGCTGAACCGTGTGCCCTCAGGTTCACATTGAAGTCCTCAACCCCCCCCAATGAAGACAGGGTCCTTAAAGAAGTGATTAGGGTTTGGGGCACCCGGGTGGCTCAGTCGCTTAAGCGTCTGACGGTTGGTTTCGACTCAGGTCACGATCTCACAGTTTACGAGTTTGAGCCCCGCATCGGGCTCTGGACTGACAGTGCGGACCCTGCTTGGGATCCTCTCTTTCTCTCTTTCTGTCCCTCCCCTCCTTGCACTCTCTCTCTCTCTCTCTTTCTCAAAATAAATAAATAAAGTTGAAAATTAAGAAAAAAAATAAAGAAGTGAATAGGGTTACATGGGATCTTGGAGGAGGGTCCTAACCCAATCAGGCTGGTGCTCCCACAACAAGCGGCAGTCAGGACAATCAGGACACAGACGTGCCCGGGGAGAAGAAGACTCCATCTACAAGGAGAGAGGACACTGGGGAAACCAGCCATGTCCACATCCGGATGTCCAAGCCTCCAGAGCCGTGGGAAGTAAGGCCCTGCGTTTGGGCCCGCAGTCTGGGGACGTGCTCAGGGCTCCCCTGGCAGACGAACGCGACATGGGAAGCACCCTCGTCCCCCGATACAGACGGCAAACCCGAGCTTAGCGACAGCAGACTCAGCTGCAGAAACTGAACCTTCTGATCCTGGGCCAGGGGGTCGGGACCCACACCCCGCCCTGCTACTGACTGCTACTCTTTCCTTCTTTGTGTCCAGCAAAGTGTGTGCGGGGCCCCAGGGGGTGGCGGGGGGTCTCTGCAGACACCCAAACACACACACAGACCCTGGCGCCCCAGAGCTGACACTACGACCCCGGGAAAGCACGCAGACCCTGGAGCCCTGGAGGAAAAGCCCGTGGCCGTAGCTCGGGCTGCAGTGACAGCCTCAGCGACAGAGGGGCAGAAAGTCCAGGAGGAGGTCTTCCTGGGCCAAAGGGCTGGCAAAGCAGCCTCCTGGAGGGTGCGGGGCAGGCATGAACGCGTGGGAGGGACCACAGGCCGTCCACCGTTCCGGATTAGGGCCCGGCAGGGGGGAAGTTGGACCACAGCCCACAAGGCATCAGATCGGGGGAGGAGGGGGGATCCACCTGAGCAGAGCTGAGTTCTCCTGATACAGAAATACTGGAGGTGTTTCCAGACTTTAAATAAACATAACTATGTGACATCGTAGTTCACGTACACGGTGAATACGTAACCTTAGTGTGATAAATAGCGCAGGTAGCCCAAGTCCACGAACATCCGGCGGATACAATCTATGTTTGAATGAATAGAATAAATATGATCCCATGGATACAAACATTTATTTGGCCCGTCTACACAAGGGTTCTCGGTGATGTTCATTTTAGTCTGGATCTTCCCCCCACCCCGCAGGTAACTGGAATCGTCTCCTCACTGATCTCTCTTCTTCCTGCCCGGACACCAGAGTGAATTTTTCCGAGCACAAATGCAGTCACGATAGCCTCTTCTTCAAACCTTCCGCTGACAGAGAGTGAGATCCACACAAGCTTGGATGGTGAACCTCTGAAGTTGGTCTACACCAGCTGATGTGCTTAGGTGGTATTTCTGCCCTTTGGCCTGGCTCTGGGCCTCTCTCCCTGGGCTGCCCCTTTCCTGCTGTGCCCGTGACAAGCCAGACTGTTTATCCCCACAGGATCATGGCTGGAATTCAGCGCTCATCAGAATCTCATCCCAGTGTCACTCTGCAAGAAGTCTTCCTTGACCACCATATTGCCAAAGCAGTCCCCTGTCCAGGGCCAACGTCGCGGGCAGAGGACCCGTGTGGATGCCGGGGGAAGGGGGGCTCAGGCTTAGAAGGGCTCTGCCCTCGGCTTAATGCTGGACAGCGGCTGTCTTGAAATTTTTCATGATTTTTTAACTAGGCCCCTCCATTGTGTGTGTGTGTGTGTGTGTGTGTGTGTGTGTCTGTGTGTGTGTTTTATGACAAGTCCTGCAGAGAACGTTGCCTGTTCTTCCCGTTCTCCTTGGTTCCTTCATCTCACATCATCCCACTTGGTTTGCCACATGGCACTTCCCATCATTCAAAGTGATCCCTTCTGCTCATCTGCTTACTGACCTTTCCCCTCTCTAAGACATGCGCTCTGGGAGAGAGGGAACGTTGCAGCCCGCTCACTGCTGGGTCTCCAGCACCTGGAGCAGGGCCAGAGGCGGGCTGCGTGCTCAGTAAGCACACGGTGAATTAATGACGAAGGCAGGGCACCAAAAATACAGCTGGGAGACCGAAAAATCCAGAGAGCAGTTGAGGTAAGCTGGGCTTTCTGCCATGGCGTGAGACTCACTCCCCCCACCCCAGTCATCCCACTGATGTGAGAGACTGATTGATAAAATGTGTGAACTCATCCCCACAAGCGAGGAACCAAAACAAAATTCAAACACCGAAGTCTGCCACGCGAGGCCGGGAATCTCACCGGCGGACGGCACCCTCCCTTCGTCCTCCCTCGTGAAATCCCAACGGTCCTCAGGGATCTCTCCACCTGCCATGCATGGTCGTCCCTGCACTGAGCTCAGCCCCGCTGTGGTGGGGGGCCAGCCTTGGGACCCGGCGGGCCACTGCAGGATGCACAAGGTGAGATGTTGGGACAAAGGCAAGCCCGAATGGGGAGCCCTAAGAAAGTTCCCTCCAGCTGTTCCAGGGAAGCTTCTGTAAGCAAGACCGTTCTGCTCCGAACATCACCTGCCCCAAAGTGGGTCTCAGAACTGCGAAATCCTAGGTTCCCACCGGCTCGAGAATAAGACCATTATTTGAAGGAAGGCAGGCCCCAAAGTGTTTATTAACTAGAGCTGGAGCCACTGACTGAGTAAACATCCTTCCAAACCCTCCGAGTGGGGGTTAGCAATTGATTTTCTGTTTAAGCCGGTTTGGTTGGTTCTCTGCTGCTTGGAGGCTACAACATCCTAGAGAGACAACATCAGAGAGAGAGAGAGAGAGAGAGAGAGAGAGAGAGAGAGATCTTGCTTTACGTTTGCTATATATCTTCTCCAACATTCAATAGTATATAATATTTAACAATAAAATAAGGGGTGCCCGGGTGGCCCATTCGGTTCAGCGTCTGACTCTTAATTTTGGCTCAGGTTCTGATCTCACAGCTCACAGGATGGAGCCCCGCATCGGACTCTGCACTGGCAGGGCGGAGCCTGCTTGGGATTCTCTCTCTCTGTCTCTCTCTGCCCCTCCCCTACTCACTCTCTATCTCTCTCTCAAAATAAATAAACTTAAAAAAATAAAATTAAATTAAAAAAAAAAATTTTGCTTATCCAAATATTTTACTATACTCTCATTTGCAAACAGGGAGTTTAACTAACCCTTTATCACGGGCGTTACTATGACCACAAGAAGGAACTTCCATGGCAGGGTCCTTGCTTCGAAGACACTGGGACTGATCAAACGAGACCACATAATCCGTGGCCGGGATCGCAGCCCCAGCCCCACCCTCCTCGTGGAGAACCAGGACCAAGGGCAGGCTCTCCACGCTTCACTGCAGAGGTTTGGTGGGAATACAAGTAGCAACACAGATTCTGCAAAATCATAGTGGGGATCAGGTAAACTGAGCCACAAGATGATGTTGGTCCCCAGTCTGCAGTTGTTCACTGAGAGCGCTGTCGTTGACGTTATTATTAACCACGGAGGAAAAAAGTAGGGGAAAGGGTAAAAGCTTGGGGTCTACCCAGGAGAGATCATCTTGGGGAGGTAGTTCGGAGATGTTGACCAGAAAATACAAGATACAAGATAGCATGAATGGAGAACACCAAGGGATTTAGAAAAGGAAGTGTCTACAATGGGTGAAGTCAGAAAGACCTCCCCGGCCCCACTGCCGCCGGGCCAAGATGGGGAAGCCTCACCGGCCAGGAGGGGGTCGTAGACCAGCAGCCGGGCCTGACGCCCACACAGAGACCAGTACAGAGAGGCAGGAAGGTGCTGGCCCAGGAGTCAGTCCCTGGAGGCCGCATCCTCTGCACCACAAGGTTTAGCCAAGTGGAGCCTGATGCCTGCACACACAGGTGGGACCGGGAGGTTTGGGAACAGCAGCCTCCGGACTGTATCCACAGGGCAGCTCTTAACACTATCTGAACAAAGCAGGGAGGACAAAAACAAACAAACAAACAAACAAAAAAACAAACAAAAAAACAACAGCTTTAAGAGATTTCGTTTAATTTCGAGACTCGGGAATAAGTAAGGATGAGGGGTCGGCATCCTGAAGGCAAGGAAATCTCTAAAGTTTGTGTTTTTTTTTTTTTAATGTTTATTCATTTTTGAGAGAGAGAGACAGACAGAGTGCAAACAGGGGAGGGGCAGAGAGAGAGGGAGACCCAGAATCCGAAGCAGGCTCCAGGCTCCAAGCTGTGGGCACAGAGCCCGACGCGGGGCTCGAACTCACTAACCGTGAGATCGTGACCTGAGCGGAAGTCGGCCGTGTAACCGACTGAGCCACCCAGGCGCCCCTCGGCAGGGAAATCTTTAAAGAAATGTTTCCAGGGGCGCCTGGGTGGCTCAGTGGGTTAAGCGTCTGACTTCGGCTCAGGTCACGATCTGGTGATTTGTGAGCTCGAGCCCCGCGGTGGGATCTCTGCAGTCCTTGCAGAGCCCGGTTCGGATCCTCTGTCTCCCTCTATGTCTGTCCCTCCCCTGCTTGTGCTCTTGCTCACTCTCTAAAATAAACATTAAAAGAAAGAGAAAGAGAGAGAGAGAGAGAGAAATGTTTCCAACGTGTGAGTTTGAGGGGATGAGCACGGCCTGCCTGGGGATGGTAAAAGTCTCCCCTGCACATCTTCAAACAGCGGCGAATACTTTTCACTCCAAGGATTACAGGAAAGCACAAAAGCTGAGAATATGCTTAATAGTGTTGGAGAGAGAGAGAGAGAGAGAGAGAGAGAGAGAGAGAGAGACCAAAAGGGAATGAGGAAGAGAGAAGTCTGTGCCAAGCCCTTCCGGCCACCAGAGGGCGCCCCTGGGCCCGGGCGCAGGGCGGGGAAGGTGCTGGATCCTCGGTGGAACCTGCACGTGGGGGGGGGGGGGGGGGCGCTGCGAGAAGTCGCGTCGGGTCGGAAAGGGGCCACCTGAGTGGCTACAAAGCGGAGACAGCCCCCGCGTCTGCCTGCGCCCTGTGTCATCCATGTGATCACGAGGTCAAGCGAGTGCATCGAGCTCCTCAAACCCCAGGACCCGGAGACTCGCTCTCGGCCGTCGGTGACACGTGAGCCGGGCCTGCCCCGGGTCCCCGACCCCGAGCGCGGGGCCTTCGTCCTGCACGGTCCCCCCGCGGCCAGCGGGCTCTCCCCTCGCAAGCCGCCCGCTGCACCGGCACCCCCGCCTCCGGACGCCGCCAACTAAGAGGGCACCGGTTCCCCCAGATTAAAAATAGGACCCGGCCGCCCGGTGCGGGGACCGGCGGGCCGGTGACACGGGAGCCTCCGGAGGGCCTGGACCGGCGCCCCACGGCCGCCCTTGCCCTCTCCCCGCCCCCCCCCCACCACTCCCGGGGGAGGGGAGGCCAGGTTTGCAGGGAGCCCCGCCAGGAAAGAGCTGGGAGGGAGGGGAAGGGTGGAGAATCGTTTTCCGGTGAGTCAGGGGCCGACAGCTGTCAGCACGGAGGGGACAAGAGGTGGAAAGGGGGTCCAGGATCCTTCGCGAAGGCGGTGGCGGCCGAGTCAAAACAAGCAGTCAGAAACATGAGGCCCTTAAAAATACAGTAATTCATACGACATCAAAGCGGTGATTAGCACAGCTTCCTGGCTGTCTCTCGCCGCTTATTTATGGTACATTACACATTTTAATGCTATTTTCATAAGGTGCTTCAGCTGTGCGGCCCGGCATCGGCATCAGGGAGACAAGAGTGCCCGAGGGGCCCCGCCGTGATCCGGACCCCACCCCCCGCCCTGCACCAACCCGATGTCAACCAGGGTAACAAGAACCCCCCCCCCCAAAAGGGGAGGTGACAGAGGAAGCGTTCCCGAGGCCTTCTCCATGCAGCCAGCCAGAAGACACTCTGATCGCAGGGGCGAGGGGAGAGGCGGCGAGGCCAAGTTCACATTGGTCCGTTACCCCTAGGGGACAGAGGTCACTTTGAAGACTTTGTTGAGGTCCTTCTTTTATTACCTCCCAAAGCTCCGTCCCCGTGGCACCGGCTAAACCCTGGAGTTCATCAGGAGCCCCCCTCCCCCAAATTATTGGTATTTAAAATACATTTGCGTCCCTATCGTGGCCAGAGATAGGGGTAAGGAAGAGTAAGAAGTCACTGGAAAACATCTCCTGCCTTTCAGGGAATTTCTTTGTTTTAAAGAAGGTGAAGGACAATCACGAGGATCCCTGCAGGAAACAGTGCCGTTTCATTTCATACGGAAGAGACAAAATGCATTTCCCCCCCCAGCAGATAAACTTAGTAACAATTTCCTCCACGTCCCACGAGTCTTTACAATTAGTCACCTTGAAAAAGGCAACGGAGTTTATTTATGCCATGGGAAAAATATGTAATCTCGGCATGCAGAGATAGAGCAGGTGGGAGCCAACATGAGGTCAGGCCAGGGGAAGGAAAGACACTCAGTACCGGCGGGCCTGAGCTGGTGGCTCGGGAAAGCTGAAACGCTACAACCCCGTCACCCAAAGACCTATGATTCAAGGGGCTCGTTTAGCTGGATTCAGTGTGTCCCCACAGCACAGCTTCTATGGAAAGCGCTGACCCTCTCCCCCAGCCAACGCATTCAATTTTAAGGACTGGTCAAGAGGCCCAAGCTCTAGAATGCCTGGTTTTTCCCCTTAACACAGAGCTGGTTTCCTTTTCTGTCTGAGCCCACCGCGCGAGGCCCTTCTGGGGCTGGGATATCTTTAGGGCCCTTGGACTGATGGATATGAGGCCTGGTCTCCCCACCAGAGTTTCCTAAACCAGTGCCAACATTCTCGGGTGGACACCTGTCCTGGAGGGACCGGGCTCGAGCCCAAAATGCGTCTCCCGCAGGCCACTTACAAGCCATCCCAAGATAACTCAGGTCAGAATTTAACCAGCTGCCTACAAACAAAGAATATCCCATGACTCCACTCGGAAGGCATCCAGTTCTCCAAGGCATCTTATTTCCAATGGCCACATCGGCCATAAATACACACTGTAGGCGGGCACCGGTCGAGGAAAGTCTCGGCAGACAGCACTGCCTTTTTCTTAAAATCTACAATGAAATTAGTTTGACCTTCGCAGAACCCTGAAGCATCAACGCGTCGGGACAGAAGCTCACAGAAGTGTATGATGTGGGTGCTCTCCTGATGCCGTTTGGCTGAGATTTACTGAGCGGCGGACACTGTCTTACCCAGTCTCCAAGTATCATCTCAGTTGATTCTTACTGAGTCTCTCAGGGAGGATCATAATGCAGGTAGAGACACAGAGGGACAGTCCAGTGACACATTAATTGTTTTAAAAAAATTATTTATTGGGGCGCCTGGGTGGCTCAGTCGGTCGAGCGTCCGACTTCAGCTCAGGTCACGATCTCACGGTTCGTGAGTTCGAGCCCCGCGTCGGGCTGTGTGCTGACAGCTCGGAGCCAGGAGCCTGCTTCCGATTCTGTGCCTCCCTCTCTCTGTCCCTCTCCCCCTCACGCTCTATTTCTCTCAAAAATAAATAAACATTAAAAAAAAATTTTTTTTAATTAATTAATTAATTAATTAATTTAGAGAGACAGAGAAAGAGAACAGGGGAGGGGCAGAAGAGAGAGGGAGAGAGAGAAAATCCCAAGCAGGCTCCGCCCCGTCAGCACAGAGCCTGACAACGGGGCTCAAACCCACGAACCTTGAGATCATGACCCGAGCCGAGATTAAGAGCTGGATGCTCAACCGACTGAGCCACCCACCCGGCTGCCCCAATAAGCCCTTCTTAATTGGCAGCAGAAGGAAGGTCGCTCAGGAGCCCTGCTATTCCTGGTTTAGTTCTGGGGTGGGTGGCACCCGTCTTTTGGTTGGTTTCACTGATGCTGATAGTGTTTCTTAGGGTTGCTGGGGCACTGTGTGGGCTAACATTCGTTGGGACAGTTTTCACAGCATCCGTCTAAGATGCAAGCCAAGACGCCAAGGATGTCCGGGCACGGGTGCCGGGGTCCATCCTGGTGCACAAGGTTCTGCTTCCCAGCATCCCATCAAGCCGAGAAAATTCCCAGCTGTGGTCTGGAAAGCGAGAGACCATGGCAGGAAATGTAACTCACGGGCAGGCGTAGAAGGTACTTTCTCCAAAGCACCTGGGCTCCCGGGACCGCTCCCCCCCCCCCGGTGCCTGTACTGTGGGGTACGAGGGGCACCAGACCCCAGGGGTGGGAAGAGACTCGGGGGACGGAGTTGGATCCGGGGTGTCCCACACATGCTTGGCCGAGGGAGGCCTACAGCTCCGAATGGGGTCCCACAGGCCACTAGGGGGAGCCGGGACCATGTGTGTCCACCCGTTCCCAGGGTCACCAGGCCTCGGAGAAGAGATGATTAGCTGCCTGGCAGCTGTGGTCACACGTTCGCACGTTCACATGCAGCACAGCCAACTCCGTGTCATCTTCAGATGGAGTGAGGTGGGGGGGGGTGCCTGGAGGGGATCTGGGCTCCTTCTCTAACGGGTAGCTGGGGCACAGGGCCACGGAGGCCAAGCACATGGAGGGGGCAGGCTGCCCGGCCCGCGAGGGTCCCTCTCAAAGAACGTGGACATATGTCTCTAAGCGACAGGCCAAAGTGGTGCCCACGGAGCAGTGAGTGACTTCGGCCACAACGGGGTCACTCGGGGCTGGGGACTCTGAGCCTCTGAGCCTCTGGGCTCCTTCAAGACTGAACTTCCCAGCCCTGAGCCAAGGGGAGTCGAGAGCACTCCAAAGCAGCCGCGCCTCCGGTCCACGCAGTGCAGGGCGGAGGCTGAACGGCCCAGAAAGTTGCACAGAAAGGGCTCAGAGGTCACATGGTTCAGCCCCTCGGGCCACCCGCCTCCACTCACACTTTCTGAGAGAAAAGTGCTGACACCGTTTCCCAAGCTTCAATTATACGTTATGCTCATCCCGTTAGTCAAAGAAAAGCCGAATGTAAACTCCAAACCATATTGACGGTATTGACCCATCGTGGCCCCAAAGGAGTTAGACGTCTGCCTGCCAATGTGACAGAAACCCCCCCCCCCCAAGGGAAAGACACCAACTCTTTGTGTCCTTGACAGACAGCATCAGTTTCTGGAGCAGGCAGATTTCTTCCCTAGCAGATTTAGGAGACCAAAGAGAGCTACGGCCCCTGATAGTACCCGGCGGGGGGGGGGCGGGAGGGGGTGCGGGTGGGAAATTCCGGCTCTTGTCGGTATCCTCACAGCGCTGTACGGGTGCATGCGATGCTCCCAATACAACAGTCCCACAGACATTTTCTAAACATGGGTCTCTGCGTATGTATAGATTAGCCCAAGCACACAACAGAAAAACAAGCCGGCTGTCCGTCCCTTCCCCTCCCTCTGTAGGAATTTGGCTTGAGATGCAGGTTTGATCTTTTAGTAATAACATTCTCAGTGTCCAGCTGAGTGCAGCCAAGGGAAATAAACACGTCGGCTTCTGAACCTGGTTCTGCCGTGGATTGACATGGCCGCCGACAAAGGATTAACCTCTTGTTGCCTCAGGACCCTGCTCTCCAAAGGATGACCCATATTTTCAACCCAAACAACTTCACCGCATTCATACTTAATGGCCACAGAGCACAGTAAAACGAGGTGAATGTTTAACCAAGGTTACGCTCTTTCACAATCGGTGCTATTTTGGTGCTAAGCGTGCTTCCAGCCTTCGCAGTTATAAGGAAATCAAATAGCCTTTAAAGGGGAAGGAAAAGAATGATGTGCGCGCAGAAGAAATCCAGTCTCCCAGACCGTGCCTCTGAGCGCTTTGCCAAGACTAAGGCGGCCAACGTTCTGAGGCTTTGTTCGAGAAAAGTCCCGATTTCTGGCTCCCAGTCACTTACTACCGCCCAGGGTCACTTTCATTGCCCGTGACCTCAAGCTCTCACCAGCAGAAGAAATTTCAGGTTGAGTGTCCCCAGCACCGCTCAAGAACGCTCCCCTGAAAATGACAGCGTGGAACGCGGGTGAAAACTGGACGGTTTGCCTGCGGAACCACACCTTCTACCTAACTGTTTGAGAAGGTTTAGCTAAAACGGCTCAGGCCGGACAGGGGATCGTAACTCGAGTTGAAACAAAAGAGACTCGTAACCGCTCGTCGTAGGGACGCTCCTGGTCCAAAAAAAGAAATTTCTAGAATTCCTATATAATCCACGCGTTCCACAGATAATCCAGATTTTTCTCCGAAGCAACACACGTGCGGGAGAACTGAGTGGGCATGTCGGCTGCTGTAAAAAACAAATGCGTCCCCAAATGACACTGGCCTAATACTGGTCCAGTATTGGTCCAGAGTGTGCTCTTGGTCTGTGGGCCGACTCCATGGCCCTGGGCTCCTTTCCCGCTGTGACTATCCCGCTGTGACTATCTTGAGCCTTCGGAACCCAGACAGCAGATGGGGGAAGAAAAGGCGGGAAAGAGCTCCAGGCTTCCTACCTGCTCTGGTGCAGAAATGGCAGCCACCATTGTGCTCACGTTCCAGTGGTCAACCTTGTCCCAATACTAGCTGGGCTGTATTTCCCTGGGATCAGTCTTTCCCGTGGACGGGAAGGGGGGCTTTTCGTGGACGGATCTCCGGCCGTGCCCCACGCCGGGACCCTTTCCGTAGCATCCCTGACAGTGCCGTCAGTCCACGCCCTGGGAGCCCTGCCAGAGACCAAGAGCTGCCTCCTTTGCAGGAAAATCTATTTAATTTGGGGGGACAGAACTAATTGTAAAAAAGAAAAAAAGTTCTCATATTGAGTTATGGCATCTCGTCACGCAATCTCCATCTGTTGATCGTTGGTCTACCCTTCTAGAATCGGAGAGAGCGGGTCTACCTCATCTTCCACTTGACAGGCCGTCAGAAGATTGAAGATTCACCGTGGCTCCCCTGAGTGATTCATTTTCGAAGCAGCTCCAGTGTATTGATTTTCATCCCACTTATGAGACGGGTCATCTTTCCTGGGATATTCACACGACTCTTCTTGGCCTCCTTAAGATGGTTAGCTCAGGAATGAAACCATTTCATTAGGTGAGCGGAAGGGAGCATAATGGAATGATAAGAGACTCGGGGCATCTTGGTCTGAAAGCTGTTGCTTGAAAGACATCCTTGGGATAGCCTTTCCGCTTCTGGTCCGCTGGAAGGTGGCTCCAGGCTCCTGGTTATGGGTCCCGGGAGAACAGACGCCCTGCTGCTTGGGAGCGTTCCCTGCTGCAGTGTTCTTGCCGTGAGACCGTTTCCCTGCGAGGGCTTGTTTCAGATTTTCAGATCAATGCCTTTTCAAGCTTAAAAAGACAAATATGGCTGAGCTAAAACGATAATAAAGAGAGCTCGAGATAATACAGCCTTTGATGCAGGCCTTATATCACGCAAGCCGTGCGTTCGTGAACTCCTGGAGGTGAGCATAAATTAGACACGGAATCTTTTATTTTAAAAAAAAAATTAATAAAGTTTAGATTAAATATTAAAGAGGAAAGCTGCAGTCCATTTCTCCCGGATGAAGGCTGAGAAAGACGACGATTCTTATTCTTCTTCCCTTGAGGCTGGCGTTGGCGACACCGTCTCTATAAAAATATTTTCAATTTTTTAAAAAAGATCTTAAAATGAATTTTTACGATCGGGACTTGTATTCTGTGTGGAAACACAGTTTACATTAATTGTGTGCCATTTTGTGAAAAATGATCCGGAAAAACAATTTGTCTGTCTCTATTATGTTTTATTTTGCTCTATTTTGATGGGAGAAAGGAAGGGTGGAATCGTAAGCAACCTTTTAATGTAGTTTAGAAACTTAATGTGGAAAGGGCACTAATATTGTAATTACCAGTTTCTTTTATCAGGCACAGCGCTCTTTGTTGCTTCTGCTATTTAAAGTTACTGTTCACATACTGTGGCTAATTCCCTTTGTTAAATTTCACAGTGAATGCAGCTTCCTGAATATTTGTTATTGCAGTACTATGGATGTACGCTTCTCAGATAAAGGAAAAACTGGGTGCATCCATCTGTGGGCAAATTAAAAATGAATTTAACCCCCTGGCTTCCATGATAGTGTCCCCTTAGGCAAAATGTGCCCTATGCTTTTGACTGACAAGATATTACATTGTGGTCACGTACATGTCTTATTTTTTCAATGGTATTTGGTAGAACATCAAGAAAACTTTTTTGATATGACCCTGTATTTATACTAAGAGGGAACACGGGGTTGGTGGGGGGGTTGTGAGGAGACAGGCAGGGGCTGGACTGGAGGCTTATGGAGTCTGGAGAACAAGGGACAAAAACAGTGACAGACTTTGGCTTTGGAAGGAAAAAGTCTATTTTCATTATTCAAGGTATCGTCCCTGACAAGTTATTATTTTATTGGCCGCTGGATTAGAGTTTTTGGAATGTTGGTTATACCAGCTGCTTGGAGACTCGAGAAGGAGGAAAAGTAGGAAAGGAAGCTAGGGCAGGTTGGGTACGGAAGGTGTGCCCACCCAGCAGGATATGAGAATTTTGTCTTAGCGACCAACCAGAACCCACAGAAACCACAGGAGCGGAGACTTTTTGCTGTTGTTTTTCGTAAGAATTATTCTCTACTTCTCTCCTTTTGATGGCATTGCCACAAATAGGAGTCTGTCCTTACAGGGAGAGTGTGCACATTTTCTCTTCTCTTGTCTATTAATAATTTGTTTATAATAATGTTCAATGAAAGAGAGGGAGAGAATAAGAAAAGAAATGACTTTTTTTTTCCCTGTCCCTATCAATCTATTTTTGAACAGAGAGAAAAATTTATTCCACACACAGGAATAAATTTTGCTTTGTACCAGGGATCGTAACATTAATTTATTCATTCAACAAATATTTGTCGAATGCCTGCCATGCACCAGCCTCTATTCTAAGATAGGGCAGAGGAGCAAACACGTCGGAGAAGAACCCAGATTCTGAGGGACACGAGTCTGGTGGTGGAAGACCTTAATAAACAAGAAAACAAGTAAGAGTAACATAGAAAGGGAATTAAATAGGGCAACGAGAGACAGATTGTAAGGTCATGTGCTCATGGCCGGCCAGGGACAACAAAGTGACCTTTGACTGGAGTCCCGAGTGATGCGAAGGACCTGCTGTGTTAAGAGCTGGAGAATTCGTATCCCAGGCCAATAGAAGGACAAGTACACAGGCCCCAGAACAAGAAAGATCTGAACGTGTTGAAGGGTCAAAGAAAACCAATATGGCGGGGTTGGGGCCCAGGCAGATCGTGAAGATGAGGAGAAGTTGATGGGTACTGGGTCGAGTACCATGGGGCCTTGGGTTTTATTC
The DNA here is from genome assembly GCF_018350195.1 of Panthera tigris. NCBI lineage: Eukaryota > Metazoa > Chordata > Mammalia > Carnivora > Felidae > Panthera > Panthera tigris. The sequence continues at coordinate 146,249,195 of NC_056664.1, read as the reverse complement.
GAAGTGCACGGTAAATCAGGAAGGGCTCTCCTTATCTAATTGTTGTTTTAAGAATACGGATGATTTTAAACTCAAAGTATAGAGAAGACCACGAATCTCATATAGGCATCAGCCAGCTTCAACAATGAACGAGTCAGGCCATCCTCACTTTTCCCAAGGCCCATTCAGGCCTCCCCATCCGGACCGGATGTTAATGCAAATTCCAGAGATCATTGCATTTCTCCCTAAAGGATTCAGCACGTACCACATCTGAACATTGAAGAGTATCAAGTAAATATTAGCAAATATGGCTTCATGTTTTAAAATTGTACGTGTGCATAATTTTTATTTCGGTATGTTTGGATCAGGACTTCAAAAAAGTTCCCATCATGCAACTGCCTGATATTTCACTTACGTCTCCTTTAATGCATAGGTTTCTTCTCCTGGGAGGGATTCGGCAAGGAGGTGTAATGATTTGTCATTTTTTACAAGACTACCCTAGCGCCATGTGGGGACCAGCTAGCAGGAGAGCAGGTGGGGGAAGGTTATGACACGGGGCCGGTGCGAGAGGGTGGTGGTCTGCAGGACAGGGGCACCAGTGAGATGGAAGGAATTTGGACGAATCTAGGATTTGTTTTATTTACTATCTCATTTTCCAGCTAGAGCTCACCTGACTTGCTTTTTAGATATGCCAAACAAATTTACAGATTATGAATGTACGTGTATATAAACGGCAGACATACATGTGTGAATCAACATATGAAATTAGTGCACACATGGAAACATTTGTTTCCTAGAAACATACAGATGCTGGTGGCCTGCCCGGCCAACAGGGGACTATAACGAGGGGAGTCTCCAATCCACAAAAAATCATGCCTTTCGTTCATATGACCCCCACACCCCCTGATGGAAAGTTAATCAAATTGCCTCGTCTTTATGTTCTAAGTTGATGACTTCACTTGAAATTCTCCCAAATTCTTTTACTTATTTTTTTTTAATTAATGCTTATTTAGTTTTGAGAGAGACAGAGTGCAAGTGGGGGAGGGGCAGAGGGAGCAGGAGTCGCAGAATCCGAGGCAGGCTCCAGGCTCTGAGCTGTCAGCAGAGCCTGAGGTGGGGCTCAATCTCACGAACCGCGAGATTGAGATCGTGACCCGAGATGAAGTCTGACGCTTAACCGACTGAGCCACCCAGGTGCGCCCCGTCTCCCAAATTATTTTAAAGTAACAGGGCAACCTAGTAGGAATTCATTATGCAGCCCCAAAAGATAATAAAATACATGTTTATTATAGATAAAATAGAGTTGGGTGGCTGGGAATAAACGAAGACACTGAGAGCTCCCCCTCCCCCCTCCCCCCTCCAGCGTGCTTCCTAGGCTGGGGTGGGAGGGAGGGGAATGAGGGAGGGAGGAGGATGAAGTAGGGATTGGGGGGAAGGGGGGGCCCCGCAGGTGGCCCAGCACTTCCGACAGGCGCACCGCCTGCGCGGCCTACGGGCCCCAGCTGCTCAAGGGCGACCCGTTCTTAGCCTTCTCGCTCTTAATTGTTTTGCACCTGCTCTGGCCAAAAATCTTCTTCCTGCTTTCCTTTCATCTTCGTGATGTTTCCCAGCCTTCCTGGAGAGTCTCAGCGTGATACTGAGAAATATTACTCTCTCATTCTGTTCTTTTACCCACGGGTCGCTTTCTTTTTACATTCACGGTCCATTTGAATAGAGCACTTTGTAGCCTCTGGGAGCGCCACTTACAAAGCCCCTTGGGTTCTGACTCAGGCAGATCACCCTGTGACCCCCAAGTCTGTACGTGGCGTCTGACTATCCTTTAGAGCTTTAAAAACGGGAAGGGGGAAACGGGAGGGAAAGAAGGAGAGCGAAACAAGAGTGCTAGGGAATTGTCACAGTTCCATTTGTTACGAATACTTAGCATTAAATGTCAACCAGCTCTGAAGGGCTTTCGGGGGCAGGAATACACGGGCCAGCCCTTGGTTATTTATATTCTTTATGTACATGTTTTCCTTCACCCTCCACAGTGACATCAGAGTTCTCGTTTCACATCAGCTGTCTTTGCTTGCGGTGTTTTCGAGGGTGTGAACGTGGCTGAAGATAACAGCCTGTGACTCGTGTGAGCTCCCTTGGGGAGTCTCCTCTGGCCACCACAGCTTCACGTGGACTGAGGAGCTCACAGCCTCTGAAGCGACCTGATGCCTGTCCCCTCGGGTCGACATCAGCGCTGTGGTCACAGACGCTGGACGGACACACGCCGCTCCCTCTTCTAAGCAGTTTGCCTAGTTTCGCTCATTTCAGGGGCTCCGTCTACACCGTGCTGCACATCCAGATGCCAGCGGAAGGGCCGTTTAAAAATCCCAAGGATTCTGTTGTAAACAAACAGTCCGATGTTTCTTACATTTGGACCGGTGGAGAGAGGGGAAAAGCTCTACCTCAGTCCGCTCAGTGGTATCTTGTTCTACACCGAAGGCACTAAAAATACGCTCCGTTGAATCAAACTGTTTATTGATAAGATCCACTTCCCCAGTGTACTGGGCACTGTGTCGATCAATAGTTCAACGCGGACTCTGCTCCCTATGGTTTTCTGTATAGTGTTGCCTCAGATAACATGACCTTTCACATACTCGGGATGAATGTTTCATAGTCCTAAAGCATCATTATTTCCTAGAGGAAAAGTAGGGTAACTCATAATCAGTACTTTGCATTTTTCTGTGGGTCAGCCACGGTGCTAAACCGTCAGTGTGAACGATCCCACTTCATCCCCTCACCGACCATTAAGACGTCACCCCCATTTGGCACAGGAGGCATCTGCAGCGGGGAATGTTTACACGGCTTGCCCAAAGGCGCTCGGCGAGTCGCGACAGCATGACCCACACTCGGCTCTGTCTTCTCACATTACGCTATCTGACTGTATTATTCTACCGTCTTCTGGAAGATGAGACCCACTTGAGTCCAAGTGGCCCTGGTTTTATGTTTTTGTCACTAAAGCTGAGCGTGTCTGAAATCCCAAAGTCCCCTGTGTGTGCGTGTGTGCGTGTGTGTGTGTGTGTGTGCGCGCGCCAGATGACTATTACTTGGGCGGGTTCGTTTTCTTTTGTTCGGTCTCCAGCCGATATGCATGATAGCATTTCCTTATTCTGGAGGGCGGTGGAAGCTCCACGAGGCAGAGGACACTCCTCTCAGTGCTTCCTGTTGAGGGAAACAGGAAGTGCTGGAGAATCAGGAGGAAGCCTGCCAGCAAGAGATTTCTAGAGTTGAAAGGGCAGAACCATGGGACCCAGCGTGGAGCTCAGAGCTTAGGCTTAGAAGTTGGTAGGAAATAGACGCCTGAGCTTCTGGGTTTCCCTTTCCTCCAATCACATCAACAGAGACGCTTGGCAGACATGTGAATGGCTGCATTTTAGGGAAACAGTTGCTGCTAAATGCTGCAGAGCCATTGCTGATCCCCCGCGAACGACAGGCTGGCTCACAGCTGATCCAAAGGACTGCGGAAAAGGGTCAAGAATGAGTCAAAGGTATTCACCATTGTTCCTAGACTTCCAGAGTGGCATTCATTGAGAGGTTTTTTTTGTGTGTTTTTTTTTTTTTCCTTTTTAATGAAGTCACTGACAGCAACGGGCCAGATGGTAGTTTGGGTTAGTAAAGCTAAGTTTGGCTAGAAAACAAAAGCAAGGTGGAGCAGAGTGATATAGAGCAACATGCAAACAAAGTGGAAATGGAATGTTTATAAAGGAAATGGAACATCTGCAAAAGAAGTTAAAATCCCACTTGCAGGAACTTGTTTTGGCAACGGGACAATGACCCTCCCATCTTGGCAGAGCGGCCTGGTGAATTTCTGGCAAATGGGATTGGAGGGGACCCCACAGGGCTCCCTTGTGCAGAACAGAACTGGATGTTTCGATATTGGCCAGCGTGGGCCAAGTCAGAGTTACTACCATATATCAGCTTCCAGCCTCCCTGAACCCAGACCCTCGGATTCCTGCCCCCCCGGCACACCTCCCCTCCGCCCACTTCAGGGGCCGTGACAAGATCACCAGTGACTCCTGAGTTCTTAAAGGGACCATTTCCAGGCATCCAGGCCTTGGCCCCCTCTGAAACATTTTGCACTGTTTCTTAGAATCCTTTTCTTCCCTGGTCTTCTTGAACACCCTACTCTCCTGGTTTCTCTCCGCTTTTCTGGTCATGCCTCTATCCACAGGACTTTTGTCACCATCCATTTGTCACATCGTTCTGGGGACAGGGAGGCACGGTCTTTTCTGCTCTCACTTCTGGAGATGTATGCACTCTTTTGGTTTTAACCACTATTTGTTTGCTCGCAATTGCTATTTCTCTGTGCAGTGTTTCAGCTTAGAATATCTAAACCCCTTCTGGAATTTTCCGTTAAAACTCTCACTGGCATCTCACCCTTGGCCAGCTCAACGTGAGACTCCTTCTCGCCTCTTGCTCTGCCATTGTCTGTTCGATGTGTGGGATCATCATCCACCGATTCTTCTAAGCGATGACCAGAGAGCCATGGTCAAAGCATCCTCCTCCCTCATTTCTGTAGCCAATAGATTATGAAGCACTCTCTTTGCTTCTTTGTAAATAGCCAAAATCTGTCACCTTTTCCAAACCGCCCATCAGGAAGTGCTGCTGAGTAATCTTATTTGGTGAATGGATGGACATGTGACTGAGATCGGGTCATGGCACATCATGAACTCCAGCTCAATGCACAATGGGGTCACCCTGTCCTGGGCTCCCCGAGGCCATGGCCAAGTGATTCAGTTCCGGTCCTTCCATGGCCTTGTGCCCTGACAATGCCACTTTCAGAACAGATGAGGATGTATTTCCTGATGATCTAAAACCCCACTGAGGCCCTGAGTTTACCCCAACTGCGGGAAAAACATAAAATAACGAATATTCATGTAAATTTATATCAGTCAGGATGATGCGCGACTTTTCTCTATTTCTCTGTTTCACGCTTTCCCATCTTCTAACTCCACTTCATAGACCCTGGCTCTATCAACTCCTGAGGACCAGATTTCCATTATATGACATCCCAAGTCTCTTATCCAATTCTGTTCTTCCTTCTTCAAAAAAAAATCTGTTGGCCATTTCACTACTAATGCCCAGTATCATCTGAAAGAGGCTGAGAATGAACGTGTGTGTGTGTGTGTGTGTGTGTGTGTGTGTGTGCGCGCGTGAGTGTGTATGAAATGTTCTGAGGAAGAAAGAGTTGAATATGCTAGCCGTGTTTCTGACTAGCATGAATATTTTTAATAGCTCCGTTTCTTTGACTAGATTCCCAGGCAGAAAGATAAACAGCAAAAAGAGAAATCTGCCAAGCTATTCAAAAAAATAAAGAAAGCCGGAAAGATGGGAAATCTTGACAGCAGATGGAGAAAGGAATCAAGAAAGAACATTGATAACAGGAGGCGAAGCTCTAAGATATCCAGGGGGGGAAATGGACAGAGCACAGACAACAAGATCTAGGGTAGCATTACCCTTGGGCACACACCAGTGAATTTCACATTTTTTTCCCCTTCAAAAAGTCCTCCCACAAGAAACACAAAACAAGATGTGCTTCTTGGCAGAGTTTACACATGCTACAGATTTCTTTCTCATTCTCTTCCGAAGAACTTTCCCCCTTGATGTAAAGTTAATGGACATAGTATATTCCTATGGTATAAACATTCGCCAAGACCAGAAGGCTATGCGGTAATCTTCATTAGCCTTACAACCAAAATTGACAACGATGAAACTACCGGCATATTCTGGGGGGATTTAAGAGATTTGTACTGGTGTCGTTGGGCAGCATACAGTGTGTGCAATGCCACAGGTGTCATTCTACGTGCACGGCTGGGATTGGGAAATTAAAATCATTTAGCTCTCTGTCAGGTGAAGGTCAGAGGCAGAGATTCTGAAGGAAGAGCTGACAGAGATAAGGATTTGACCTTAGGTCTGACAATGTTTTGGCCGGCCCGCAAGCCTGTATCGTCTCCGTTTCCCAAAACGTGTGCCGGGAACACCCATATGGCGGTTTTACAAACTCACCCGTGAAAACGTCAACACGTGGCAAGATACAATGTGCTCTGCAAGGTAGTCGACGGAGGGCAAAATAAAAGGCTTCGCCCCCTACACACGGTCATCATCTATTGTCACAAAGGGGAAATGAGCCCGGTAATTCTATTATTCTGAAGAGATGTCAAAGTTACCATGTCTTTAGCTTCAAACACTGACAATCTTCTCTAAAATTCCATAGTGAGTTGGGAGACCTACCCCGCTGATAGTCCCGCAATCACATGCATTTCCCAAGCTGACTCAGTCATTAAAGAAGACATTTAGGAGGATATTCATTGATTAATTCACAGTTGTCCTGAAAACACTTCTCTCAAACGCGGCTATCTTACTTCTACCATTTTCCGCCGTACAGAGTTGTAGTTCTGCACTGGGAGCGAAGATGACGTTTGTCTCAGAACCTCTCAACTCTTGGGGATCATGCTGGTCATGGAAATAGCCACTCAGCAACCCTTTCTTGTACTCTCTGATCCCGCAATAGACCTAACTCGGCGGCTTCAGGTCATTTTCACCCCTTAGTGAATTTATAATTCTGCTGGATGCCTTTGGTAGCGAGGTCATCACAGGATGCAAGAACCCGGCGTCCAGACGGGAGTGTGGTCCCAGGCCTGTTGACAAAAAGGCAGAAAATAGAGCTGTCCGGGCCCATCCCCAAACGCATATGAGGAGCGAAGAGAAAATTACTAATAAAAACAGCAATGCATACCTACCTCTCCACTCCCCCGCCCCCACCCTGAGGTCGGGGTCTCCTGGGGAAGCAGTTTGGTAGATGATTTGCAAGGAGGCAATCTGCCACTTTCCTTCGGTCCTCACGTTTGCCAAACGCGAATTTGGGGGAGAGGTCAAATTTAGAAGTTAGTGTTCTCATCAGTAAATCCTGAGAGGTAAGTGAAGAGGGACCCCAGAGATGATAAAGCTGTGTGGCAGAATATAACAAGCGTATATTCACACCGTTTCCCATTCTATCAATATCTTGTCTGAAGCAGAGCCTTTGGGGTCTCTTTCCGGCTCCCTGCACATGAGATGGCAGGTGGCCTTGAATCGGTTCTCAGCCTCCACCCCCACATCTGAAATATGAACATGAAGATCTCACCTTGAAATGCAGTTGGGAAAACCAAGAAGACAAAACATGCAGATCCACTATGTAAACTGAAATGTGCCAGACACACACTTTGGGTATCGGTACGCACTTGAAATCCTCAGATATTTTGAATCCACTATTTTCTAAACCGGTAATTCCCAGCAGGCACACCCTCAAAGGATGGAAACTGCCAGTATATAACCGCGCCCACCCTGTCCCCTCAGCGGCAGGACACCCAAACGCACTAGGTTCATGAGTGGTCTTGTCTCCATCTTGCGGAAGCCCCAGAAAAAAAAAAAATCTGTGGACTCATTTATGTATTATCAACCTAGTCTCAATGGATTTTTTTTTCTAATATTTATAATTCAATGCTATCCTCAAATTCCGTGTTGCTCAAATCGTGCGCGTAGATCTGTGAGAGCCCCAGGACGCTGTGTGTCCTTTTGACAAGTTACCCATCACTTTTTAAATCTTTATTTTCTGAGGTAACAAAACAGTCCAGGTTCCTCTTGTACCCTCCTCGACCCAGCAGCAGGACCAGCCTCGGTTGCATTCAAAACAGAATGGAACCAGAAACCAAGAGTTGCATTCTGAGTGAGCTCATTGTTTTAAGGTGCCTCTGTTTCCGCACCCTGTTGGTGGACAGAACTGGGTGGGAGGGGGGGTATATGAACACAAAGTACAGTGCATATATACATACACATATGTGGCCCATACGCATACATTTACATCCTCTTATTTTAGAAATGACTGTATACCAATTTTTCAAATTCCAAGCCAATTCATTCCAGTCAAATCCAAACTCATTTATATATATAAATGTTATATATATATATATATTATATATATAATATACATATATACGAATATTATATTATATATATAATATACATATATATGAATATTATATTATATATACAATATACACATATCTTCATTCTATATGTATTTTTATGACCTATATGACTGTATCTATTATCTATATTTACATACATTCTTTCACAGTAAGCACCTGGTTTCCAAGATCAATCTATTTACTTACCTGTCGATACCATAATAGGTCTAAAACAGTTGCAGCCTTGACTCAGACATTCACAACGGAAAGCAAACTGCTGAATAGAGAGTTGAGGATTTGCTGGCCCTTAGCGTCCTGCCCCCCCCCACCCCTGCCCCAAGACTGAGGCTCCCCGGTCAACTGTGTTCCTAAATTAGCTGACTGTCTCTTCTCTCCGGCTCAGTGTGGTTTTGTGATTCATTTCAAACACAGTTGCATTCGTGAGTTTCAGCTTGCTTTCAGTTCCATTGCCTTTCCACTCTTGTCTGTTTTCTTTTCGAATATTGATAGAATATTAACATGTCTGAAATCTCAAAACTATACAAAAAATAATCTCGGAAAAGTTTCCTTTTTCATTTGTAAACATTTTTTTTTTTTTTTGCATTTTTGGAGCTGTATCTTCAGGCAAATTTCTAGAAGTAAGATTTCTGGGTAAGAATAAACGCATATTCAGTTGTGTTAGACAGTGACGAATTCCCCCCTATAGGAAGCACACCATATTCGTCCCCACCAGCAATGTGTGTTTCCAGACAGCCTTGCCAAGATCGAGTAAACCAAGATCGAGTAAACCGCCCAGCTCTTTTGTCTAAATAGATGGTTGAGAAATGGCATCTTAGTGGTATTAATTTACATTTTTCTGACTCAGAGTATAACTGAACATCTTTGACATATAAATATTATTTTAGTATCTTTTTTGTCAATTTTCTATTCGTGAATGACTAATAGCCGTTTTTCTGTATGAGTTTTGATCCCTTTACCTCAATATATCAAAGTTCTTTATATATTAGGTGTATTTTTCCCCAACTGGTCATTTGTCTTTTGACTTTATATATGATGCTTTCTGCCGCAGAAAGAGGGGTGTTTTTTTGGGAGGGGGGAGGGGGTAACGTAGGCAAACATATCAATATCTTCATTTATTGCATCTGGATTTTTCATTGTTGTTAAAAACATTTTCTTACAGTCAGGCTATAGAAGAACTTACCTTTCTTTCTTTTAGATCTCATACGATTTAATTTTTGCATTTAGATCTCTAACTCATTTAGGGTTTATTCTTGAAGATGTGTGGGGAGTGGGCCTAAATTCATCTTTTTCTCTATGACTCTCCAGTTATTCCAATGTCACTTATGAAAAAGTCCTTCTTTGCTCCCAGTGATTTGAGACACCACCTTTATATTTTGCTGGATTTCTCATGTCTGGCTGGGTCATAGGAGGATGGTCGTGTTGAAACGTCCCCATTGGGTCTGTCTGGTGTATTATACAGTTTTTATCCCCAAGGCAGGAGTAAACAATTATGTTTAAGTTTGCCTCTATTCCCCTCCACCATTTTTTTTTTTAAGACAGAGAGTGTGAGCAAGGGGGAGGGGGAGAGAGAGAATCTAAGCAGGTTCCACACTCAGTGCTCAGAGAATAGCCTTACTGGAGGCTCTATCTCATGACCCGGGGATCATGACCCGAGCTGAGGTCAAGAGTCGTATGCTCAACTGACTGAGCCATCCAGGCTCCCCAAAGGCTATTAATTTCTATCTATTAATTGTGTGTCCTCTTTATTTACTAAGATTTGATTAAGTTAGTTTTATTTACTCTTGGATTTTCCAGGGATACTACCATGTACTATCCTGTCACCCGCAAAGAGAGGTTTTTTGTTTGTTGGTTTGTTTGTTTTCAGTTCTTTCACTTTTGATTGTTTTCTCTGGGTTAATTACATTGCCCCAAGTTTCTAGAACAGTGCTAAATCGTAACAGATATAGTGGACCGTCTTGCCTTGTTCCGGAACTTAATAGGAATGGCTCTAGTGTTTCCCAATTAAGAAAGATTTTAGAATTAGGATTGAACATGTACTTATATTTATATGTAATCTATGATATAATATAAATTCAGTGGAACCAGTGGAACCCATAGATTTCTTTTAAGGAATTGGCTCATGCAATTGGGGGGTTGGAAAGTCCAAAATTTGTAGAACAGACCAATATGCTGAACACTCAGGCAGAGGCAGATGCTGTATTCTTGAGGCAGCATTTCTCCTTTTCCAGGAAACCTCAGTTTTGCTCTTAGGGCCTTTACCTGATTAGATGAGACCCACCCACATTATTCAGAATCATCTCCTTCACTTAAAGTCAATTTATTGTAGATGATAAGCGCATCTGAAAAATGCCAGCCTCGCAGCAACAGCTGGATTGGTGTTTAATTAAGTAACTGGGCAGTACGGCTCAGCCACACCGAAAAATTAAACCGAACACGCACGAGCTTGCCTCTTACTTCTCTGTTCAATGATTTTCTCTGTCACTCTTCTTCTTTTCTACTGTATCTTAACTTTATTCTCCTGGCTGTTTTCCTTCACATTTTCTTTATTGGCCTTTCTTAAATTTTGAGTCAAATCTATTCTATTCTTGTCACTAAGCTTTCATTTCTTATACGATTGTGTCATTCTCTACTGTTGCTTTCCTGAGTCCCTTTAACTCCTGTGTCGTATCTTTTTGTTGTGTGCCCCACTTCTATTTTTAAGGGTTTGATCTAGGGTGTTTTCCTTGTATCTTCAAATGCGTCTTTGGGTATATTTAATCCAGTTTCAATTGTTGTGTTACAATGCCCTCCTGCCTCGTGGTTGATTTTTTTTTTTCCAGAGAATTTTCATCAGCTTTTATGTGTTGACTCAGAGTGTCAATTTTCCTACGATAGTTTTGTACGAATACGACCTGCATTTTCTATTCCTGTTCATCTCATGGGAAGGATTTTCAGTTCGAGAGCGTACTTTTTTGTGTGTCTCTTCTCTTCTGCACGGTTTCCTTAATGGGCGGTGCTGGCTGCGGTGCTGAGAACACGGACGGTGTGGAGGGTCTGTCATTAGTTCCTTTTGTGAGACTCCTTCACCCCCACCTGGTTTCCTTCTGTCCTTCGCTGCCCTGTTCCCGGTGGCCACCGTGCCTTCTTTGTGTGTTCTGCCTCTTCTCCAAAAGGAGCCCATCTCGGGGGCTGCTCACTTCCCTCGAGCAGGTGCTGGGAGCCCCACGTCCTGACCTGTAATAAGCATCTTAGCGTTTAGTGTTGGGTTTTCCCTTCAGAGGTGATATTTTCTTTGCTTTCACTAAGCCATCTCAACCTGTCTTCTGCTTCTTTATTTTTTATGTTTATTTATTTTCGAGAGAGTGAAAGAGACAGCGTGAGCAGAGGAGGGGTAGAGGGAGAGAGAGAGACACAGCATCCGAAGCAGGCTCCAGGCTCCGAGCCGTCAGCACAGAGCCCGACGCGGGGCTCGAACCTATGAACCGTGAGATCAGGACCTGAGCCGAAGCCGGACGCTTAGCGGACCGAGCCCCCCCAGGCGCCCCGTCCCCCTTCTCTTTTTACCCATTTAGCCTTACGTTTCTCCCAATAAGAAGCTGAGATCATGAGAAACCTGAAAAGGACTTTAGTGATGGGGGAAATTGAGCCACATAACAAAGGTGTTGTGTATGCCTAACTCAAAATAGGATAATACTACTCTTCTCTTGGGGTGGTTATGAAGACTGACTAAGGCCATTAACACTAAAGCACCTGCTGTCATTTAACCGGTCACTCGAAATCGTCCTTCGAGGGTCTCCCGGCAGGTACTCGGCCTTGACGCTCTTCGCTGGGCTGGGTCCTCAGAACCCGCGAGGTGGGGCGTTAACAATTACTTCAAATTTTCACTTAGCTAAAACCTGTTTTTTAAGGCAAGTTATTCGAATGTCCGGAATACCGCGTCACTAACCAACGCACCTAGGTATCCGCCAACCCAAATACGGAAGCGGAAGGAAACCCAATAGCCTCACGCTAATTCTGAGCACATCATCGGCCTCGGTTACTGATCATTCTGCCAAGAAGGAGATGAGAGGCAGCGTTTGAAACCCGGAAAATTCCCTAAAGCAATCTTCCTGGCACAGGGATTTATGGGTCAGAGTGAGATTTTCCCTTCCCGCCTCTAAATCAATGTAGAATCTCATATTGAAAAGCAAAGCCACCCAGCTCCTTCAGAAGCCATTTTCTTTCTTCCCTTCTCTTAGTTTTACCCCCCATCTTCCCCTCACTCTCCCCGACCCCCACCCCCCAAGACCCCCTCGCCCCTCAGGACCTGCCTCCAGTTCTTAATAGCGGCCATGACTGGGTCTCAATGAAAAAAGATGGATAAAATATTACCATAACCTCAGAGGCATGAGCAAAGCCCTTATTAGAATTCGGACCTACAGCTGCACCTTCTAGCATGGGGCGGGAGATAAAGTTCACCATTGTTAGCTCACAAGTGGCTCCGATTTCCTGGCAACTGCACTGAATTACTCAGTCATTTATGCAGGCCTTCAGAAACAGTCCACTGTTTCCCAACAAAAAAGGCATTCAGGAAGAGAGAGATGGCTCCCGGGGCCCTGGCGAGCCGGCTTTAGGACAGTGAATGGTCGCTGCCTCCCAAGTCAATGGCCTCTGTGGGAAAGGCAATGATGTCACCGCGAATGTATTTTCGGGGTTTTGCCCTGCTTTTTCCTGCTTTCTCCCCTTCTTAGGACGATGCCCTGGTTTCCTTTTTCTTCCCCCTCTTTTCTCTCTCCTGCCATCTCCCTCCTCCCGCTTCTTTGAGGCCATTCTTTTTTTTCTTTTTCCCCCCAAAGTTTAGCACTCAAATCCATTCAAGGCGCACAGCAATACCACTCCCATGGCAACACTGGGCTTCTACGCTTCAGTTTTTGCATAAAAAGTAGAAAATGCTGGAAAGGGAGGGCAAGGGTGGAAGGGGGAACGGAGCCAGCCTGGCCCCACAGGGGTTGGTGTCGGGTGGGAGAGCACAGAAGCAAATCGGGAAGAAAACTGGTGAGGCCGGCGGGAGACTGGGAGACACCGATGTGTGAGCCTCCGCGTTCAGACTTCAAACACGGATCTGGCTTCTGACGTGCGACAGCCGAGGAAGAAAAACACAGTGTGCGCAAGAAATAAGGTTTTGCTTTTGAAAATGTACCCAATTACAGTTTACAGAAAGCTCCCCAAACTTTGTCTAGCCTTCTCAAAGAGAAACAAAAAGGAGAGGAAAAGTCTCGCAAGGCCTTGAGTGGGGAGGGGGCAGAAAACAAGTTGACGTCTTTTTGAGAACACCCAAGGTTCCGGAGGCCCCTATTGTCACAGGGCCACAGTCAGAAAGTCTAAAGTGCCATTTGTGTCAAATCAACTCAAATTCATTGACGGCAAATAGAAAGAGGCATTGATTCCTCTGCTTTCCTCTCCTGGGGAATACAGTTACCTTGAACTCCTGAAAACAAAACAAAACAAAGCAAAACAAACAACAAAACCCCAAAAACCAAATACCAAAAAACAAAAAAAAAAACCCAAAAAAACTATTACACGGCTATGCTTTATGTTCATCCTATCAAAAACCAGATACCAAACAATCTGGTAAAGGCAGCTTCTGGAAAACCCAAATAATTGGTCCCATGAAAGCCAGAGCTAGCTGGTTCGGCCATTTGTCACGCAGACATCCATCTGCCTTTTCCCTTCAGTCACCCAGGGTTCCTCCCCGTTGGTATCTACCTCCTGACCTGTGTGAGCCTGCATCCAACTCCTGAGTTCTTGGTGACTGCTTCTAATTCTCTCTTGTACCTACTTCGCCCGTATTAATCAGGTGTGGTTTAAGCACTGCGTTTTCCGTGTGTGGGGGGGGGGGGGGCACAAATCTACTGGATTCAGAGTCCTTTTTAGAAACGGAAACATTAGTCAAGGGAGACCGAGCCCTCAAGAAGGAAGGGATGGTTTGTAGTTTCTGCTGACAATGGGGGATGACCTCTGCTCAGGGACCCACCCATGGTGTGGCCAAGATTTCCTCCTGGTCCTTCTCTTCCTGTCCCCTTGGAGAAGCCTCAGAACTTACCCCCATCTGAGGGCACCCCTAACTGATCGTATCCCCTTCCTCTTTACCCATCCTGCGTGGGTTAGATGATGGTCAACAGAGGTAATCAAGCTGGGATGAGGCCATTAAAGTGGGTCCCCATCCAATATGGTAGGCGTCCTTATCAAAAAGGGCAATTTGGGGACAGACACGCACAAAAGGAAGGTCGTGAAAATGGTGGCCATCTACAGACCACATGTCCTGGTCAGGGGGGAAGTCATTGATAATGTGATGATTCAAACATTTGAAGAATACAGAGGGAAGAGTATTATGAGGACAGCAGAGCTGGCTGGCGCTTATGAAGTGGCAATGATGTCCCAGAGATGGGTATGAGTAAATGAGGGGGGTTAACACTTCAAGGCTAACCGTATAAGGGCCAGCAGGCCTGTTTGGTAGCTTACGAAGATGCTCTGCAGTAGAAGGGACGATGTGCCTGGAAAGCAGCCTCAGCACTTCCTAGCTGGAGTTGAGAGTTCCATCGATGTTTAAATACTCACACAAGTCAGGTCTGATTATTCTAGGGAGATGTCCCAGTGGAGAAAAGATAGAATATCCTGAGTCGTGGGATGGGAACATCTGGGCGGATGGCCCTGAGCATTTTTGCTCTGCGGACCCTGAAATCTCCAAGCTTGCGGGTTTCCGTGCCCTGTCTTTAGCCTGATCCCATGCAGGAAGATGCTGCAGAGGCCCCTCCCTGCAAAAGCTTCAGGTGTTCAGGTCCCACACAAGCTGCCCCCACCACCTAATAAAACAACAACCTGTCTTAAAATAATATATCTGGGAGCAACCCAGGCAGAAGCAGTGGGTATGAGTGAGCTTCCCGAGCCTCTTTGGGCTTGAGTTTGCCTCTCTTGTCCATAAAGCCTCAGCCACACCAATATCCACTGACTTGCCCTCGGCCACAGGACCCGCTTCACCTCAAAGTGGGTGTGGGAGTGGGCCCGTGACCGTGGAATCCACCGGCTGTATCACAAGCCACAGGGTCCGGAGGCAGTCGACTTCCTGCAGCCCTGGAACAGCCTGCTGAAGGGCAGGGGTGGAGCCAGCCTGGAGCCCACGCTCTGCACGGGTGAGGTGCCAAAGCAGGACACGGTGTGTGCACGATTCAGGGCCCCCTCTATGGCGGGATGTCTTCCACAGTAAGACTACGTGGACGGAGCGGAAGTGAAAGCACGAACCCATTTAGTATCACTTCCCATGACCCGTCGAAGGAGTCCAGCTTCCATCCAGGCAATTCTGGAATCTGCAAGGTGGGAAGGTCACAGAAGAGGTTCCGTCACACCACAAGTTGTGGCTGCTGCTTGGACAGGCGAACTTCTTACCTCCAGGCACCGGAGGGGAGAAGAGGCATCCCTGCCCTGACGAGGGAGGTGTCCCTGCCCAATCGGCGGGGGGTGGGGGGCTGCTTTTCCACACCGGGGCAGGGACAGCGCGTGCAGAACTGGGAGAACCCAGTTATGACTGTGCACGGGCGCACGCCCTTGCACGTCCTTGGCCGGAGAAGGGGGTGACTACCGAGGGTTCAGAGCCCTCGGGAATGAGGCCGCGAGGCATCCCACCAGGCAGGCCGCAGCTGCAGGTTGAATGGTGTCCCCCAGAAAGGTACGGTAGGGTCCTGACCCCTGATACCGGAAGGCGTGATCTCATTTGGAAGTAGTGTTTCTGCAGGTATAAGCAAGTTCAGATGAGGTCACACCGCATCTGGGTGGGCCTCATCCAACGCGATTGGTGTCCTTATAAGAAGAGAGAGGAGACGGGACGCGGCGACCTGTGAAGACAGAGGCGGCACAGGTGGGAGTGAGGCGGCTCCAAGCCATGGGGCGCCTGGGCTTCCAGAAGCCGGGTGGGGCAGGACGGATCCTTCTCTGAAGGCCTCAGAGGAGCAAGACCCGGCTCCCCCCTTGGTTTTGGGCCTCTGGCCTCAGGAACCGGACAGAATTTCAACTGTTTTAGGGGCCCCGGGTTGTGATACTCCGTCGCAGCAGCCACAGGAAAGGAACACAGCCCCCCAGGGCGGCTGAAGTGCTCTCTCAGGGTAGGGAGGACAAGGTGCTGTCCCCAGCCCGGTGGCAGTTTGTCACAGGAGCCCCTCTCCTGCGTCCCTGCAGAAAGAGCCACTCCGGAGGACCCTGAGACGCGCTCCCAGGATGTGCAGGAGAAGCAGATCGGCGCAGCTCGGGGAGGGACAGCCAGGCCCTGAGGTGCTCCGCCGGGGTCCCCCTCCAAGAGTGCCAACGGCACAGGTGACGGGTCGCCTCCAGCTGTCACACGCCACCATCTGTGTGATGACTGTGCCACGGATTTGCGCCCCTGGGCTCTCCCAGTCCACGAGGGAGCACAACCAGGAACGAGGTGGAGGACCTTCCCGCCTTGACCGGCCACCCGCCTCACCGGCTGGTGCTCCCCTCCCATCCCCTCCCAGCCCACCCCAGACGCTCCCTTATAAATCTCCCGCAAGCGGGATGCTCTCTCCCGGCACTTGCCTCTCAGAGGACAGGAATGAATACCGGGAACGCTTCTGTCATGCTGTCACTCACGAAAACATGTCATTGTATATCAAATCCCTGTAAGCTCATAGGAGCTGATCTTCTGCCGTCATTGACTCACTCAAGAATACACAAAAATAGCTAACACTCCAGGGCTCGGAACCTGCCGAAGCGAGCGCAGGCAGATTAATGAGCTGCGCCCACCTTCTGAGTTCTCTTGATTAGTTCAGACCATTACCCGACTCCGCGCTATGATGGGCGGCTTCCAACTGGGGTCGAGACCAGAGAGATTCCGCAGGAGCTGTGGTCTCCGGCTTCTAGGATTCCTTGTGATCCGAGCAGACTGCGTGCAAGTAAAGACAAACAGACAAAAGACGGGAGGACGGGGGCGCTCAGTTTGCAGTTGTGACATTATCGAAAATTGTCAGTAAGCAGCAGGCGCCCTACCTCCTGCCATACGGCGGTGTCACCGACAGAGGAACGTCCACAGGCAATGCCCTGGTTTGTTGTTTTCCGGTGAGACGTTGCTCTGCGTGACGAAAATTAGAGCAAGGCAGTGTTCTTCTTCCCTCCCTGGTCTTCTCCATCTCACAGAGGGAAGATTATCGTGAGTTTAAGGAAGGCGCGCGTCACCTTCTTTACATTTGGGAACGAAGATGTTACAAACACCGCTCGCAAACCCTTGGAAACTCTCTTTTCAGGATGGAGAGCCAGAAAAAACAATGGCAATAAATTGTAATGAAGAAGAAGGCGAGAGAGAGAGAGACAAAAAGGAGAAAAGGAAAAAGGCTGGTTATCATAGACCTGATCATCACTATGAAGGACAAAGGAAAAAGATCAGGTACTTTTCCGCTAAGTGACCCAGGTGTAGTGGCCGCCGGGACGTGCGTGAGGCCCTCCGGGGGCTCATCACCTGGTCAGGGGCATCTGACACAGCGGATCCAACGGGGCTACAGAGGTACCTGCCAAAGAGCTCAAATCGGAATCCTGAAGTGGAGATCTCAGACTCGGATCCACGCAAGGGCCAGACTTTTAATCCAGGCTTTCTCGAAAGAGTAGCAATTCTATAGCCGAACAAATAGGAGACCATTTCCAAGACCATTTGTTAAGGCCCGCAGAAACAGGAAGAGGGGTGATGCTGGTTTCAGGGCAGGGGCCGGTCAGCCACAAGGGGGTTCGTGCAAGGCCATTAATACGTCAAGTGAGAAAAAGAGGCAGAAGAAACTCAAGACAACTACCAGTTTTAGACTTTAAGTAAAGAGTCTTTCTAAACGAGGTGCTAAATGTGACCATTTAAAAATGCACATTTACTTACTGGTTGAGGTAGTTGTGTTTTTATTTATTTGCTTGTTTGTTTTTATGCTGGCGGAGGTGTGCGCCAAAGATATTTTGCACGCTTGCCTGGCCAGCTACCTCGAGGTCGCCAGTTCCTGGCGAAGATGTCAATCTAGACATCAGCTCACATCAAGCAAAGACCCCAAGACCAGGGACGACAAAGGGGATTTGTCTTATTTCACTTTGTTCTTTCTCTCTCTATAGGAAGGGACTCTATAAACATATTCCTCATTTTACCGAATGCCCTTGTTTTATGAGACCCACACATACGTATATTCCCCATATCTTTCCAAACCCCAATTTGTATTTCTTTGCAATCTTAATCCACGTCTCATTCCTTTTGATTCATTTTGTGGGTATGTATAGACACACGTATTTTATCTCTTTGCTCTTTGGGGTCACAAATTTGCATATTCAAAATCAAATGCTTTCGCTTTCTCCTAAAACGATTCTTTTTTGGGTACTTACAAAGCCGGATAATGCTTTCGCTAATTACCCATTTGTTCCCACAAGAAAGCTTAGAGCCGTCACCTTTAGTGAGCTCACCTGCCTCAATCTCTTATTCTGTTGCCCCCCAAGCAATGAGTCTTCACTCTCAAACGTTTCTCTATTTCCCTTTCCACTGTACTCAATGCCATTGCCTAGTCGGGGCCCATCAGTTCTCGCTAGGACCATTGCAGTAGTCTCCTAACTGTGCTCCTCACTGTGTCTGCACTGCCCCCCTCACCAGTCTGCTTTCTTCACTGCTAATGGAGCAGTCTTTATAAAACATGTCTGCTCATGTCATTCTCCTGCTTAAATTTCCGCAGTGGCTCCCCAAACCCAGAGGATGGTCTAAACTTTCTAACTTCTTAACCTATGTCACAACGCTCATCCCGGTAGTACCCTAATCATGCTATCTCCCCATTTTTCTCGAGCGTTCTCCACCCTTGGCCATGCCACCTCTTAGTGGAATGCCCTCCTCTGCCCTCCCATTGCCTACACCTTCTCTGCTCCTCATCCTATAAGGGCTAGCTCCAAAGATACCTTCCCTGTGAAGTTCAACGCTGAACCAAAAGTAATGTTGTCCTCTGTCGAACTTCCAAATCACTAAGCACTGCCCCTTGGGCTATGCATATACTTCTGCCTAGTATGATGAGTAGTTATTTATATGCCATATCATAACTACTGCACTGTAAGCTCTCACCATGACCACACATGCCCCGCCCCCACTCTTCTACACAGGAAGTCCCATGAGAGTGCAGCCTTTCTATTTGCTGGGTCCACTGTAGGTCCTGACACACAGGGGCTCAAACATGGGTTTTTGTTTTTTGTTTTTTTTTTAAGTTTTTGTTTATTTATTTTGAGAGGGGGCAGGTACAGAGAGAGAAGGAGAGACAGAACCCAAAGCAGGCTTCACTCCGTCGGCACAGAGCCCAATGTGGGGCTTGAACTCACAAACTGGGCCGAAATCAAGAGTCGGATGCTTAACTGACTGAGCCACCCAGGCGCCACAAATATGTTTCTATTGTAGGAATACCTAAATGAAGAAAATAATAAAGAAAGGCTGATCTATGCCTCATTCAACCTTGCAATCCTCACAGAAAGCAATATCATTTTGTGGAAATTCAACAAATCAATAATTCTTGAGTGAATAAATTACTTAATAAAAATATAATACCTAACAACTAAAACAAAAAATACTTAATGTAGAATTTCCCAGTGATCCATATTTTTCTGTTGTGACCTCTAACTGATCAGTCTAGCCAATCACAAAAACATGTCCTGAATACCCCAGAATGGAAAATATTCTCTCTAATGCAGTGACAGAAACCCCTCTATGAATTTATTAGACACAGGTCACTGGCTGCATGGACGAGTCTGGTGCCTGATGGTAGTGAGAGATATTGTACAGAAGAAAGACATAGGGCAGAATAATCTTCTGCTGGACAATGATTTCTAACAAATAAATTCGTTCTAATTTAAAAGATAGATTAGGACTGTAATCGCATACTTGTTAGACCAGTATTTTCCAGCCTGGCTTGATTTTAAAAATTACCCAAACAAACAAATAAACAAAAGGGCATGAAAAATACAGATTCAATAAATCCAATTCAGCAACCTGTAAAAAGAATTCTACACAATGACCGAGCAACATTTATTCCAGGTATGCAAGATGGGTTCAACATCCAAAAATCAATAAATGCAATTCACCCTATCAGTAGGATAAAGAAGAAAAATCATACGATCATACCAATGGACACAGAAAAGCATTTGACAAAATCTATCAGGAAAATCTATTATCAATTTTTTTTCAAGGACAGAAGGAAACTCTGAAAACCAAGGACAGAGGGAAACTCTCTTAGCTGGATAAAGAGCATTTACAAAAAAATTCATAATAAATATCACTAATGGCAAACGTAGAATAATCTCTCTTTATGGTTAAGAGCAAGACCAAGATATTTGCTCTTACCATGGGTGAATGGGTACCACTGGCAAAAGGGTAAGTTCTTTGAAAGACAAATCAAAGACATACAGATAAAAAAAAATTAATTTGTACTTATTTGCAGGTGACATGACTGTTTACATAGAAAACCCCGAAGAAAAATCAGTCAATCAGCCTGCAAAATCGATCACATTTCCATACTAACAACAAACATGTAGACACCAAAGTTAAAAGCACAACAAAATTTACAATTACGACAAAGTAAAGGAAATACATAGATACAAACTTAAAAAGCATGTACAGGTTCTACATGATGAAAACGTAAATGCTCATGAAAGAAACCCGAGAAGACACAAATGACTGAAGACATAGCTCTGGTCCGTGGATTGAAAGACTCAATTTAATGCATATGTCTGTTCTCTCTGAACTGACCCACCGGGTTAATGCCGTTTTCCTCCATTTCCACCAAGTTTTGTTATGCATATAGAAATGCTAATTCTAAAATTTCTGTGGAAAGGCAAAGACAAATTTTATAAAAGAAAAATACAGTGGAAGGAATCATTCTACTGGATTTGAAGAGTTACGATCCAGGGACAGTAGTCAAGGCAGGGAGATAGACACAGGGATTAATGAAAGAGGCTAAAGAACCCAGAAACAGAGCCACACAAATACGCCCACCTGATTTTTTACAAGAGTACAAAAGCAACAGAGGAAGGCTAGTTTTGTCAGTAACTGAAGCAATTAGACATCTGTAGGCAAAACATAATAATGTCAATTTCAACCTCACATTTTATACAAAAACGAACTCAAAAATAACTCAAATAACTCATGAACTTAAAATATAATATGGAAAACGACAAAAAATTTTAAAATATGAAAATACTCTCAAGACCTAAGGCTGGATGAAGAGTTATTAGCCTCGATGCCAAAAGCACCTGCCACAGAAGGGAAAAATGATAAATTGTACCTGTTCACAATTAAAACTTTTGATCTGCAAAAGACCTTTTTAAGAAGACTAAAAGACACATTACTGACTAGCAAAACACATATTAATTACAAACCACGTATCTGACAAAGGACTACTACTAGACTATCCAAAGAATTCTCAAAACTCAACAGTAAACAAATACACGAGTGGGAACATGAGCCAAAAACATGGACAGACATTCAACAGAAGAAGAAATGCAAATGTCAAATAAGCACATGAAAGATGTTCACGATCATAAGTCATTAGGGAAAAGCAAATGAATACTAAAATGAACTATCACCATATACCTATCAGAAAGGCTAAAACACAAAAACTAGTAAAAATACCAACGGAACACGGCATTTGTATTTATAGCAGCCCCAAACTAGAAATGACCCAGATGTTCCTCGACAGGTGAATGGGGAAACACACCATGGTCCATCCAGACATTGCGATGCACTATTCATAAACCGAGTCTCGAAAGAACCTCTCCACAGAATCATGCTGTGTGAGAAAAAGACAATCCCAGAAGATGCTATGGTATAAGACACCATTCATAGGACATTTGTGAAATAACCAAAGTATCAAGATGGAGGACAGGAGACTGATCGCAGGGGTTAGGATATGGGAGTGAGGAGAGGTAAACGTGGCTGTTCAGGGTAGCGGGAGAGAGCCTTCCGGTGTTGGAACAGTTCTGTGCCTTGACTGCAGGTTGCACAGGTCTGCACGTGATGAAATTGCATAGAAGTAAATGCACACACACACACACACACACACGTGCATATAACCTGGTTGTGAAATTGTACTATAATTATGCAAGATGTTACCACTGGGAGAAGCAGGGTGAAGGGCAAGCAGTACCCTGATCAACTCCAAAGAGAAAGCTTTTTTTTTTTAATGTTTTATTTATTTATTTATTTATTTAGAGAGACAGAGTATGGGCGGGGGGAGGGGCACAGAGAAGCAGAATCTGAAGCACCTGAGCTGTCAGCACAGAGCCAGACACGGGGCTCAAACCCATGAATGGTGAGGTCATGACCTGAGCCGAAGTCGAACGCCCAATCGGCTGAGCCGCCCAGGTGCCCCTATTTAACTGAAAGGCTTTTTCCCATTAGAACTTTAGAAACAACAACATTTTGGTGATTTGTTGTTATGGTACATGACAGTACATGGTTAAGTTTCAGTAAATTTTCTTGAGTTCTATTCATGGCTCAAAGTTACCAATCGCCCCTTGGAAGTCTACACCTTCGGGTTCAGGAGAGAAGTCTGTCTTTCACAGCCTAGAGATTTAAATTTTAGGAACTATCTCTTGCTCATCTAAGATCTGTAATGCAGAGGAACTGTTATAATAATATTCAAAACATTCATACACTACATTTCATTCAGATCAGGACCTGGTGGAACAGGTAAACTCAGTTGGTAGGAGCTCCGGGCTAATGAGGCAGGGCCAGGATGGGAGTCCCCAGGAGACTGAAAGCTTTTCTCAGCGAAGACAAAGACGAAGGGCCTGGAGTCCTGAACCAGCCCATGTGACTCAGGCTTTGGAAACAGGTTTAACCGTTCGTCTGCTGGCTGTCTCTCCTCTCCTACTGGATGGTGAGCCCCCTGAAGGCAGGGGCTGGTGGTATTCCCCCTCTCCATCCCAGCTCCTAGCACAGAATGTAGCTCAGAAAGGATGCTGCTTAAAAATGTTTTCTTTTTAACATTTTTCATTTATTTTTTGACAGAGAGAGAGCAGGGAGGAGCAGAGAGAGAGGAGAGGAGAGAATCCCAAGCAGGCTCCACACTGTGAACGCAGAGCCTGATGCGGGACTCGAACTCACAAACCGTGAGATCATGGCCTAAGCCGAAATTCAAGAGTTGGATGCTTCACCCACTGAGCCACCCGGGCACCCTGTTGACACTGCTTTTAAATGGATGGAAATGAAAGAGAACCAGAGAGAAAGGGTGTAGAAAGGCGTTTCCAAGGATAAACTCAGACAGACTCTGCCAAAGAAGCACCTGTGATCTTAGACCTCATTCTTGTGGAAATGAACGCACCATGACCTGTGCACTGGGGCCGGAACGTTCAAGACTCTTGCCCAATGAAAGGCATTCAGATTTCTTTCCAAGAAAAAAAAAAAGTCCTTAAATATTGCTTATGATTTCATTTTTCACACAGAAGCGTAAAGCAAAATTAAACAACAGTTAAACAAATACGATCTCAAGAATTGACTTGAAGTTGCTCCCATATGAATTTTAAGGGAAAAATGACACAAAACTGGACAATTTATGCCTTCATTCGCATCCAGCGAAAAGTCTAAATTCAACCCAGAGTCGCTCTCCACCTTTGCATTTTAATGAGTACACCTTCATTTTTAAAAGGCAGCAAGGATGTGAAATTAAAATCTATTCATAACTGAGAGGTATGTTTCTAATTTTAAGACATGGGTTTTCAGAAACTGACACAGAAGAACACTTTCCCTCGATAGTCTTTTAAATTGATATATTCGCCCAATTTCTTGGATCAAAAGTGTATTCTAGGGACAGACGAATTTTTAGCACCCAGATTTCCAAAATTTTTAGGAAATTAATAACAATTTCCAAAGAAAGCTATTACATTTTTTCCCCCTCAGTGCCGTGAAATACAAATTTAGTTATATTCTTACAAACTTTTCCCTCTTGTTTTGTACTTTTGCTCACTCCAACGACATCAGGACCACAATGTCATTTCTGGAAATATCAACTCCCTGGTGGTAAGTTGGCCAAATTAAGCTAATTATTTTAAAATGAGATCAGGGGCCTGGGTGGCTCAGTGGGTTAAGTCGCAGACCTCAGCCCAGGTCATGAGTTCCAGCCCCGCATGGGGCTCTGTGAGCTGACAGCTCAGAGCCTGGAGGCCGCTTCCGATTCCGGGTCTCCCTCTCTGCCTCTCCTCTGCTCCCGCTCTGTCTCTTTCTCTATCTCGAAAAATAAAGGTTCCAGAAAAAAGTGCTTTTTCAATAAAGCACATTCAAAAAATGCTTGTTTCAACAATAACTAAAACAAGCAGTTCGTTGGCAATCCCTTCCTGCCTCCGGGGACAAATCAAACGATTCCGAAGAGACTTCTAGGCCTTGTGGAGCTCACCTACCAAGCCCCTGCAGCCGGTGAAGGGTTACTGACCCAGAAGGAAGAAATGAATAAGCTTGAATAATTCCATGGGGCCCGTGGCACTTGCCGCCCCGCCATGAAGAGCGGTGCCCACATTCGCGGCCCAGTTGCTCACCGGCTGCCAGGACCTCCGTCCGCGGCCCACCGGGCACCTGCAGACGCGCTCGGCGGCCTCCCTTCCGGACGCAGAAACATCCCGTGCGCTAGCCCCCTGGTCTCTGCTCCCCTGCACCCCCTGCGCCGCAACCAAACCGCCGGGCGATCGTTTGGCAGGTGATTTGGGAGATGATTGGGAGGAACAGAAAGGAAAGGAATTTCTGATGTGTTGGCGTCCACCGTCTTCCGGCCAAAACACTCAGGAAGAAGCTGGTTGCCCGGGGACCCTCTGCGTGCGGGCGGCCTGGCAGGTGTGTGGTGGGAACCACTGAGCGCTGGGCCAGCTGCCAGGGAGCGACGTCATGCGGTCGGGCCTGCCCGGTGATGTAAGGCCTGCATCCCACACGCTCTCTGAAGTCCCCAGGATGCTCGAGATCAGAGAAGGCCAGAGGTCAGAGCCGGGGACCCTCGGCCAGGGCGCGAGGTGTCAGAAGGGAAGCAGCGAAGACGGGAGCGCACCCTGGTATTCTGGGTCTGTAAATCACCCCGCTTCACACCGTGTGTGGGCTGGGGCTGGGGTCCGCGGGGCTCTTCCTGGACCGAGATGCAGCGCCCCCCTCTCCACACCCCCGTCCAGGAAAGGCCAAGAACGGAGAAGAGGGAGCCTAATACACACGTCTTTTAAGGATCTGTTGATGTTCAAGTAATTTTACAGCCTTAGCAGCAGCGCTTCTAGAAAAGGGGTGTTCGGACAAGCTATTTTTCTCACGGGACTTTACACATGGAAAGATTTTCTAGACTTCGCAGAAGGTGGGTACTGGTTTACTTCGCTCAGATTTTATAAATGGAAGTGGAATGCCTGATCATGAAGAAAAGGAATCATATGTCGTAATTCATGTTTACGAAACAAGAAAGCACTTGCAGTGATCGCATTTTGCGCGGGGTGTTATTTTTACCTTGAAAACTTCCCGTGTCTACTGATCAGTAACAGGGAAATCCTCTCGCTTTCCGCCGGCAGCTAGTTATCCGCTTTAGTAAATTAACCCCGATACAACACTTCTATCTAATCGACCACCTGTATTCCAGTTTTGCAATTGGCCTGCTGGTGTCCCCTGTGACTTCTGTTCCCTCCAGGGTAGGATCCAGGCAAGGGTCAGATGTTGCATTTAGTTGTCCTGGGTCTTCAGCTCCCTTTCACGTCGAACATTTCCTCAGCTTTTCGTTATGACCTTGACATTTTTTAAAAAGGCAGGGTCCCTCCCTTTTTAAACAGAACTTTCTTTATGCCACGCTTGATGTTTCCTCACGGCTGGATTCGGGATACGCATGATCAGCCGAAACACTACCAAGGGGATATCGTGTCCTTCTCAGGGTATCACATCCAGAAGCATATGGTGACCATCTGTCCCTCATCAGTGATGTTCATGGTCAACACTCCACCAAGGTGTTGCCCGTTTTGGCCACCACCTCATTATTTTTTTTTTTTAACGTTTTTTTAATTTTTGAGTCAGAGAGAGACAGAGCATGAACGGGGGAGGGGCAGAGCGAGAGAGAGACACAGAATCGGAAGCAGGCTCCAGGCTCTGAGCCATCAGCCCAGAGCCCGACGCGGGGCTCGAACTCACGGACCGCGAGATCGTGACCTGAGCTGAAGTCGGACGCTTAACCGACTGAGCCACCCAGGCGCCCCTATTTTTTTTTAACGAAGAAGAAGGCTAGGGGCAGATACTTGGGTGCTCATTATCAAAACCTCCCCTAGATTTCCCATCCATTGACAGTTCTCGCCTGATGCAGTTTTTTCTACGATGTTTACAAAATACTAACTTTCCAGCTCCATCACTGACTCACATTTCCTGGTTGGCAAGGAAGAGCTAACCCTTCTTCCTTATTTATTCATTTACGACTTTGTTCGTCTGTGTATTATCGGTACCCACTCGTGATTTGGCTGCTCAAGTTGGCGTAGGGCTCTGAAATAAATTTGTGATATCTTTGTGCTTAAATTTCCTAAAATAACTAAATTACATTGTACACACAAGTGTCTATATAAAGGGTAGATGTGATTCCACACGTGTACGTGAGTACGTGTCAACTCAAGGACAACGAACGGACTCAGAAGAAACACGTATCGTGTTGGCAACATCCTAAAAAAAAATAATAAGGGCCCACTGAGTCTTATGGATGGCATTCTAGTAATTTTGAAAATCTCTGTTGGCATAAGCAAAAACATAAACTTGGGTTATTATCTACCTAGACAATTCCTAGGCTAGTCCAAAAGACGCAGAACGGTAGTAACGTGAAACTCCCATAGTGGCCCGTGAAGGACGCTTCTGGAAGACATTAAAATCCCCATAATTATTATTTAACATGTAGTTGGCACCATAAACATATATACAGCGGTGTGATAGATAAAACTGTGTCTAGCTAATAACACTCTGCCCCGAGGAGCTCAGAGTCATGAAGGAATATGCCTAATTGGGCAGTGTTACGCCGTGGGGAGAAATTTCTTCTTGACAGGGTATGTTGCTCTCATGAAATATTTAGGAGACTATGGATGAATTCGGCCTTTTATAAATTATAAATCAGCATAATTGTCAAAATCACATAAATAAAGAAAGGACCTACCGGCACAGTCTAGTGAGAAGTTAACCTGTGTTAGGAAGTAACCGTCGGAGGTTTGGAATTGCCCAGCCCAACCCCTCGTCTGGCTCTCCGCCCCCCAGGGCAGGCTGAGGGAACTTCAGGCTGATGCATCTACCTGCACGGCAGGCCACACCTCTGCTCTCCCCTCGGCCTTGACCTCTGCCCGTGAACAAATAGGGAGCAGTGAGCTGGAAATCAAGAATTCACACGCAGCAACAACGGAGTGAACGGGTGAGTGTGTGGGCCTCACTGCCCGCCTTCCTGCCACGCTTCCAAGAGCTGTTGACAATTCTCTGTACCAAAACTTGCTTTCGGTGAATTTCTCAAGCCAGCCGCCCCGTTTGATACGAAGAGAACACATACTTCATCAAGCTTCGGGCATGTCATCCCGAACTTCATTCCAAAACCTTCCAATCAAGTACTCCACATTTCGGTAATGCTTGGCTTTAATCTTATATGTAGACTTTGAAATAGGGTGAAGAGACACGAGGTAATGGCCTTCTCAGTTTCCATTTCTCCTGAAAAAAACATCAAAACAGAAAAGCCATCATAGGTACTTTCTGTTTCTCTCATTTAAATATTTAAAACAAGGGTGAACCCACAAGGCTAGAAATCCTGGAGATACCTGAACACATTAGATTTGGGGCGTCCTCCAGGACTTCCAGCCTTTTAGAGCTGCCTTCTGTTAAACCTTCAGACACTGCCGGCCTTGAGCAATTTTTCATGGCTTATGACCCTCTTTCTCAGACCCGATCCTCTCCCTCCAAACCCGAATTTCCAATTCTTGCTGAAGTCAGAGCACAGAAGGGTGGTCCTTCCCCCTTTCTGCAAACAAAATCCCAAGTCTTTTCTGCTAAAGAAGGACTCTGCTGTGAGTATTCATCCTTTAAGCTGCAAAACACCAGCAGACATCACAAAATTACACTCTTTTCTTCAATATGAACCATCGTTTGGGTAGCTCGCCCTCCTTCGGTGTGCCTTTTTAAAGGAAAGGAAAGTGGTAAAAACAAAGCAAAGCAAAACCAGAAACGACAGACGTGCTACCCCACTGTATGGTAAACACACAGGGACTCTGGGTTCCTTTCCCCTCTACTTCCAATTTCAGCCTCATTTTAACTTTATTTTTACATATGGGGAGTCCACCGGAAGTGTTTCAGCAGAGAATGCAGAGAGGTTCAGAGAGGAATCCTTGGTGCTAAAGAAGCTAAAGGAACACTTTGCTTTGATAGATTTAGTTCTACCATAGAATTGCATTTGCCTTCTGAATCTCCTTCTTACAAGACAAAGAAAGGAGGAAGGAAGGAAGGAAGGAAGGAAGGAAGGAAGGAAGGAAGGAAGGGAAAGATTAATAACACTCCATTTTGTCTTTCACGGAGAAAAATGTTTCTTTTGTATAACGGATCAACTTCCTACACTGGTTTCTTCAGTGTATCTGTTGCTTTTAGAATCTTCTCCTTTCTTATCAAGCAGCATCATTAAGTACTTGGTGGTTACTACTAGAAAAATGTCAGTGCTTAAAATTATAATGTTTACATGGATGTTTAAAAAGCATAGTCTATTTACAATGATAGAACAAAATCCATAGAGAAATAACATAAATAAAAGCAATTTTTATCCCCCACGTGCAATTCTACCTCCTAGGAGATAGTATTATAGAACAACTTTCTTGGATTGTAGAGTGTAAGCCTCTGAAAATAATTTTTTTTTGAAGTTAATTTAATCATTTTTAAGAGAGGGGTGAGGGGAGAGCAGGGAGAGAGGGGGAGAGAGAATGTCAAGCAAGCTCTACACCGTTAGCACAGAGCCCGACGCGGGGCTCAAACCCATGAACTGTGAGATGATGAGCTCAGTCGAAATCAAGAGTCGGATGCTTAACTGACTGAGCCACCCGGGTGCTCCTGAAAATAATTTTAAAAAGATATAAGATATGTGTCAGGAATATAAAATATAATAACATAGAATATAGATAGTTTCTAGACTTTAAGTAAAAAAGTATTATGGGTATTGGAAACACACACTTCAGTGCAAATTTCAGATCAATATTCAAAGTTATGGCTATTTTATATTAAATTTTTTTTTGAGAGGCACCTGGGCGGCTCAGTTGATTGAGTGTCCGACTCTTGATTTCAGCTCAGGTCATGAGCTCACATTTTGTGGGATCATGCCCCGCACCGGTTTCTGCAAGGACAGTGTGAAGTCTGGTTGGGATTCTCTCCCTCCCTCTCTCTGCCCCTCCCCTGCATTCTCCCTCTCTTTCTCTCTCTCTCTCTCAAAATAAATAAATAAACTTAAAAAAATTCCTCTTAAAATTCCCATGATATTCTAAAATTAGTTTATTATATTGCTCAATAGGACTTCCATTTTTTGCAGACTAGATAGCCTGAGCGACCTTGATCTTCTTTATTGAAACAATTAAAATACCGGAAGGTAGATAATAGATAGATGGTACTTTTGTGTCTCATTGTCGAGTTGGCACGGACGAAGGAACCTGCAGAGCATCTAAATAAAAGTGAAAGCAGAAACCTGGGAAATTAGCAAGAAGTGGAAGAAGTGAAGTTGGCTTCGAGTGGGGAATTTTCTGGAACCTGGAGGCCTTGCGCCTCTTCTTTGATGCGAAACGAGAGACAAAACTTATGCCTGCTTAGTGTGAAGAATCTCATAAGATGCCTTCCCTCATAAAGCTGAGATCCTAAAGGAATAAAGCTACTGCCCAGAAAGGAAATTGATCTCGGCTTTGATTCTGTCTGGGATGGGGGTGGGGTGGGGTGGGGAACCTCTCTGAAGAATTTGTACCTTCACACAATTTACAGCCTGAAATCACAGTAGTTATGTGGAAGGAAGGAAGGAAGGAAGGAAGGAAGGAAGGAAGGAAAGAAGGGGTTTAATTTAAAGTCATCCCAGGTCAGTGAGGCACCAGGCTACTGGCAAAAGAGATCCAAATCCTAGCTGAGTACAACCAGGTATGAAATATCCCTACATGTAAATCCAGGGGAAAAAAACTAGTTGACATTTAAAAAAGCGTAAAACTCAAAGCACTGACATTTTTCTAGTAGTAACCACCAAGTACTTACTAAGCACCAAGTACTTAATGATGCTGGGTGGCTCAGTCGGCTGAGCGTCCGACTTCAGCTCAGGTCATGGTCTCGCAGTTCGGGCATTCGAGCCCCGTGTCGGACTCTGTGCTGACAAACAGCTCAGAGCCTGGACCCTGCTTTGGATTCTGTGTCTCCTCCCCTCTCTCTCTCTCCCCCTCCCCTGCTTATGCTCTGTCTCTCTCTGTCTCTCAAAAATAAATAAATGTTAAAAAAAATTAAAAGAAAAAAAAAGAGTTTGAAGAGCTTAACAATCTTTGGCACCTGGATGCCCTGTCTGTGTGTTAGCAGGAGGACCCAAAGGAGCTTCTTTTTTCTTTTCCTTTTTTCTTTTTCCTTTTTTGTTCGTTTATTTATCCAGTTTTGAGAGAGAGAGAGAGTGAGTGGGAGAGAAAGAATCCCAAGCAGGCCCCGAGCCATCACTGCAGAACCGACTCGGGACTTGATCTCACACACCGTGAGGTAATGGCCTGAGCTGAAATCGAGGCTCGATACTTGACCGACTGAGCCACCCAGGCGCCCCCCAAAGGAGCTTCTTAAACCTGATTACAGCATCTACACTGTCCAGACCTGACCCAGCTTTCTTATTACCATTTCCCCCATGACACTTACCTCCTCTGCAACACCACGTCATTTAGTTACTTTTTATGCTGATTGGTTATTTTCCGTCTTCACCTCTACCTTTGCTAAAATATAATCTCCATGATATCTGGGATTTAATTATGAGTATTTTCTTTAAGATCAAGACCAAAATAAGTAAGCACAGTAAAACACACAAAGAAAGGTAAAACTCAATCCAAGAAACCAAATTGTCTGTATTTTTAGAAAATATAATCACCTAAAGAAGTCTCAAAATCTACAGGTAAAGTGTTAAAATTGATAAGAATATTTGGGGGGTGTCAGTCAAGCCTCCAACATTTGATTTTGGCTCAGGTCATGATCTCAGGGTTATGAGATCGAGCCTCACGTGGGGCTTTGCATTAGGCATGGAGCTTGCTGAAGATTCTCTCTCTCCCTTTCCCTTGTCCTTCCCCTGTTCTCTCTCTCTCTCTCTCTCTCTCTCTCAAAAACAAAAAGAAGAAGAAGAAGGGGAGGGGGCAGAGGAACCATTTTAAATAGAAAGGGACCTGAGAATGAACTTAAACATTTCAAGCATTTTATGGAAACACTATCTTACCAAAGATGTATAAAGAATTTTAAAAGAGTTATCAAAGAATTCCTAAATAACAGGAGAGAGATGCCAAATTTTTAATAAAAACTCCACGTTAAACATGTGTCAGTGCTACATAAATTGATGTATTATAACTTCATTGCAATTCCAAAAAATTTCCCAACAGAGGGTTTCACAAATCTCACAAGTTTTTTCAAAAATTTAGTGGAAAGAACAAACAGCCAAAGATCACCATGGCCTTTTCTGGAGGAGAACAAGGTAGAAATAATTGCCCTACTGGACACCAGGGCTTGCTATAAGGTAAAGTGATTAAGTGACAAATATTTAATAAAGTAAAAGCAATCAAGATGTGTTATAAAGTAGGAGAAATTAAACTGGGCAGAGAGCCGCGGTAAACATAAGGAACTCAGAAACAGACCCACCACCCACGGCCACAGGAAGGGTCTAGGACTGAGAGCAGGGCGGGTGAGTGTGGGAAGAATAAAGTCTACAATAATGGTTATTCACATTAAAAAAGAATGAAGTTTGTACTGAACTTTTGAGAAAAAAAATCTTAGAGAACTCTCTGATCTCAAGCTAGGAAAAGATTTCTTAAACAAGGTCTCAAAAAAGCAGAAAAGATCGATCATTCTGACCACATTGAAAGGGAAAAGTTTCTATTCATTGAAAGATACCATGAAGTGAAACAGCAAGCAACAAACTGAGAGAGGATGTTTTCAACACTTAAAATGGACAAAGGATTTGTATCTAGAGTATTTTTAGTGTACTAATCAATCCAATGTGCAAACAATCCAGTGGAACGATCAGCCGAAAAGAAACAAAAGAAAACGTGAGTAAGTATTCACAGAGGTAGAATCATGAGTGGCCCACAAAACCTATGAAATGAGATTCAAACACAGTATTAATCAGGACAATTGAAACTAAATCTGCAAATTAGGGGCACCTGGGTGGCTCAGTCAGTTGTGTCCAACTTTGGCTCAGATCATGATCTCACGGTTTGTGGGTTCGAGTCTCCTGTCAGGCTCTGTGCTGACAGCTCAGAGCCTGAAGCCCGTTTCAGATTCTGTGTCTCCCTCTCTCTCTGCCCCTCCCCCACTCCGCTCCATCTCTCTCTCTCTCTCTCTCAAAAATAAATAAACATTAAGAAAAAAATTTTTAAACCTAAATCTGCAATTTACATCTATTTCACTACCCCCAGCTTGGCAAAAATTGAAGTCCGATAATATCAAGTGCTGGAGAAGATGTACGAGAATGGGAATACCCACGTGCTGGCGGGAACATACGCTGGTACCAACACTTGGGCATAGGGTCTGACGTTAACCTTCAAAAGCTGGAAATAGAAGTGCCCCTGACTGAACAGACCCCCCCCCCCAAGAGAATATTGCTCATGTGCCCCTGTGGGCATCAAATACACGAGCTCACAGCAGCACTATTCAGAATAACAGAAGATAAAGTAAAGAATTGCGATACCGATCAGTAGGAAACTGACAAGTCACTTGCAAACTATCTTTTCAGCAGAATACTCCAAAGCAGTGAAAATAAATTAACTAAGAAATTAACTAGAGCCACCTCCATCGCGATGGAGGAATCCCTAGAGCATCAGGCTAAGAAATAAGCCAGACAAGGATACACGTAGTAGGAGTCCGTCTACATGCCCTTCAAAGCAGGCACATTCAAACAATCAACTGTTCAGGGAAAGATGCGGAGAAGGTAAAACTATAAAGGAAAAAAGAAGAACAAGCATAAATTTCAGAAACACAGAAAACCTCTTGTCAGGGTGTGGAATCAGGGAGGGACATCGAAGAAATAAGCGACGCATGGATAATGACCTACTTTTTTTCTAAGCTGGATGCTTCATACAAGAACGTTTTTTTTTTAGACCCTACATAGTCTATTTATGTCCTCTTTTTGTGTCTCACAATATACGTGTTTTTAAAAGTCAGCAGTATTGGGTCACCTGGGTTACTCAGTTAAGTGTCTGACTCTTCTTGATTTTGGCTCAGGTCATGATCTCACGGCTTGTGGGTTTGAGCCCCGCGTCAGGCTCTGCACTGACAGCACAGAGCCTGCTTGGGATTCTCTCTCTCTCCCTCTCTCTCTCTCTCTCTCTCCTTCTCTCTCTGCCCCTCCTCTGCCTGCTCTCCCTCTCTCTCTCTCTCTCAACACAAACATTTAAAAAAGTCAACAATATCGAAATAATAATGCGGCTATCTGATTTTAGATTACAAAGTGGCATAGACTAAGCTCATTTTCTCATAGGTTTCCACTTGATTCTGTCTTTACTTAGAAATCCAAAATAACAGACGAATCTCAGCAAATGGGCACAAATTAAATACAAACGGAAATAGCCATTCAGATGTCTTCCTTTGGTTTTTTGTTTTGTTTTGTTTTGTTCTATTTTGTCTTGTTCAGAGCATTTAGTAAAACAAAGCTTCAGGTCACAGGAGAATAGACCCTGGATTCTAATGTGTAAACACACAAACAAACAGACAAACTTTGTCCGATGTAAACTAGTCAACAGCATGAACATGTGTGAGAAGTTTCTTGTGGAATATGTCAGCCTTCCAACGTCAATTACAGGAAGTGCTGTTGGGTGAACGTGACTCATGTAAGCTAGACAGCAATGAAAGTTGCACTTTTGCAAATTCAAACACATACCTCGGATGTGAACAGAAAAAGGTCAAAAAGATGAAAACAGGAACATACAACATGGTAACGTACTTAAATTAGTAGAATGAGGATATATTCTAATATACACCACATGCAAGAATGCTGTTGCTGTAAGTTGTATGTGCTGTTTCTAGAAATTAATGATTATAGGACACAGCCATTAACAAGTCTAAGATTCTTTAAACCCGGTGACCAAAATTCTTCTTCACCATTAATTTGCAAAATACATAAGTAATTTTAGCACTCAAGAGTGGTTTCTAAAACAACACTGGGATTTTACCAGTCACATAAAATGGCACTGATATTAATACCGTGAGATATTTTACTTGCAAATCAACTTACCCGTGTTTTTCTAGAGCAAGTGGCATAATGCAGTTGCAAATTGTATTACAAGTAGATTTGCTCCAAATAATCACTCTCAGCACCATGCCTCCAACTAAATAATCCTGCGATGTTTGCATTCGATTATTTGGGAAATAATAATTATAACAATTATAATATTTCCTGAGGGACCAATAATCTAGCAAATCAAATCCAGTGAAATATAAATATCTCACCATTATCTTTTAATGTCGGAGAACTGGATCCCAGAAAACAGGAGCTGTTATTCAATAAATAAATAATTAAATGCGGCTTTATTGTTAGCACTCAACAATAACCGTATAGACGTATCCAGGGCTGTTGAACAAGGCTCCTTGTACTTCTAAAGCCAAAAATTCGTGAGGCGATTTGTATTAAATAGGATCTGACCCTGATCCAAACAATCTCATTTCCAGCTTCCACACACACAACGGTATTGTCTAAATACCCGTTTAGATTCACTCAACTTGTGTTGTCATTGCTCAGACTGAAACGAAAGCAGACGGAGGGAGTATGATTTTTAAAACCATGAAGACAAAGTGAAGTCTCTCTCATCCCAGGAGTCGGTGCTTCGGATGCGTGCTCTCCAAGTCTGTGTCGAGTTAAATTGAAAAGGACGTTGCTCGTGTGGCCACAAACCAAATAGACTATCCCAAATCTCTGGGATGTACCAAATGTAGGTGATTTTGAGATTATCCCAGGGGACCACGGGTGAACGTCATTCAACCACAACACTGTCCGGTCGTCAAAAATAATGGATATTCTGATGCCAGGACCATGGTCTATCCATGGCAGGGCAGGAAACGAGCAGGTGCTCTAGGAAGGGGTTGTTCTGCCGTGAATGTAGACAGCTAGTGGGGGTATTAAGCCAGGACCTGAGGCAGGAGTGGCCTAAACTAGTTCTGGGGGTGCAAGCAAGACTTCCTTAGCATCGCAGCCACAAGTTAGCAGAAAG
Source organism: Panthera tigris (assembly GCF_018350195.1). NCBI lineage: Eukaryota > Metazoa > Chordata > Mammalia > Carnivora > Felidae > Panthera > Panthera tigris. The sequence continues at coordinate 146,213,811 of NC_056664.1, read as the reverse complement.
ACGAGTTCTGTCCTCTCACTGAACAAGAATAAAGCAACACCAATGGGGCCAGAATCTGGAGCAGCCAGAGTTTAGGTCAGGGATGTCTTGAAACCTCTCATTTGGAAGCATCAGCGAAGTTCACCAGCCAGATCCACCATGGCGACCCAGCCAAGTGACCAACGCAAGAAACAAAGGTGATGGCCTGTCACTGAGACAAGATGGCTGGAGGAAAGGTCTGGGTAAAAATGCAGAAAACTCCTTTCCTGGGAATCTCAAGAATGTTTGAAGGGCGCTTTCTGGAGTGCTTATAAAGCTAGCCTCTGGGGCGCCTGGGTGGCGCAGTCGGTTAGGCGTCCGACTTCAGCCAGGTCACGATCTCGCGGTCCGTGAGTTCGAGCCCCGCGTCGGGCTCTGGGCTGATGGCTCAGAGCCTGGAGCCTGTTTCCGATTCTGTGTCTCCCTCTCTCTGCCCCTCCCCCGTTCATGCTCTGTCTGTCTCTCTCTGTCCCAAAAATAAATAAAAAACGTTGAAAAAAAAATTTAAAAATAAAGCTAGCCTCTGAAAGCGGTGCCTGGGTGACTCAGTTGGTTGAGCGTCCAACTTTTGCTCGGTCATGATCTTGTGGTCTGTGAGTTCAAGTCCTGAGTCAGGCTCTCTGCTGACAGCTCAGAGCCTGGAGCCTGCTTTGGATTCTATGTCTCCCTCACTCTTTCTGCCCCTCCCCGACCCACACTGTCTCTTTCTCTCTCTCTCTGTCAAAAATAAATAAACATAAAAAAAAAACTAACCTCTGAAAAAGAAACCAGAGGGACATTATCTTTTTTCATGACTTAGTAATCTTTCATCACTAAGTAAAATGCTAGCTGTAGGTATTTTGTAGATTTATTTTATCAAGATGGGAAATTTCCCTCTATTTGTAGTTTTCGGTGAGTTGTTTCTTTGTTTTATCATGAATGAGCGTTGAATTTTGTCAAATGCTATTTTTATATCAATTGATATAATCATGCCATTTTTCTTCTTTATCCTGTTAATAATGTGGCTTACAGTGACTGAGTTTCAAATATTGAATCAGCCTTGTATCCCGGGAGTAAATCCCACTTACTTTTTTGGTATATAATTTTTCTTATGTATTCCTGAAATGTACTCGCTAATATTTTGTCAAGAAATTCTACATCTACATTTATGTGGATTATTGCTCTGTGGTTTCTATTTTTTTTTTAACTGGTTTTATATGGTTTTGGTATTGGTGTAATATCCTGAGTTCATAAAATTAATAGATAATTGCTCTTTGTTCTTTAGTTTTCTAGAAGAGATTGTGTGTAATTCTTTAATTCTTCGATAAACATTTGACAGAATTCTCAAGTGATTCCAGCTGAGTGTACAAATCTCTTTTTTAGGGAGCTTTTCAATTATGAATTCAATTTTCTTAATAGTTATAGGGCGACTCAGAGTATCTATTTCATATTGGGTGCATTGTGGTAGTTTGTGTTTTTTCAAGAAATTGGTTTGTATCATCTAAGTTGTCAAACTTATATGTATAGAGCATTGGATTCCAATATTATCCTTTTGATATCTTCAGAGAAGATAGTGATACCCACTGTTTTATTTCTGATATAGGTAAGTTGTGTCTTCTCATTTTTCCTTTGTAAGTCTTACTAGAACTTTGTCAATTATATAGATATTTACAAAGAATAGCTTTCTGTTTCATTGATTTTCTGTTTTCAATTTCATTGATTTTTCACTCTTACCATGACATTTCTTTCCTTCTGATTGCATTGGGTTTATTTTTTTCTCCTTATTTTAGGTTCTTAGAGTGGAATCGTAGGTTATTGAATTGCAATTTTACCTTTTCTTCCGAGGTAAACGTTTATTGCCATGAACTTTCTTCTCAGCACTACTTGGGCTATGTGTCACAAATTTTTATGTTGTATTTTGTTTCATTAGGTCAATGTATTTTTAAGTTTATTTATTTATTTTGAGAAGAGAGAGACAGAGCACACAAGCAGGGGAGGGGCAGAGAGAGAGGGAGAGAGAGAGAGAGAGAGGGAGAATCTGAAGCAGGCTCTACACTGTCAGTGCAGAGGCTTGTGTGGGGCTTGAACTCACGAACCATGAGATCATGACAGCCAAAGTCGAGAGCCAGACGCTTAACTGACTGAGCCATCCAGGTGCCTCTCAGGTCAATGTATTTTTCCCCTTGAGATTTCCTCTTTGATCAATGAATTATTTAGAAATGTGGTACGCAGTTTCCAAGCATTGGAAGGGTCACTGTTGTCTTTCTGCTCGGATTACTAGTTTGATTCCGTCGTGGTATTTCCAGTTTTGGTTCTCGTGCGTAAAGAGCCTGTACGGCGTCAGCTGAACAAAGTGAAAATCAGTGGCTTCTCTTGGACACGTCAGAAAAGTGAGTTCACAAAGCAATCTTCCACCCCAAAACCTGAAGAGGTGGACAAGCCCAGAGATTTACAGACAAGATCTGACACAAAGCAGAGATGGCCGTGTCTTAAGTTAGTAGAAACACTGAAATTGTAATTTTGGTGAATTTCTGAAGGCTGAGCGTGGAGTAGTGGGAGAAGGAGAAGCTCTAAAGAGTGAGCTCTTGGTGGCAGGGTGTGCGTTCATGGACTTCGTCTTCAGGAAGCCCGCCATGTCCTTGAGGTGGAGAAGCAGGCAGGTCCCCTCCGGCAGGGGGCTGGGAAATGCAGGCATTGCTGTAGACACTTAGAGCCTCATCCTCCACAAAGACTGACCGTCCAGCGTGCAAGTCTTTTCCCGGAACTTCATCCAACCTGGAGGATGAGTATTTCCCAATTCTAAACCCCTTTTAGTCTTCCTGAACCACTCAAGGGGGAAGTAAAGTGACGAGAAGCTTGTGAGGGTCACAACCTAGGCACAGACTTACAAGACTTGGATTTAGTCGTAAGATCTTAGAACCCTTCCGCCACTCACCTCCCCTCAGCCCTACACAGCAGGGCTCCAGCACAGTGACAGCGGATTATAGCTGAGCTGGCTGCAAATGGTTAGCTACCGACGGGTTCTTAGGGAAGCCCCCAAACCACAGGGGAGACGAAACCAGGGCACCAGAGGAACTTAAAGCCTCCTAAATACTCTTTAGTCATGTTACCTCTAAGCTAACGGAGCACTTCCCCCCCCCCCTTACCTGGCTAGCTCTTCCCAATCCTTCAGGACTAATTTGAGTCACGTCTTGAAGAAACACATGTGAATACAAGGCATCCCTGATTATACCACGACGCTTCGCAAAATCCCTGATCTCCAGGGCAGGGTTCGGTTCCTCTCTGTGGCCTCTCTTGGCGCGTGATACATACCCTGATGTGCCTTTTAATGCTCTTGATCGCCTCCTTACATGACATCCTTTGTCTCTAACCACAAGTTAATTAATAGCAGGGGCTCGCGTCGTTCTCCTGTGTGTAGTTCCTACCACTCGTGGTTCCTGGCACTTAATAGGGCCTCAATAAATAGACTGGATTCAAAGAAGGCTGAACTGATCTACACGTAGAGGAAGGAAGCAACCACTGAGTCTTTACTCTCAGGTTACCAGGTACTGGACCCAGAACCGCCCTGGCCCACATAGCTCTTCCTCGGGGCACATCATTATCCTCTCGATAGAGAGTAGTCTTCATTTTTCCCCCGAAACTAACTCCAGGTGGGTGTTAGAAACACTTCTCTTTGGTAGCATGGAGTAGGGACCGAGATGTTCTCTCTTCCTCCAGATGGGCTGTCACTTTAGAAAAAGGAGCGTGGCCTCTAGTAACTCTGGAAACCACTAGGGAAGGGGGCTCCCCATTCCAGTTCTACGAGGAGCATCTCAGGAAAGCTGCTGATTAGGGTCAGTGCAGGTCACATAGCAATTCCCGAGCTAATTGGTGTGACAAAAGATGGGGCGGCGGGGAGGGGGGGGATTGGGGTTGGGGCGGAAGCACAGAGACGGGACAGTTCTCACACAGAGAGGGGGAAGAGAGGCCAGAGGGAGCCCAGGGAGACCAACTAGTAACTCTTTTTACAGTTCACCTCACCTCCTCACCCCCCCACCTCAATTCTTAGTAACTTCTGACTTCGGTGCCGATGGAATAAGGATGGACATTAGACAATACGTGGTATTGGAGACGATACGGGTGTTTAAGGTCTCCAGTTATTTCCGAAGCAATCCAGTCCAAAGTGCACCTCTCGCAGGCATCGGCTCCCATGGGGATCGCTTCACACAAGAATCACCTCTCGCAGGAACCCCCTCTAGCTTTTCTGCAACGGCCACCCCAGTTTCTCCATTGTGTGCTGTCAGTGATCAGAAACTCGTTGTTTTGCAAACAAGCAGCAAATGAAGTCATTCCGTAAAGGGGCAACTACTGTGAGGAGGGATAGCCTTCCTATGATAAATCTCAATTTTCTTTCTCGTTATCACTATCTACTGTTCTTTATTTTACCCTCTGCGGTAGTTGCAGAATAAACCTGTCTCATCTTCCCATGATGACATTCGACTCTTTCAAGTCAGGTACCTTGTGCCTCCATCTCTTAGGCTAAATATCCCCAGGCCTTATTGGTAGAGAACGATACAAAAACCTTACGATTAGAAAAGCAGTTTTATAGTCTTGACACGACCTCACACATTTTAAAGATAAATTTGTACCCATAAGATTATTCATGAGTCCCTTTGAAAGTCATGCAATGCACCGATTTATAATTTTTGCAGGATGACTTTATGTGAATTGCAAAAGCCCATCCTTTGACCAACGAGTTGCCCTCGTTCCCGGCTACCACACGAATAGAAGGACAGAGGTAGATCTCGTGTTAGATTTGGGAATTTGGAGATTAAGATCTTTCCAGAACTCTCCCTCAAAACTCTGCGATGCCTGTTCTACGCACAGCAAATGCGTTACAGTTTAATTTTGTTTGAGTAAAAGATTGGTCATTGTTCATATCCCCGGGGCTTGTATTGGTTCACACATCACATCAACCCTGGAAAAGTAATTACCCTTCCTTAGGGCAACACAACTTGATAAATGGTAAAAGCCTTCCAGAGGAAGTCTTCCCATCACCTAGTGGCAGTAATAAATCAACTAGGCAATCCCATCTAGAAGTCACTTCATTACTGAGTGTGTACTGAGAAAATGACTTTCTATATTAGCATTGCTTACTTAGGAGGTAATGGATATTATAGTAATAAGAAAAACTTGCCCTTAGAATACTGCGGCTTCCTTTGATAGGTAATTGGCATTTAAAAAATAATAATTTTGAAAATATACTGGGGTCATTTTTTACATTTCAGTGTAGATGCCGATACGAACGTGATTTTTTTCCTATCATCCGTGGTTACAAAGATGAGGCATGGCCTCTTGCGTGGAGCCGGTAGCTGTGGGAGGCCCTCCCTGCACGTGGGGCTCCTACAGTGTTGTTCCCCTGCACTGTCCCTGCTCATAGCTCCTGCGCCCCGGAGCACCTGGCCCGCTGACCTCCTTCTCGGCCTCCCGTGCTCCTGCAAAACTCACAACGTGGTTTAACCTGAGTGCCTTTGGGTTGATGTCCGCATAAAACTTGGGATCGTTACTGTGGTCTCAAAGACCCTGCGTGATCTAACTCTACCTTCATCTCTGAGGCAAGTCTTTCAGTAGAGTGCTACTGGGACGAAATGTCCATCTCGTTGCGACGTCGGAGTGCTGAGAGCAAAGGACAGCAATGCAACCTTGCCCTGTAAGTAGACACACCTTTGTCACTTGGCTAACGTGGCGTCTGACAGGTTCTCCACTTTACGGTCATGGTCTCCCCTTTGCATTCTCTGGTCTTTGGAGATAAGCCTCTAAGCCCAAGCCACATCCAAGGGAAGAGGAATTCAGTCCAATGCCTGGGAGAGCGAGTATCTACCCAACATTGTTGGTGATTTTTTGGTAAGGAATATTTGTCCCTTCTCATTTATTTATTCTTAATATTTTTATAGCAGTATGGACTCACGGATGTTTATTTTATCCTTAGAGTATAAGCCAAGACTTTTTAAAAAATTGTTTCTCACATTATACCAGCTTTGACTATTGGAAGATCTGTTAAGTTTGGCCATGGGAATATCTGTTTTTGCCTATTTTAGTTGGATTATCTGTCTTTTCTTATAAGCCTTTAGTCAGACGTCTGTATTGTAAATATCTTCCCGTTATTGGTCTTTTTTAAGCTGTTGATGATGTATTTAATCAACGCAAGTGCTTAATTTTAATTAACCAAATGTATACACTTATTTAAGATTTCTTTTAAGTCAGCAAACTGGGAATAGAAGGAAACTTCTCTAATCTACTAAAGAATATTTACAAAGAAAACCACATAGCTTTTATACTTAATGGTTAAATATTGAAAACCTTCCGCCAGAGTCAAGAATGAGAAAAAGATGTTTGCCATCACCACTTACATTTAACATTGTACTGGATCCTGGCCAGGAGAAAAAAAACTATCATAGTTGGGAAAGAAATTGACCTGTATTTTTTCACAAATGGCCTGTTAATGCCTGTAGAAAGAATCTACAATTTAATAAAAGCAACAAGTGTATGGAACAATGCTGATGAATAGAAGGTCCATATGTAGATATCAACTTTATTTCTGTATAGTAACAACAAACATGTGGAAAATAAAATTGTAAACACCATCTGCAAAGGAGTAAATGATTAAATAATTACAATAAGAAGTGTCTACACTGAACACTTAAAAATGTAACAGAGAAATGCAAAACTACCTAAATAAGTGGAGGGACTTACCATGTTCATGAATTGGATAGATCAATATTGTTAAAAAGTCAATTCTCCCAATACTGATCCAAAGATTCAATGCAGTTCCAGTCAAAATCCCAGAAGGTTTATTTTGTAGACATTAGCAAGCTAATTTTAAGACATATATGTAGGGGCGCCTGGGTGACTCAGTTGCGTAAGTGTCCAACTCTTGATGTCAGCTCGGGCCTTGATCTCAGGGTCTTGAGTTCAAGCCCTGAGTTGGGCTGGGTATGGAGCCTACCTTAAAAAAAATTAAAAGTAAATAAATAGATAAAATGTATATGTAACTAGGAAGGAACTGGGGTAGCCAAACTGATGCCAATAAAGAGAAAAGCTGGATAATATTACGTTGATATCAATACAGTGTGACGTTGGGCAAGGACAGATTCATAGACTATAGTAATAGACCACTGTTAGAGACCAGAATGTCCAAAAGAGTCCCAAACACACACAGTCACTCCATTTATAACAAAAATTCCATTGCAATTCGTTAGGGATGAGCTTTTCAATAAATAGAAATTCATTAATTAGATACGAAAACATTTTAATCTCTGTCCCTGACACGATATCCAAAAAAAATAAGTTGAGAGAAATCATGGTCTAAATAGAAAAGCTAAAAAAAAAATTAATAATGTTTCCAAAGCAAAAGAAAAGAGAATATCATCATGATTTGGGGAAAGGAAAATTTCATGATTCATGCATCTTTCCTTTTTTTTGTTCTTACTGTGTTTTGTTAACGTCTTGAATGCTTACAAGTTAACTTATAGGACAGTAAACAGCATGTGCAACTGACTGCTTGTCTGAAGAATGTTCTCCTAAGCCAGAAACACCGTCCTATGTGTGTGTGCATTGCTGAGTCTGTCTGCTTGAGAACTTTGTTATAAAAGGTGCTAGTTAGGTGATGGCATTTCTGGTCCTTACTGGAGCTGAGTGGCTCTTTATTCTTCAAGGTGCTTTAAATTTCGTTATTGGATCAAGCAAGCATATCAGTATCTCAACCGCATTGCGTTAGTTCATCGTTGACTTGTTTTTATCAAATGGTGCTTTGGTGTCATGCCATGGGCATGAATTAGTGAGTCTTAAAAGAAACACTTCTTAAAAGAACACTATTTTTGCGTTTACGGTGCAGATGTTTTTGAGGACATGCTTCAATAAATTCCAAAAGTCTTCTTGAAGACCCTTCTTGAAGAGGGTCTACAATTTAATATCGTCACCATCCTAAACGCGCCTGGGTGGCTCAGTCGGTTAAGCGTCCAACTCTTGATTTCAGCTCAGGTCACGATCTCACTGTTTGTGGTTCAAGCCCCGCGTCGGCCGCTGCGCTGACAGTGTGGAGCCTGCTTGGGACTCTCTCTCTCCCTCCCTCTCCTCCCCTTCCCCACTCTCTCTCCCACTCCTCTCAAAATAAATAAATAAACATGAAAAAAAAAATAAATTTCTTTACCAACCTAGTATCAGAAAAAAAAAAAGCTGTCTGTTTCAAGCAGCTGTTTCTTTGTTCTTTGTACCCCGGGACACTCAGTCAAATCGTCTATCCTCCACTGATTACTGGAAAGGGACTTAATACATGCGTTCATTGGTTTTGCTTTTTTCCCTACTCATGTTTTCCCTTTATCCTAATCTATGTTTATTTTTAAAACCGTGCAATGATTTATGTCATAACGTGAATCACTTCAAACCTTTTTTGTAACAGCCTGGGATTAAAATAAGCACGTATCCTGTTGAGAACTCGTAAAGCCTTTTGTTTTCTCATTCCTGCCTTCATGTGCTTAGTTATTCTTATCAGGCATTCCTAAGGAGAGGGACCAAGTTTCCCTGATGTTGGCAATACAGTCTCTTACATCCAGATGGTACACATCGAAAAACACAGTCTTTCAGACACTCTTCCCAGGCAGCTGAGAGAGAGGAAAGGAAAATGTAGTGAGAGAGTCACAGTTTCAATCCGCAGAGCCCAAAGTATTGGTGTCATCAGGTGCCACACGGTCCACCAGTCTCCGAGGGCCCCGGGAGTCTGGCCCGGTGCCACTTTGAACCCTCCGCTATCCTGGGGGAAATTAAGTGTGTCTGACAAAATCTCCTATTCTAGGTCATTCGCTCACGGTGTTACCGTGACGGGGATCCAGACCTTGGGCCAAGATTGGGTTCCCCACACTCTAGCCACATCTCTTGATGGAGTTCAAGGGTTCATGGTTTCCATCTACAGGCATCCTTACCACGTCACGTGTGACCACGCGAAGCGTCCTCAGCACACTCCGGTTAATATTTTGCAAAGGGAGCTTTTTTTGGCTCGTCAGCTAGTGCAAGCCCAGCCGAAGCGAGAGCCCAAGGGCTTTCCATGTCAGCGTAGCCCGCCTGGCTTTTATGCTCTATTTCCTGGCACTTGTAAAATCACAAAGGTGGCCAACAGTGGCAGATGGGACCTGACATTTGAAATAGGGGAGTCCTCCTCCAGAAGAAGGAGAAATCAATGGAAGGTACCAGGCACATTCCCAAGAGAACAGAAGTTTTGGCCAGTGGGAATGAGAGTATGACGGGTAGGAGTTAAAACGGTTGATATTGTAACGCACGGATTAGATATTTCTGCCGGATGCGGTCCTAACACAACTCTTAAATAAAACCCTGAATGAAGTGGAGAAATGGCTCTGTTTGTATTTGCCGGAGTCCATTTGCTGACAATCACTTAAATGACTGCGTTAAAGGCAGCAGTGGGGCCATTGTCATAAAAACAAGGAAGACGTGTGGGCTCAAAGGAACGTGACACCATCGGATCGCGGAGCTGTGGTTTGTCGACCTTCTTCAAGGGGAAGGCCACTGTTTTCAAAGCCATGTGTGCAATGATCACTGAAACAGAAAAAAAAGGTGCCCTGACGCTATTTACTCAAAACTGCACTCTCACTCTCTCTCAAAAATAAATAAGTAAACACTAAAAAAATAAAGAGGGGGGGCACATTGAGTGGCTCGGTCGATTAAGCGCCCAACTCTTGATTTTGGCTCAGGTCATGATCTCATGGTTTGTGAGTCTGAGCCCCGCCTCAGGCTCTGCGCTGACAACACGGAGCCTGCTTGGGATTCTCTATCTCTCTGTCTCTCCCTGCAACTCTCTCTCTCTTTCAAAAATAAATAAATATTTTTTTTTTAAAAAGCTGCAATCCTGCATTGATGTGTACGCAATCTGGAGCCCTGAGGATTGGCAACAGAGTCTGGGAGGCCTGTGATAGGTTAGTGTAGGAGGTTATCGCCTGGGGAGGTCTCTGGGCCCCATGGCACAGTGCGGTCCATTAGGGACCCTGGGCTTCGTGTTTCCGGGTGAGAGCTTGCAAGGTGGCCGTGGGTATGGAGGGGTGAACTTGATGAACTGGGACTCAACCTTCTGATGAATCCGGAAGGCTTCAGTAAACGTGTGGCAAGCTGGGCCTGACCAACGCAGAGTGAAATAAGTCTGGAGCCCAACAGAAGAGGAAAGTACATCTATTCATATCTCAGAAAGTGAGACTGTAAGGAGCCCTTAGTCAGGCTAATTTCATCTTTTAACTAAAATAAAAATAATTATCTGGATGCTATTGGGCACAGGGCTTTATAAAAACACACTTGGAGATATATATACATATATGTATATATCTATATGTATATGTATATCTATATCTATCTATCTATATATATATATATATATTACATATTTAACCAACTCCCCAGAAACCTCTCAATTTCCACCGAAGGCATCTGACTCATGTCTGTGGCGTATGCGAAAGCTCATGCCCCTATTATCTTCTCTCCACTTGAGTTGTTTACTCCAAAGGGTTCATGGTGTTTGCTCCCAAACCTGATTACACTAGTTGAACTTGTAATTGCAATCACTCGAATAAACATTACGAAAATTAATAATATACGAATGCGCAGAGAAAGACATTCCTATGAGAACTAAATTGAATGACCTGGAAACTACTACCAAGCTGACCTGTGGAAAACAATTGTTCTCAAAGTACAGGAAAGGTAACTAGGAACTATCAGGGGAAGACAAGTTAAAATCTCGAAGGCTTCTGTGCTCAGATTAGGTCACAAACATCTTGAATTTTTAACTCTTCTTTGAGGCTATTAGAAGTAGAAATTGTTGGGGCGCCTGGGTGGCGCAGTCGGTTAAGCGTCCGACTTCAGCCAGGTCACGATCTCGCGGTCCGTGGGTTCGAGCCCCGCGTCGGGCTCTGGGCTGATGGCTCGGAGCCTGGAGCCTGTTTCTGATTCTGTGTCTCCCTCTCTCTTTGCCCCTCCCCCGTTCATGCTCTGTCTCTCTCTGTCCCAAAAATAAAATAAAAAACGTTGGAAAAAAAAAAAAAGTAGAAATTGTTAACACCATCTGTTGTTTCTGCAAAACCCAACAGAGAAGGGGGTGCTGCGCACGGGGCAGCCCCAGGGCGCACGGAGGCTGGGTGTCCACCTCTCCTGGGGGCTGGTCTCTCCAGCAGATGCTGCACAACCACGGGCTTTGTGGTCTGAGAACCCAGACAGGCCCTCCCAGCACCCAGGCAGCAGATTTCGTCAGTAAGTTGTTACAAAACAGAAGTCTACACTTGGATCTCACCATAACGCAGATCAGGAAATTAACAGCATTCTTTTAAAATTTTAGAATCTACTGGGGGGCAGGGAGGGGCACCTGGGTGGCTCAGTCATTTGAGTTTCTTGATTTGGGCTCAGGTCGTGATCCCAGGGTCAGGGGATCAAGCCCTGCATTGGGCTCCGTGCTGAGCATGAATCCTGCTTGAGATTCTCTGTCTCTTCCTCTGCCCCTCTCCCCTGCTTGCATTCTCTCTGTCTCTCTCTCAAAAAACAAAACAAAACAAAAAATAGAATCTATGGTTTTGAAAGTTAGTGCCACATTACAAAGCAAGCCTTCACAGGCTTAGAAATAGATATTTAATTTAAAGAGCACTACATCCTATGGAAAAGAATATTGTTTTCATAGGAAGTTTCAGATAAGCCAGTTATTAAGAAGACAGATTTCTCCTTCTTATAACTGAAGCCATCGTAACGAAATGCATAAACAAGCAGTTTGAATCTGTATACAAATAATAAAGCCATTTTTAGTTTCTTGTACAACTCCTACAAATTTCAGAAAATGTCAGGGAAATTATTAAAATGACATCACATACATTTACACTTAAAATTAAATTAAGATTTGCACAACACTGATTTGTATTGGAGTTCACCTTTTTTTTTAAAAAAAAATTGTTCAATGGGAGTCAGCAATTCTACATATACTAAAATTTATATTTTGAAGTGATTTATCAGAAATTTTCTCCAGTGTTGTCATGGCTAATGAATTCCTCTTCAAAGTTACGGCAACAGTCACAACCACAGAAAGATTCCTTTCCGATTTAAAAAGCATGAAAAATTCTTTGCGATCTGGCATTTGCCATGAGCAACTGATGTCGCTTTCAATTATCTCCATGGAAAATGAAGTTACAATGACCCAATAAATAAATTTCCAGTAACGTGGGCTAAAAAAAACCATCTGGGGGCGCCTGGGTGGCGCAGTCGGTTGAGCGTCCGACTTCAGCCAGGTCACGATCTCGCGGTCCGTGAGTTCGAGCCCCGCGTCACGCTCTGGGCTGATGGCTCGGAGCCTGGAGCCTGTTTCCGATTCTGTGTCTCCCTCTCTCTCTGCCCCTCCCCCGTTCATGCTCTGTCTCTCTCTGTCCCAAAAATAAAAATAAAAAACGTTGAAAAAAAAAAATTAAAAAAAAAAAAAACCATCTGATCAATCAAAATGTCATGTTAATAAAGTATTATTTACTATATTATATAAAATTATGACACCAAGAGTGTTCCGTTTTTTAATTTGTAAGTTCATGCTGTAACTCATGTATCACTGTTGCCCTTGTTATATTTATGAGTAATGAAATAGTTTAAAGAGAAGAATTTCGTGGTGCTCTCCTCTCACTTTTTGAACAGAGGACTTACATCCTCGTTTTTCGCTGGGTTTCATAATTTATCTACCTGGACCTACCTACAGAAATTTGCTTCTTAGCAAATTTGTTAATAATGGTGGAGCTCTTTTGACCACATTTCTTAAAGACCACGGACCTTTCTCTGGAGATTATGTCTTCAACCATTCTTTACAATCGCTTCGTGAAAAGTGTCCCCTGGATCAGGTGAGGAGAGTTGCTATGGATAACTGAGAGAAAAACCCTTGGGAAGAAATCTTTTTTAAAAATTTTGTGTCCTTAATTACAAAAAAATTGTGTCCTGAAAGAATCCCTCAGATTCCCATGGGAAAACTCCCACCTGCCCGGTTCAGGACAGGGTGCACCTTCTTCCTGCACTGTCAGTGATGGCACTGTGTCAGGACTGGTGGCTGTTGGGACGCCGTCTCACGTGATGAATAGTCAGCTGCTTCCCTGACGCATTCATGGTCACTGAAATCTCCGGCCTCATCGTGTAAAGAGGTAAAGTTCCAGATCGTTCCCTTCTGCCGAAGTCATTACAAGGAGCTACCAGCTTAAAAGTAAAAACCCACAAAACCAACCAACCAAACAAAATACCCTGGTTTACCTGTGGGACCTCATTGCTTTTCCTACAGCAGGTCAACTTCATTCTTGAGCTAGTGTTTTGTTCTTAAAGAAAAAAAATATTTTTGCAAAAGTCTATGGAGAGGTTTTGACCTACAAACTCGTTTCTGAGATTTAAAGTGTAACAGCTACCAGATGAGGACTTCACGTCACATGTTTAGCAGATGTATGTTCTCACTGGGTCTGATGTAGAATCTTTTCACTCTTCACATTCCAAGAAACTCCCAGATTTCCTATTTTAACTATCTTTGGTCATTAAATATTGTTTTAGAGTTTATCACTTATTGTGTACCATGTGCTGGGTATTAAAAAGAGAATCCTGTTCCCTGTGACTCTAAATCTTAAAGCCATCTTTTAGCACAAAAAGTTCATTGTCTGAGTTCTTGTGCTTTGTGAGTTTATATCTTAAAGCATTTTTAGAAACAAAATCCAATATCCTAGCCATTGGGCAACTTCTTTCTCCCCGTCTCAGCCATGCAAGGACACATTTTTGTGAATGATACAAGTAAAAGGAATTCGTCTGTAGAACAGGTTTGAGGCTCCTACCAGGAAAGAAGGAGATGTAATATTTGCTGTCATACAATAATTTAAGTTTATAATATTATCAATTGAGTGATTTTAGCTCTCTATTGAGATGAGCAAATCCAGGCAAGGAGAAAATTGTATAATTTGCTTCCAATCACAGAGTAAATAACCAGGAGAGTCAGAATTTGAAATGCCTGTGTGCCTCTACATCCCACATCTACACTGTCTATCTGGATAATAATAAGCATACTATAGGGGCACCTGGGTCAGTTAAGCATCTGACTCTTGATATAGGCTCAGTGCATGATCTCACAGTGGTGAGATTGAGCCCTACATCAGGCTCTGCACCGAGCGTGGGATCTGCTTGGGATTCTCTCTCTCTCTCTGCCCCTCCTTCACTCATGAGTTCGCGTGGTCTCTCTCTCTCTCTCTCTCTCTCAAAATAAAAAACTTAAAAGACCAGCATGTTATATAACAATATAGTGTGCATAACAGAGGAAACTAATCTTCAAATGGGAATCAATAATAGATTATTATAAATAAAAGCTCTTTATATTTATATCATGTAAGGGAGTTAATTGACAAGCAGGAGTGGGAGTACAGGCTCTGAGCCCTTCGTCAGGGCTTTTATTTCTATATGCTCTTTTCTATATTGGAAAGAAAGTGAAATATTTGATACGAGAACATGAGAGGACATGCAAAACACGTAAAGTTCTCGAAGGGAACAATGGTTTGTGGAAACTTCCAGTGTTTCTCAAACTTTGATGTCACTTAGGGAGCTTTTCAATGCTTTTCATTTTCAGCTGTCACTCCTGAAGTATGTGGGCATTTTTTAAAAGCCCCGGAAGACAATTTGAATAAGGGTGCTCCACAGAACACACTTTGAGAAGCACCAATCTGGAAATGCAGTTAGGGAGATGGAGTAGAGCCAAAATCATAGCACATGCCCACGTGGAAACCTAGTCTCAAATCCCCATCATCGGCCACAAGCAATAAAAATTGCATTATTGCAATTTTCGCATATTGCCCTCCTGATGGCACACAGAGATAACTTTCTCTGACACCCCAAAAGAGGGGCCTCCTCATTGCTGATCTGTTGCGGCCTTGTCAGATTCTCACCGTGCTCACGTGCTAAGTTCTGTAATTAACGCCAGGAAGAAAAATGGTGCCCGGGGTAGCATGGAAACCGGAATTTAGTTCAGGAAGGAACTCCTTTGCTTGTTCCAGAATTTTACATCATGTAGTTCCAGGCAGTGTCAGCCCTAACATATTCTTTTCCAGCATTAAGTTTGTTCAATTTTCCCACAGTCATATGACATAGCCCTTCCGTGGGTCACTTTTACTCCCGCTTCATGCAGACTTTTCCTCACCTGGTGGCCAGAAATACTCTTTAAAATAAATTGAACCAGGGGTGCCTGGGTGGCTCAGTCGGTTAAGCGTCCGACTTCAGCTCAGGTCATGATCTCATGGTTCGTGGGTTCGAGCCCCGCATCGTGCTCTGTGCTGACAGCTCAGAGCCTGGAGCCTGTTTCAGATTCTGTGTCTCCCTCTCTGTCTCTGACCCTCCCCCATTCATGCTCTGTCTCTCTCTGTCTCAAAAGTAAATAAACGTTAAAAAAAATTTTAAATAAATTGAACCATATTTCTTCCATGCTGTAGATCTTCCAGTGGCTTTCTACCACCATCAGAACAACCTGATCCAAATCCTTCCCATGACCTATGAGACACACCACGAATTGGCCCCTTGTACCCACTTGGACATAATTTCCTACTCCTTTCTCCTGATCCACTAAGTTCTACTTGTCACGTTTATGGAACATGCCAAGTGTCTTCCTTTCCAGGACATGTACCCATACTGTTCACTCTTTGGAAGGCTTCTCCCTCACATATTGCCTGACTTGTGCCTTCACTTCGTGGGGGCCTCTGCTCAACATCACTTCCTCAGAGAAGCATTTTCCGAGCACCTCCCACTGGCTCTGTACCTCCCAAACTGTCTTTTCATTTCTTCCTACAACTTGTCACTGCCTGAGATGATGCTAAGTTATTTTTGAAAATTTACTCTCTGTCTCTCCACCTAGAATATGAGCTCCACCAAGGCAGTATTCCAGTCCTGAGAATATTTAAAAGCTCCCAAATGTTTCAAATGCACAGTCAAGTTTGAAAACCATTTTTCAAAAGGGAAGTAGGGAATTCAATCTTGCTTTGAGTAGTTGTTCTCACCACGGCTTATTGACGGGAAAGAAAAACCAGAGGTCCCTGGAGGCGGGTGGTCCTCGTAGTTAAAAAGCTGTTAGTATTGGGATTCTGGGCGATCAGTCCATTTGGAACGGGGCCCGTATCAACAAAGAGATATACGACATAAGGCCCAGGATGCCAAGAGGAAGGGGACAGGAGTGAGACAAAGTGCCCATGTCCTGGTCAAGGAGGTTGACATGAAGGGACCCAAGCATACAAAATGGGCCAATGAGGCAGGATGAAGGAGAAGTGTGCATCTGACCGGACATGCGGGTGTGTAAGGGCAGACAAGGCATGTCTGGAAAGGCAACTACCTTCTGACCTCACCCTCTGGTAAAGCAAGACTTGTAAGGAACCAGCTCTCTAAGAAATTCATTGTTGGTTCTGGGTCATTGTCGATTCTTCTTGTAAACTGGGATTCCAGAGCCCCGAACCCAGAAATTCTGACTAGTGACTCTGGGATGAAAGCAGGACTCTGTAGTTTTACAGGTGCCCAGGATGAGCGCTTAAGTGTGTGCTTTCTGGAACACTTCCTGGCATCTCATAGGTGCACTGAGCAGCCAGTAAGGCATCTATGACTACATTCAGCTAAATAGAAGCTAGTAAGTTGGATCTGGTTATGTGGTTCTGAGGGTGACCTCCAGTCCATAGCTGCAAAGGTCTCCGGAGACATCTGAGCCTCAGCCATGACTCATCTTCCTACTCTGGATTCCATGTCATTCCATGTCCGTTGCCAAACTCTAGCTCTAATTCCTTGCTTGTCGTGAAGCAAGTAGACTCAGCTCTTGCACAAGAAGGAAGAGGAAGGAAATCACCCCTGTTGAGATAGCTCCACTTTGATGAGTACCTTGCTCTCTCCTAATAAAACGGAGGAGCATTAGCTGCTTCGTGCTCCCTGCTCTAACGCCCCTGGTCCTGGTGTTCACCAGCTAGCCCTCGAAGTCGTGGCGTGCACGTAACATCTTGCAGTCATGGTGCCAGGCAGAGTGAGGGGACGCCATCTTTTTTTTTTTCTTGCAGTCATGGTGCCAGGCAGAGTGAGGGGACGCCATCTTTTTTTTTTTCTTGCAGTCATGGTGCCAGGCAGAGTGAGGGGACGCCATCTTTTTTTTTTTCTTGCAGTCATGGTGCCAGGCAGAGTGAGGGGACGCCATCTTGACATCTGGCAGACCAACTCTCAGAGAGCCGTGGTAGGCCACAGGGCCCCAACCAAATGGCTAGCCTCAAGTGAGGAGTAAACTTTACATTAAATGGTAAAAATTATGAGTCTGTTCCCATACGGGACATCAACAACACCTCGAAGCAGGACTTGTTCTGACAAGCTGGGAAATTACCAGCTTACTGGGGCCACCGGAGCCGTCTCCTAGAATCTCAACCGTCCATCCTGGAGGAAGAGGCCGGCCTGGGACGTGTTTGTGTAGACTCTCCCACTGCTTCGGGGATCTCTGCCCGCACACGGGCACAGGCATGCCCCTCCAGGCCACCCTTCCAGGGTTTCCCCCCACATTCTCCTCAATGTGAAGTAGGGAGGCCTTGCCTCAGGCCTGGGTCGATTCCCTTTGTCCTTCTTAGACCCACAGCCCCTTGATAAAAACCTCCCTCGCCTCATCTGGGCCCCCGAGGGCAGCAGCACCGAGGCCAGTCTGGGCACGTGGTGGCTACAAGAAGGCAGGGACCTCGCTCACCCCTCTGGCTCCATCCAGAGCCACTCTACAAGACTGGAGCTCAGAACTCAGTACTTCTGGGGGGGCGGGGGGAAGAAGGCTAATTTGTTTCGTTAAAAAAATACGTTTTTTTTCTGCAGGGTGAAGTGAGCCTGGCTGTGTGTTGACAGGAGGGGGACGCTAATCCCCTCACCTCTGAGGGGCTCACACTCAGCTCTGTGCCATCCCGTGAGCCCTGCTGCAAGATCTGACTCCCACATATTTCAAAGGATCACAGTCTCTTCCGGGACACGAGAGATAAATCCCTCAGAGTCCTTCATACCCTCCATTTTCCTATTATTTCCTTGTTATCTACAGACTGCAGAGTCTTTGGATCGTCATTACTAAATTCCGCTCAGGATCTCACCTGATTTTCATCTTAAATTCCTCAAACAGCTTTATCCGTACAGGGAGATTGTATAAAAATGATACGAAAGATGTCAAGATCACTTGCTGATCAAGGAGATAATTTGCCAAAAGTGGATTTCTGAAAAACAGTCCTATCCGTTCACGGTTTACGAACACCCCTTGGCTTTTCTTTCAGAGCAAAAGCTACCGACGCTCATCAAAAGGCGATTCGTTTTCGGGGTGTGATCATTTTTGAACCGTAACACTGGGAGTTTTCTCCCCGATTAGTCTGTGTCCTGCCCCGTGTACAGTGGCCTCCGGGGAGGTAGACCAGAAGGCTGTGCAGTCTCCCGCCACACACGTGAGGGGCCGTGGCCAAGTCTGACCTACTTCTCAGAAGAACCATGAATTGGATTCAACTGCCTCACTCACAGCCACACAGGTAAAAAGCACACTGCAATTTGAAAGTCCATTGTAACTAATACCTGGCTCTCTGGCAACGCCTTTATTAAAATCAATAAATAGATCATAAACAGTCACACAGGCTAAGCCTCTGTCTGGGGCCTAGGACACAGTAAGTGCTTAGATGATGTGTATTTCCTTTCCTTTCTCTGATCATTTGCAACAACTCTATTTGACGTATCTATTTGATATATTCCTACCAGAGAGGAGCTCGGCTTCCTGTGTCGTGGTTTCAATACCCCCATTTTGAGGAAAGCAAGAATATACACAAATTCGCTCGCTGTCATTATCACTACCGTAATTATCATTATCATCATCATGTTAATAATGTATTCTAAAACACTTCTCGATGGAAACTGGAACTTTTCCCCCAGAACTTCCTGTCCTTTTTCGAAAGCCTTGGGTAGAGTTTTTAATCAATACCAAAAATGAAATCTCAGCTTTCTGCAAGCCTTGATATTTTGGGAGTCTTTGACAAATTCACCACATTCCTAGTGATTGTTCTCTTCCCCAACATTATTCAGAAATGCCAATTAGTTGCCTCTGAAATGCAGCTGTCTGATAGAAACTTGTGAATATCTTCGTTTCCCTGGCGATGCCTATGGATTGCTCTGCATCACACAAGGAGATTAAATAAGGCCTCCGGAGAGTTCATGCTACCTCTAGCTTTTGGTCAACCAAGAAGATGTCCTCCTGGGAAGCCATTAAAAGACCCTCGGGGTTAAAGTCCAGAGCTCGGCTGCCTGATAACAAATGACAGTGACTTCCTGGCCCACCGGGTGCTTTCCCTGGAATCCGCATCCCGTCCCACACGGAAAGGTTGTTTCTCTTGAAATCTCATCTCGTTGCTCCCCTGCCCCTTCCAGAAGGGGCCGCGTTTACCTCCAGCATCTCTTTGGACCAATTTAAAGGCTGACATCATGACTCTTCCCTTTGTCTCTTCAAGCAACAATTTTCAAAACCACTCATTTCGTTTTGCGTTTGACATGAAAGGAAAAGCAAGTGATATTTAAAAAACCCGTCGGACAGGTAATAAAATCCGTGACTCACTAAATCCATACACGGCTTCCCAAGGCTTTCCCACGTCTGAACAGTTACGTGCAGCGAAACAGCTTGACTGTCTTCAGCCACCCTTGAATGTTGTCTAATGATGCAAGGCACTCCTCTGTCTCCTTGATTACATTATGCAGAAAGACTGCCTCAAATGCATCCTATATTTTCGGACACCTGGAAACCTCTAAAATGGCGGCACCTTTGATCATGTGAAAAGAGCTTGCATCGTATGTGTTCTCCACAGAACAGTCTGGATAATTACAAAGCGCTCATCACAAGCAGGCGGGGACTGAAGATTCCTTCCCTCGGGCCACCGTGGCTTTGGAAATCCAGCTCGGCCTTCCTGGCCTTGTACTTAATCTCTTCTGACAATTTTCATGGCTGGTAGTAAGTCATCAGAGCACAGCTGCACATCACGGTCAGTGCTCTTTCTTGCTTTTGCCCTTATTTCACCGTAGACCATGAGAAGCAAGCATGTACAACCTCCCCAAACCAGACCCGCATACAGTTTGGAGAGTCCGGCCCTTGAGGACAACGCTTGTTGGTTCCCTGGAGCCCGCAGAGCGGATCTCTGAAGGAAATAGTTTATTTCTCCCAGATCAGCCTCGCTTTCCCCGCCTGCCCCTAAAAGATTGGGTTTACCTTTTCTTACCTTGAATTTATACCCCTTCCGATGCCCAAGAAACCTATCCTTACTCTCACTTGACACTGCTCTTCCCTCCTGGTTTCTCCTTGTTCAGAGAATTTCAGAAACTCCATATCGTAGGGCACCTGGTAAATGCTCCGTAGGAATTTGCTGAATGAGCAAGGACCAGTAAGGTCCCGAAAAAGCAGGCGTAAACCAAAGAAGGACCGGGTTGGTCATATACCTCGAGGAGGCCAAAATTCTCATTTTGTTCAAGACGCAAGCCAACAAAGACTCCCAGAACAACAATTCTCAATGATCCAAGATGTCAGAGAAGGAATGGATTAAAGGGAACTGGAGAACTCCAGAAAGTTTTCATAAAAAGGAACAGATTTCAGCAGAAGTTGAAAGTATTTTTATGGGTGCAGAGGAGAGAAGAATTCAAAGAGAGGACAATTCAAGAACTACGGCAAAAAATGGTTTGAAGGTGGTTCTATAACTTACTAGGGGCCTAACTTTGGAAAGGGGTTCTCTTACCCTCATTTTCCTTATCTTTTAAATATATACTTTTTTAACTTTTAAAAAAAAATTTTTTTAACGTGTATTTATTATTGAGAGACAGACAGACAGAGTGTGAGTAGGGGAGGGGCAGAGAGAGAGGGAGGCACAGAATCGGAAGCAGGCTCCAGGCTCCGAGCTGTCAGCACAGAGCCCGACGCAGGGCTCGAACTCACGAACGTGAGATCGTGACCTGAGCCGAAGTCTGACGCTCAACCGACTGAGCCACCCAGGTGCCCCTGTACATTTTTAACTTTTAATTTGAGAGACCCTGGGGTCTCTGGGTCATGACCTGAGCCAAAATCAAGAGGCAGAGGCTCAACCAACTCAGCCCCCCAGGTGTCCCAACCCCATCTTTTAAATAAAAACAGTAATGCTTACATTGTTGGTATTTGTGAGGAGTTATTGAAGTAATGCTGAAATAACACAGTGCTTGGCAAAAATAATACATAGTAACTATTACTTTTATCACTGCTATTTTTTATCCACCGTGATAATATTATGAAGACAGTGAACAAAACCAGCCTGATGGATTAAATGTTTCGAATGGACCACAAGAGAAATAAAATCTGTAAACTAACATGAATGCGAAAGTACTTGAACGTGACTGTGAATGCAGAAAACGGACTCTGTAAACAGGACTTATTATATATTCCCCCCCAAAGAAGTAAATACTAGCTTGCCATTTGTTGTTGTTGTCTTTTTTTTTTTTTTTTTTTTAAGAAGTGAACTTTGTGGCACCGAATCAAGGGAAAGAATCTCACATTATCTGAATGCCTGCAAAGTGATCGGTGCTTTGCACACATTATCATATTTCTTTTCTTTTCTTTCTTTCTTTCTTTTTTTTTTTTGTACGTATTTTCTTGTGAGGTGGCAACTGGAATAGGAGCTGGAATTAAAATCCACATATGTGTGACCTCAAACCCCATTCTTTTCTAACAGTCAATGCTGCCTCCCTAACTGAAGGCTACTTGTGAGATTCAAATGTGTGCCAGGTCGTAATTAACAAGAATAAGGCTTAGCAAACTAGAGTCCATGGGTCAAATCTCAGGGTTGTAAATAAAATGTTCCTGAAACGGCCACGGCCACTCATCCCATGTGACCCGTGGCCACTTCTGCGCTACAGCCCCTGAGCTGAGTAATTGTAGCAAAGCCACGGACCTGTGAAGCCTAAAACGTTCACGAGCTGAACTGCAGGCTTAGTTCTGACTGTCTTACGCACCCCGTTGCCCTCCGCCATTTCTGCCTGGTGCTATTCTAGCCACGCGTCCAAGCCCAGATCAAACACCAACTCCTCCTGACAACCTTCTTGCTCTGTCTCTTCTCCCGTTGACATTGAACGTCCCTTCTGCCCGGGCTCCAGTGTCTTTGTGTCACCCTGATGTGCACATGCCTCGCGTTCCCCTCCTTCTAGACTCTAAGTCCCCAGGTGGCAGATACTGTGTCACAATCACTTTTATACCACCCAGTACGATCATGCCCATTATGAGTAAATAATATTTTCTTAAGTATGCGAGAAGCCACCTGGATTTAATGGCCAATAATCTAAGTATATTTTGATTTCACATAAGTAATATCAAGTCATATTTTCATTAACATAAATATAACATATAAAGATTGTTACATTCCTAACCTTTCTCCATCCCTGCATCTACAGAAATACTAACGAGTTTGTATGCCCGGTCTCCTAGCGCATTTTATCTTACCTAGAATATTCTCATCATCTTAACAAGGGAAGATGTATCCTTAAAATCGCTCACTACACTGCACCAGACTTCCCATTGCTCTTCCGAAATAACAGTAAAGACTATAAGTGTGAGGACATAAGTAATGGCGAAGATTCTCTCTACAAATCGTAATAATTGACTATCCTTGAACATAACCCATGCTTGACTAGCATCTAAGGCCAATCATCCTTAATAAAAACTATTATTAATACCAATGAAAAATGTGTTGACAAAGTCACATTTAATCATATAACTTCCTCACTTTTCATAGCGTTTTACTTAACACTATGCTAACTGTATTCTAATTAAGACTTCATTTTTTGAATCTTAGATTTCAAAATTTCATTGAATTTTTAAGATTTTGCTGTTTACAACACCAGAAACCAAATATGGTATGCTACTCATTCGGATTCTCACACACTGGCCAAAGGCTTGATACAAGACATTTTTAATTTTTTTTTAATGTTTTTATTTATTTTTGAGACAGAGGGAGACAGAGCATGAGCAGGGGAGGGGCGGAGAGAGAGGGAGACACAGAATCGGAAGCAGGCTTCAGACTCTGAGCTGTCAGCACAGAGCCCGACACGGGGCTCGAACTCACGGACTGTGAGATCATGACCTGAGCTGAAGTCGGACGCTCAACCGACTGAGCCACCCAGGTGCCCCCAAAATATTTTTACATTAGAAAACATTGTGGAAATAGACTTATTTTTAGTAAAAATCTATACATCTCAGTGCTCAGAAAAGTAGAATTTTAAAATTATTTAGCAAGAAAATTTGCTTCTCTCTTGTAGTTCTGCTGGCAAGAAAATGGAAATACATATGACCCTTGAACAACACATTTGGTAGGGGTGCTAACCTCCCAAGCAGTTGAAAATCTGCATATAACTTCTTACTCTATAAACTCAACTGCTAATAGCCTGGTGTTGACCAGAAGTCGTACCGATTACGTAAACAATTGATTAACACATATTTTGTATGCTATCTGTATTATATGCATTCAGGTAGAGAAAGGAAATTGTTATCAACAAAATCATAAGGAAGAGAAAATACATTTACAGTATCGTACTGTAAAAGATCCACATCTAAGTGGATCTGTGGATCTGTGATGTCCAAGGGTCAACTGTACATTCTTTATTCCTTAAAACACACACACACACACACACACACAAAACTAAGCCTTTTTGGTCAGGAAATTGTTTTTTTTTTCCTGGGAAGAGGGTGTAAGAATGCATTTGGAGACTAGGGAAATGTCTCCCTACACCATTACGCTAGTTAATTTTGTGTGTCAGCTTGACCAAGCTAAGAGATGCCCAGAAACATTTTTTTCTAGGTGTGAGGATGTTTCTGGAAGAAATTAACATTTGAATTGGTCTCCTGAGTTAAGAGGATGGAAAGACAAAGGAGGGGTGAATTAGCTCTCTGCCCAGCTACTGGGCTGGTATGTGAACCACCCACCCTCAGCATTCTTGGTTCTTAGGCCTTCAGACTCAACCTGGAATCTGGGTCATCAGTTCTCCAGCTCTCTGGTCTTCAAACCACAGTACTCGCTTTCCTGGGTCTCTAGCTTACAGATAGCATGTCATGGGACCTCTGAGTCTCCATAATGATATGATCAAATATGTTGTTATAAATTTGGTACCAGATAGATAGATAAATAGATAGACGCATACATAGATCGTATTAGTTCTGCTGAGGATCCTGACTAATGCACCCATAATTTCCAGGATTGCTGGAATGATGTAGGTCCATGTGCATAGAGGAGTAATGAGAGGACGAATCAACTCACTAGGAGATCCTGACTCCTCTTTTGAGGTCGAGCCTTGTCAGAACATCTCTGCTGATGTAATACCAGGCATTCCCAAGGAAAAAGTAGCTATGGAAGTAGACTGGGGAACAGTGGGCTCTTGAGAAGATCTGGGCCCAGGAGAAAGGCTCACATTGCAAGTAGGATATAGTCAATTCTTTGTCATGCGGCTGAGACCACTCCCCCCCCCCCGAGATGTGGACACCCTGAAATACTGGGTATGCCCTACGGAGATCATTATAAGTACAGTAAAGGTCTGCCATATTGGATGCTCGGGCCAACTGAGGCACAGAACAGATCACAGAATCTTGTCCACTCCACTGCCTCTTTGTCAAACTTGTACCCAAGGAAGTGACAGCCTAACCTAGATGATTGTATGCTCAGTCTCCCCACAGTGACTGCGCAGCCACCAGAATGGCCAGGTCATTTCTACCCCAACAGTGGCAGACATTTCAAGCGAAGAAAACTGAGCAAGCCTTCTGCTCTTCTTTTCTCTGGGCATTAGCCACTCTGTTCTGATGTGGGGTTAACGGAGTACCTGGGGAGGGAAAGAGAGAAGGAAGGAGAAAGGGAGAGGGAAGGAGGGAGGGAGGGGGAGGGACGGAGGGAAGCGAGTAGAAGGCCACCTGTAGCAGTGAACTTCTAGGAGGTACTCTTTGGGAATCACCAAGAACTCCTCACTGCTTAGTGAAGTACTACACCCACCCTTCCAAATTTGTACAGTCAGGGTTGTCTGGCATTAGTAAGCATTGTCCCTATTTTAATTTGCATTTGGTGATTTGCAAACTTTCAAATTACATATAACCTCACTTAATCTCCTAAGACACCCCAGTGAGAATATATTTTCCCCCATCTCGTAGATAAACAAGCTAAGGCTCCTTCTTGGGTCAATTCCACCTGTGAGAGCCTGAATCAAACCCCCCTAAGGCTTCATAAATGAGCCTGGCTGATAGAAAAGGAGACTGGTTCCCATTCTGAACAAAATCTTTTCGTTTTTCCATTGTTGACAGCTAGACAACCAAATTCTAAGTAGCAAGTAAAATGATGATAGATAGGGGCGCCTGGGTGGCTCAATCAGTTGAGCGTCCGACTTGGGCTCGGGTCATGATCTCACCATTCGTGGGTTTGAGCCCCGCGTCGGGCTCTGTGCTGACAGCTCAGGGCCTGGAGCCTGCTTCAGATTCTGTGTCTCCCTCTCTCTCTGCCCCTTCCCCGCTCATGCTCTGCCTCTCTCTGTCTCTCAGAAATGAATAAATGTCAAAGAATTTTTTTTAAATGATGATAGATAGATGATAGAGAGAGAGAGATGATAGATAGATAGATAATAGATAGATGATAGATAGATAGATAGATAGATAGATAATAATAGATGATAGATAGAGAGATAGATAATAGATAGATAATAGATAGATAATAGATGATAGATAGATAACAGATAGATAGATAGACAGATAGATAGATAATAGATGATAGATAGATAGATAGATAATAATAATAATAATAATAGATGATTGGTAGATAGATGATTGGTAGATAGATAATAGATAGATAGATAGATAGATAGATAATAGATGATAGATAGATAGATAATAATAGATGATTGGTAGATGATTGGTAGATAGATAACAGATAGATAGATAGATAGATAAATGTGAAACAATTAGTGAACCTCAGATTTCCATGTAAGCATCAGGGACTTCCTTTATTTCAACCAATACCTCCATTTTTATCTGCCACTATTAAGAAAAGAGTAAGATTATCCATTCAAAGGCAGCTTCCATCCAATTAACACTTGACTCCAAGTAATAAATCATATCACAGATTTTATTGACAATCTGTAGGACGTTATCTTTCCAATGACACTTGGCATGACCTTTAACTCCAAACGGTATAAAAGTGGTTCAAGTACAGCAATTCCAAAGCTGCCACAGTCCCTGAGCAGGACACATCCTGACTGATGCAGGGGCGTGCCAAGTACACTATGGAAATGGCACGCTTTGCTTGAAATACAATTACTGTTGATTAAGGACCATCCAACATCACATGTATACACAATCTATTTTTAACATGCATATTTAAAATCCGATTGAACTGGGTTCTCTTCCTCAAGAGTTCATTATTGCTACCTTGTTTTTTTCCCCAGAGAGAAATCAAACGTTCTATAATGCATTTTGTGTAGAACACTGTTCTAACACCACAAAAAATTCCGTTAAATGTCAGAAGAATTTAAAGCCTTGTTGTTGAAAATCACAGGCTCAGGATGTTACGAGTATTTAGATCTTTGGAAACTTTAATAACCAATGAGTGTGAAAATCTTTTAGAAGTCCCCATTTGGCTGTAGAATATGATATGATCACTAGTTTATTAAAAGAAACCAGTAATTATGCATGTGAAAGAGGGAAAGATTTGCAATGCTTTTACTTTGCGACCAAATTAGCATTTATCCCCCTACATTCTTATACATTCCAAAATATAAGTGTTTATTTTCATTCATTCATTCATTCATTCACGACACTGAACAGTGATATCTGTAAGGCTGTTAAAATATTTGCTATTTTGCTTCATTTTGTGAGTAATTAAGATATTGAAAGAACAAAAGGGGTGCCCGGGTGGCTCAGTCAGTCAAGCGTCCAACTTTTGATTTCAGCTCTAGTCATGATCTCGTGGTTTAGGACTTCAAACTCTGTGCTGACAGCATGGAGCCTGCTGGGGATTCTCTGTCCCTTTCTCTCTGTCCCTTTCTCTCGCTCCCTCTGTCCCTTTCTCTCAAAATAAATAAACTTTAAAAAAAGGTATTGAAAGAAACACAGAGGCAGAATGGAATCCAGATGTGGAGACTCCAGGAGACATCAGGAGTCCAACACGGGTGAAACACGCACAAGCACGCACATACTCACCCTCGCGCACACAAGTACTCAGATACACACACGTGTGCACAAACGTGTGCACACGCAGAGGCACACAGCACACAGAGTCCTCAAGCACTGAAAAGAGAAACGTAGGAAGACATTTTCCTTCTGGTTAAACACTAGATGATTTTGGAAATCAGCCCTACTCTTAACAAGTTTTCACGTTTCCTTCCGCTAACCACTAACCCCCACTAACCACTGCCTTTTCTAGCCCTGAAATTGTCAGTCGTGCATGTATGAAGCCCGATGCCGTAGACAGCAAAGTATTTAACAAAGAGCTATTGTGAAGGCGAGGTAATTAATCTCAAAATTAGTACAACGGAAAAGGTAGGAAAGAATACGAGACAAAGATGTTTGAACGCCAGGCAGAAGATGCTACCAACACTTACAAAGATGAGGACGTAACCCAACCTGATGTCCATAATGACTTGTGGCATTTAAATATGCACGCACTCGGTGAGTTTGTTAGGCTCTTAACTGGGCATTGAGAATAGAGAAGTGAACATGAATATTCGTGATCTAGGGGACACACAAATAAATTAAACTACTAAACACAACACAAAGATAGCTCTGAGGTAAACCTTAGCCAACACCTCTAAATATCCTACATCAGATATTTATGATAAGTTATGGATGTAAATCCGACAGTAGAATTACTCTGGGAAAGCTCAACAAAGACGGTGAATTTTAAATCCAATTTTGAAGAAGAAGAGGGACAAGATTTGAAAGGCGAAATTGAGGTGGGCAAATCAGAAAAAAATCTGTAACTTAAAACATTAGGGAAGCAAGAACATTCGAGTCATGGGCAAAAGGTAAATACTTAAACACTATTTCCTGAGTCGAATATATAAGAAAAGGCTTAGGAGAAGCTGGCAAAAGGAATAAAAACACAGTTCGTAAGAGGACTCTTGCTTAATGAATCCCAAATTTCTGTCCTTCTTTCCCGAATAATTACTGATGTATTTGACATACGGTAAGTATACAAGTGTTTAGAGTTACAGAGAAAGGACCTACCTTATACATGTAAGTTTAAAACATACTTTTTAAAGTTAATTTAGTAAATATGACCTTGGAGAAGTAGTTCTACCTCTTTCTCCCTGGTTTGAAAAAAAGGGAAACAATTCTAACTTACAACATAGCTTTGAGAACTAAGTGAGGTAAAAGATGTCGGGAACAGATGACGTGCTTGCAACCAACAATGCACTGAGCAAATGTTAGTTCATTTACTTCTCAAAATATTATTACCCTGAGCACTTTGCTACAGGAAATTCTTACAGTCTGATTTTACTAACATAGCATAATGCGCTAGAACATAATGATATTTGAAGACATGACTTTTATGTTGGATTCACACTACTCTAATAAAAGAAAATTCTCTAAGCTCCGAGTTTATAAATCCGCTTTGCAATCGTCCTCATAGAAATTAAATACAGCATATCTCACGTGGTTTCATCATGATCAAATGCATGTTCCTCTTGGAGCGAGAGAACACGTTTAATGATCGGGCATCATTTAAACACACCCAGCACGTTGCGGGTATAACAGGTGTTTCTGTACTTAGCTGTCAGGTACAGACTAAGGTCTTCCTAAACTTTTTTTTTTTTAATTCTGCTTCTTTTGGGTTCTGTGCCCCTCGTTCCCTCCTGTTGCCCATATGGTCCTTCCTGGTGCCTTGTGTATAACAGCCACTTGACAACAGGTTATGATGAGTATTTCCTCAATCGAACAAAGGGGAAGGGAGCTCTCTGTAGACCCCGCTATTAGGTCCCTGACATGCGCTGGCCACTCTAAATGTCAAAGTGTGACCGATACGGAATTCTCAGTCCCTCCCGGGAGCCAGGCGGGCCCCTCCTTTCTGCAGCTGTTTCCCCAACAGCTCTGCGCGTTGCCTCTACTCGGTCCTGGAGGCAAGGGAGGTGGAGCAGTGAAATATCTCAGCCAAGGTCATCCCCCGGGAGTAGGCTGGGCTCCATTGCACACACGGGTGAGAACTGTGCAATGAGGTTCTGCCCTCACCTCCTCCCCAGAAAGCAGCCCGGCGCTTCTCTTGCAGATGTGCAGGATTTTAATGAGACATTTGCTGCCCCAACGCATGCTCTTACGCACAGGGGTCTGACCTCTCCAAAAATGGGGGCGTCCTGCCATGAGGAGAGAAAGGGACTCGCCTCAGTAAACAGCACATCACCACCACCGTCATGAGTTAGAAACTGGAATTTCAGAATCAGGGTCTTCAAAGTAGGAGAGGATAATTTATGGGATGGAGCTACAAGATAGGGAAATAGTTCAGACCTGGCTTTGGTTTTACCAGCACTCATAAATGGGCCATAAGAAAAACCCCTAAAAGTAAAATGCAAGGCTATTTTAATATGGCAAGTCCAACACAATCCAAGAAACAGTTTCTTAATAAAATATTACCGAGCACCTAGCTTTTCTTTTTTTTTTATTCATTTTATTACTAACATAGTTCCTGACTTAGCACTTCTTTTTCCGTTGTAATTTAAGCACTCTCACTACTGAGACAATTGAGTTCCTAGCATGAAAGCCCCTCCCTGGTTCCTCATTGGCTGAGAACTACAGAGGTAAGTCCCTCTCCTGGTTTCTCATTGGCTGAGCACTACAGAGGTTCCAGCCTTACCCTGACGTCGCCTAGGCCCAGGTCAGGCACAAAGTAGTCTGATTGGAACAAACGTACATTCCCTGAGATGATGCAGAGACTTTCAGTCCCGCCTCCCTGTTCTTTGGCGCATGCTCATTGTAAAGCCAGTGAAAACAAGCCCATGAAACAGGAAGGAGAAGAAGAACCGGGAAGTGAAGTGTCTAAGGGTTTGGGACTCCGTTGTATGTATTTCCAAGAGGTTGTAAACCTACTGTTAACCGGACAGCACAGCTTTTATTTGGTATTTCTGAACATGAGTCATCTCCCTTACTTCTCACGTTTCCCACTTGCAATTAAAATGTTGCTACGAAGTTAGTGTTTGCCCACAATGAAGTTGACCCTGGAGAAGAAAGGGCTCTCTTATCACGAAGCAACTACTCGGCAGTTACCTGCTGCGTCAGCTCTGCAGGCGAGGCATCCTCGGCTAAAACATAGTATCTTCTCCAAATAGAGGTCCTCCTCCAAAATGTCTACTTTCCGAATCCCCGGACCCTCCTGCCAGCCTGTTTTGCTCCCAGGCTGATTCAGCAAAAGATTTAGTAAGGCTCACTTCCTTCATTCATTCCGTCATTCATTCATTCATTTCTTTAACCAATATTGATCGTTGATTACCGGGCAGCTCGTAGCTGGAAGCTGGAATCAGTGGGGACCGATCAACACAGGGTGTGGCTCATGGAGGTGACAGTCTGCGGTCCTGTTCGGGAAACACAAAGATTTCGTGAGGGTCTACGACGCTGGCAGCCTGGCAGGGCGGGCAGTGGGCAGAGTAGTGGAGTTCGAACACCAGGAAGCTGGGGCAGGTATTGGAACAGTCCCACCACAGTCTTGAGAACTGGAGACGTGGGGGGCGGAGGGGGGTTGTTTTACCTTCTGATTCTAAGTTACCTCATGGATAATTATAGAACCTTCATAGGGCTGGTGTAGGAGAAAAGAAATAATGCAAGGGCAGCACCCAACACCGGACATGTGAGCGCCCAATAAATGTGAGCTACCATAGAGGTGCCTGGCTGGTTCCGTCGAAGAACATGTGACTCTTTATTTATTTATTTTTTAGGTTTTTAAACATTTATTTATTTTGAGAGAGACAGAGACAGCGTGAATGGGGGAGGGGCAGAGAGAGAAAGAATCCCAAGCAGGCTCCACACCGTCGGCACAGGGCCCACAGCGGGGCACAAACTCATGGAAACTGTGAGATCATGACCTGAGCGGAGACCAACAGTCGGGACGCTTAACCGCGGGAGCCACCCGGGCGCCCCAAGAGCGCGAGCCTCGTAATCTCAGGGTTGGGAGTTTGAGCCCCTCCTTGGGTGTAGAGAGGACTAAAAATGTTAGCTACTATTATTTTGTCTGGGTTTTTTTCAGCTGAGGGTTTCACTTATTATTTTTTTTTTTTTAGACTCAGGACTGGGATAACAAACTGCCAGGCTTCAGCCAGCTGCCATTGCTCATAGCATGCATGCCTGGCGCACTTCGACGCGATGACACTGATTAAAAATAGATTTTCATTCCCCCCAGGACAAAGCTAAATTTGTGCACCTGTGCTTCCTCATTTCCCTAGGTAAGCCCTGTCAGCCCCCCTGACAATGTGCTCTTCAAACGAGTGTTGGGCCCCACCCGGCCTCATCCCTGTCCGCAAGACCAAAGGAATTCGGGAATCATTCCCTCCAGAGAAGGGAGCCTTGCTCATTAGACGAGAGTCATTAAATCACTTTTGCCACAATTGTCATAAATCTATTTTATTAGTCCTAAGAAATCAATTGCAATTTTTAAAAAGCCTCTCAAGAATTACAAGAGAGATTGCCTGATATCAAAGTTTTACCCGACCCAAACTCTTTGGCCCAGGTGTGGGGCGGGGGGGGAAGGTCGGGGAAGCTGGGGCCCGCTGGCTCCCACGGAGGACATTCCAACCCCACCCGAGCGGGACACTGGGTTCTTTAATCTAAAATTAGAATGCCCTTGGCATTCCTGGGCATTTAATGCCCTGTGCTACATCTCTCTCCTGTGAATTCCGGGTGTGTTTATCTTAATTTACAGAGACAATTTAAACATCTTCACATGTAATCGTTTTGTCCGCCTCAGCCTAATGATTAGCAGTGTGGAGAAATAATTCAACGATATTTCTATGGCTCATTAGGAGTCAGATATTGCAAGCTCCCAAACTTGATTCCAAATGCCCCGAGGAGGACTCTGGTATTTTCACCTTTGCACCCCATGGAGACATGCACGTAGCCTGTGAATATAAAATAACGAATGGAGAAGGTCATGTTCAGGCTGGGGGAAAACTCGGCCGCGTTGCACGGTGGCCCTTCCTGCTCTCCGGGCCCAAAGGGAACCTGATGCGGGCTCCTAGGCACACTGTGAACAGGTGACTGCAGACGCTCTGAGAAGGGGGGTGGGGGGTAGGGGGGGGGACTGGGGGAGCAGGTGGGGCAGCAAGACGTGGCACTAATGTCCAGTCATTCCTGATCCTTAATCACAGGAGGCTTCGGGAACAGAGCAGGAGGAGGGTGGCGCCTCAGGCCGGAAAAGACACCCCCCCATCCCCCGCCCAATCTTTCCTCGGCAACAACTTCCTTCTTTCGAGCCCGCCTCCTCGTCCCGCAAGCCCCGCCCCCTTCCCGCGAGGTCCCGCCCCTCTCCCCAAGCCCCTCCCACTTGAATCCACACCAAGTAATGGGAAATGGGAAAGGGGTTTTCCATTTTCTCCCAGCCCCTCTCCTTCTTCTTCCCGCGGGAGGTGCACCCTTTTCCTTCAAAGCCTCACAAGGAGCCACACACGCGGGTATTCTGCAAGTGTCCATCCTCTTCCTCCTCCTCCTCTTCCGGATCCTTGCTCTCGGGAATCCCTTTTGCTCCCACACATTCAACTTCCGCTATAATGTCACGACCAATAGCCATTATTAATGTCGGGTGCCAGACTGCTCTACCGCTTTCTGGCTGTGGCACTGTAGGCGAGTTATTTAAAAACCTCTGCCTCCGTTTCCTCATCTTTAAAATAGCAGTGATAATAGGGCTTCCGTATTTGGGGAAGATCAGACGAGCTGATGAACAGGCGCGGTGTTCACAAGTGTGCCTGTATGGTATTAGCCACTTTTAAGGAATTGCTCTTGCTATCTTTGAACGCAGATGCCTCTCAAATCTTATTGACGCTAAAAAAAAGAAAGAAAAAAAAAAAATCCCACATCATCTCAGAATCAGCTGTCCGAGCCTGCACTCGTTATAGCGACACCGCCCAAACCTGATCTTTGCTAAATATTCCCGACGCCCCTCTGAAGTCCTCCTTCCCCCATTTTCCCAACCAGAGACCCGAAGAGGGCGCCTTGCCCGCCACCGGCCTTCACCCCCGTTCCCCATCTGGAGCCCTTCCCTGCTTCTCAGACCCCTGGTCCCAGGGCCCCTCACTGGGGTGACCGCCACCGCGGGCCTCCCTTCTACAGGTCTTGACCTCTTCCCGCCCTTTCACGGCCTCCAGAAGCAGATCTGATGTGCGCTGTACCCTCCCTGCTCGCGTTCTCCGCATACACCGCCCACGGGGGTTGGTAGGCATTCAGGTAATAAAGACGGGGGGGGGGGGGGGGGGACACTGCGGGTAGACACTCTGGACGGTGGTCAGAGATGGGGCCCTGGTTCCTCCCGCCCCCCGAAGTGCTGTGGAAATCGGTACTGCTTACCTGCCAAGGAATGGGCCACTCACCGCCCCCAACCCCCCTCCACCCCTCCACCTACCCCCCCACCCCTCCACCTACCCCCCCACCCCTCCACCTACCCCCCACCAATAGTGATCCACATGGTCTTTGCAGAGCAAGGCACAGCAGGGCCTTTGTCTCTTCCCCACCCTGTGCGTGCGTGTGTGTGTGTGTGTGTGTGTGTGTGTGTGAGAGAGAGAGAGAGAGAGATCTACTCTAGTGTACCCAGAATCCCCTGTTCGTATGGCAATGAGTCCTTCTGGCGGCCTGGCCCCTCTCAGGACTACAGTGTTTTTCATATTGTTGGAACACTCTACCCCCCCCCCCCAACCATGGTTGCAACTTTCACACCCTGGCAGTGCAATATTGGGATACCGTGGGGTGTGTCTGAACAGGACTGGGGGAAGCGACTTCTACGGTGGTGCCCACCTCACAGTGTTTCGCCACGGAGACCGAGATCTTTCCGGGCTCTAAATTGTCCTTCGTGCAACGCTGTTGGCTCTGTCTGCCATCTCTCCCTCCCTCTTGATCACCTGCCTAATTCTTATTCATTCTACCCTCTTATTTCTCCTCAATGTGAGCTCCCATAGAGGAATCTTTACTCCTCTCTGGGCTACCCCAGGTCGTTCACTGCACGGCTACCCAGGTCGTTCACTGCACAACTCCAGTGGGTGCCATTTTCACTTCCAGTTATGTTGGAGTGCATACGAATAGTGCCCCCTGGGGTTGTGCAAGGTCTTTTCGGCCCGGGGCAACTTCAAGCACAGT
This sequence comes from Panthera tigris, assembly GCF_018350195.1. NCBI lineage: Eukaryota > Metazoa > Chordata > Mammalia > Carnivora > Felidae > Panthera > Panthera tigris. Next base: position 146,179,445 of record NC_056664.1, on the reverse strand, counting down.
TCCTGTCACAAGTGGCTGTCCCTAAATATATAAATATATGAGCCAACTGATTGGTTAACTTTAATGAATCATAAATCCTCCACGGGCTCCTCGACCGCACTGCCAACTTCAGGAAGATTTGCGAGCCCTCTTTGTGCATACCCTAAGCATCCTGGGGAGGGGAGGTGTGCAAATAAAAACCCAGGAAAAGAACGTGTGGCATAAAAGTGGGTGGACGTTGAAAAAGTCTCAAGCACCACGCCTGATTCTGAGCAAGCGCGGGGTGCCTGTGGCCTGTGGGCTTTCCCTCCTGTGCGGGTACAGAGCACGCGTGTTCCCAGTGAAGCAAGCAAGTAAACAAACGGGAGAAAGGAGATCTCTGTGCCTTGGGGGAAAATGTTGACATTACTCGTCTCTACCCTGGAAAAGGTCAAAGGAGTCTCTCTTGATGGAGGCCTGCCAACACGAATGTGTGGACCTTTATTTGCAAAGAGAAAGCTGCTGATTGCAGCACCCCCCCTAGGCGGGGGCTGTGGGCTCTGGGCTGGGGGGTGCGCGCTCCCCGTGGTGGCGGATTCGAACCCCCCACCCGGCCTCTCCAGCGCCGGTGGCCGCAGCTGGGAATCGGCAAATGCCTGCCCGAGCGGAGAGAAGTCTCGAGTAAAATGATATTACCCTGAAAAATTAGACCTCCGTTTTCAACAGACGTCGAGTCTGCGTCCTGAGGACGAGCGAGGCCCCCCTTGCCTGCGCCGAATCGCAATTCCTTGCGCACTGCAGCGGGGCGCGCTGTGGATCACCCCAAGGGTCGAGCCCCCACAAAAGGAATAGCGCCGTCCCCGCCTGCGCTTAGGGGTCATTCTGCCTTGTTCCAGAACGTATTGTTTCGACTCCAATTATTTCTGGAAACAAGATCATTGTCTGCTGGCTGCATAATTCGGCGTATTCTCCCAAGGCGCCTGGGCTGGGAGCACAGGAGCGGGGCGGGGGTGGTATTAGCAGCTCCGGGCCGGCGCCCGCACACCTCCCCTGGGCCCGTCAAGCTCCCCAGGAATAGAAATCGGCTTCTCAAAGTCCACCCGGGAGAATTCTGTTCCGTTTTCGGGGGAGACGGGAGGACAGCTTTAACATACTTCACAATAGCCACAACTAGGAAAGCAGGTGGAAAAAAAATTTCTAAGGAGAGGATAAACAGGATCCTGAAAGATCTACTAGTAGAAAGTCTTGCTAACAAGCCAGAATCCCCAGCTGTAAGATCACTCATGTAAATACCTCCCAGGATGTCTTCCCTGATTAAGGATGTGTGAGGGTTATTGAGTTTTGAATTAGATGCACTTTAATAAAACAGTAGAATGTTCTTATCTGATTGCACCTGTATTGATTGTGTTAAAGAGGTCTATCTTTGGATCGGGGTCAACGATTTTACATAAACTTACTAGGGACTCAGAATGGTTATTCCTGTTTTCAGATTCTTGCAGGTTATCCAATTTGTTCGATTTGGGTAATCTAAGGAATTTAAGAGCATGCCTCTCGCTGAAGAGGTTTCTTTTCTTTCTTTCTTCCTTTCTTTCTTTCTTGCTTTCTTTCTTTCTTTCTTTTTTTTTGTCTGTGTTATAGTGTATTGCGATTACATACTCAGTTGAAGTATTTTTTAAAAGTTGCATTACATAACATGATTTCTTTCAATTGTTTTTAAAGTTGAAGAGGTCCTTTGTACCAATGTAAAATGCATAGTAAGTATCGCATATGAAAATTAGCTACATATCCGAATAAAATGCCGTGCACAATTCAGAATTAAAATGCACGACGTGTTCAACTGATATGCATTCAATAACCGTAAGCTTCAAATGACTAGTGGTGTTGTTTCTGATGCCTTCTAGAAAATCAATATGTACAAGTAAACTCACGGGCAACCTCCTACCCATAAGTGCTGTAAACCTCACTTCTGCAAGGAATGACGTTAACTGAGCTGAAGTTGGGTGCTTACTCAGTTGCCGTATGTATAAACATTGTAAAGACGATCACATAAAATGAGGGCATTAGCAAGGGCATCTGTGAAGCTTTTCTTAAATTACAGAGATGTTCTCCTAACTTACTTTTTCGATTTTACAAATAAAACAAAACCAGCCCCTCGTATTAGAATTGATGAATTCTTTTTTACTTTTTAAATATGTTTTAAGGTTTATTTATTTTGAGAGAGAGAGAGAGAGAGAGAGAGAGAGAGCATGAGCAGGGGAGGGGCAGGGAGAGAGAATCCCAAGCAGGCTCTGCATTCTTAGCACCGAGCCCGACACGGAGCTCATGACCTGAGCTATCAAAAGTTGGACACACTGACTGAGCCATCCAGGTGCCCCTAGAATTGATTAATTCTTGCATTCAGCAATTTTTTTTTTGTTTTTTAAGAGGCTACTACACTCTGGCACTGTTGTAGGAAATGGGGACACGCTGGTGAACAAGATAGACGGGTTCCCTGTCTTTATGGAACCAATGAGCTGGTGCGGACGACAGACAACAATGAAACAAGCAAAGAGGAGTGCTGGGGACACTGATGCCGGGCAGGGTTAGGAACAGGTGGAAGCCAGGGTGGGGATCGCTGGAGGGTAGGAGTGTGGTCGTCCTCTCGGAGGAAGTAAGGCATTAGCAGCAATATGGCTGCAGAGAAGGAGAGGGGAACGGTGGAAATGTGTGTGAGAAAACTCAGCAAGGGTGGAGACCAGAGGTTCACAGGAGTTTGCCAAGTCTCGGAAACATTATGGCCAGGAAGGAGTGAGCGAGGAGGGGCCAGAGCGGAAGGAACCTCGAAGGGCATGGTAAGGACCTTTGATTTTATTTAAGTGTTCTGGAAAGCAACTTAGTAATTGGAGTAGGGGTCCAGCACGTTCTCCTTTGCGATTGAAGGTAGCACACTGGCTGCATGAAGCTTGAACTGGTAAGTGCGAAAATAGAAGCGGCGAGATAAATCCAAAGCTGTATGGAGCACTGCTATCGCACAGCTCTCTTCTCCCTCTCTCTCTCTCTCTCTCTCTCTCTCTCACCTCTCTCTTCTCCTTTACTTACTTAATGAACGAATTCAGCACCGTTTCCGGGTGGCAGTGTGGCCCCCCGGACAGCCACGTTCCCCTGCCTTCTTTTCAGGCATCAGATTCAGAAGCCGTCGTGAATTTGCTGGACAGGGAGACGAGCATGGGGCACGCGTCCTACTTGTCCTTCCCGGTTCCTCCCGGGTGCGGTCAGTGATGTGACCTTGACGGCCGGCGGAACGGTGCAGGCAGCTTGGACCGTGGGGTGGCTTTCGGAGAGCAGGGCAGGAAGGCAGAAGGATGCCTGCCTCTGGAATTCTGCGTGAAAGCGTAAACTTCCATTTGCACTGGATTTATGGTGGGCAGGTCTCGTTCTGATTAAGTCAGGGGGTGACAAATGGCTCCATGAAGCACGACATCGCTCGGATGGGGCACAGTGCAGCGGGCGTGGGGGTGGGGGCGGATGCCAACGTGTATTTTGGAGGTAGAATCACGAGTGTTTACTGCTCTGCATCTCTGGGGTGAATGTGACGGTGAGAAGAAGAGACGAACCATGACACCTCCTGGAATTCGGGCCCGAATTACTGGTCATATTGTGAGTGTGGATTGTATACTTGTAATATAAGCACACACTAGCTACTGCGTATGAATCACCTCTGTTTTTTTTTCAGTGCAAACAAGGTCCTCAGCTGAGCGTGAGACACTGTGGGGTGTCAGACGCTTGCAGAGAGAGAGCAGGTGTGGAGAGGGCGTCTGGGAGCCGAGGTGGGTGGATGGAGCCGTGGAGATGTACTGAGACAACCTCCCCACCCGGAAGAGTCATTAGATGTTTTCCCAGGCCACAGTCCGCTCATCAGATACGGGTGCAGAGCCGACAGGGTTGGATGCGGCTGAAATGGTGCTTTGACTTGGAGAGGACAGTGGAGGGGTGGACGGTGGAGGGGTGGAGGGCCAAGAGGGCTGAGGACGTTTCCGAGGCGTCGCCCAGAGATGGACCGCGCCGTCTGAACTGGGGGGGGGGGGAGGTAGGGAGAAGGCGCGGGGGTGGGATGGACATTGAGAAGGGTGAATGAGAGGGCCCGGGTTAGATGAAGTCGTGTTGGTGTAGACGTACCAGAGGAAGTGAGCCGGAAAGATAAGACCTTGGCTCAGAGATACTTTAATTAAAGATTTTGCAGGGAGTGTGGCTACTGCTAATAAGTACAAGAAAATGGTCCCAGATATGGATGGCAGAAGTGAGAGGAAGCAGGGCGTTTGATGGTCTTTTGCCAAGTGAAAGTCACCAGGGGTGATGAACAGTGCATTGGTGGAGAGAGAGAGAGAGAGAGAGAGAGACGTGGGCACGGAACTCTGCCCAGGTAGATGATGTCAACACGGAGGGGTGGGATTCGGAATAGTCTCATGACGTGTGCTCGGAGCATCCTGGCGGGCTGCTCTGCTTGGTTTTTCTTCTCTGTTTTGTGGAAGAGAGACAGACAGTGGTTTGGAAAGATGCGCCTCCGGGCCCCGCGGAGTGCGTCACGGAGGAGGTGGCCATGACCCGGGAGGCTTGCGGGGAGACGCGTGGCTTCAGGAGGCAGTTAGATCTGTGCCAGAGCAGGAGGTGGGTGCGCAGATAACAGGGTTCCACACGACGCAAACATATGTGGTAAAAAGAGGAAGAAAAGCAAACAGAACGCGCGTGGAGGCTGACACCCAGAACCCTCTTCAGACCAGCACGTGTGGAAAGCGTCTTCATCGTGGAGGGTGGGATCGGGGCACGAGGCGAGGGGTGAGTGTTCCCTGTCGCGGTTTCCATGGTAGGGACAGCGGATACCAAGGCACCGAGGACCGTTCAGTTCCCACTTCCTCTCGGAGAACATCCGGGCAAGTCAAACCTGGACAGGCTTGGCCAGGAGATCTCTGTTGAACTAGCTCTGCCCTAAACTTTCCCTGTGCTTAAGGAAGAAAGTCACTGGATTGTCACACAGGACACCGTAGTGTTGTTTCTTAGGAGACATCCAGAGACACAGGCGGGTGTGTCCTTTCAGCTTTAGCCCCTAGAGTGTGGCGGTGGACGTGCCCGAGGTTCTTTTCAAGTCTAGGAATCCATATTCAAGCTATTCTTGGAACCCAAGACATCAGAGTGAGGTTTTGGAAAGAGAAATCCTAAGACCCAAAAATGCTGACCCCGGCCCTTCCCGGGCCACGCCTCCCTGGCACATTCTCGCCCTGCCTAGTTTATATCAGGCATTTATATCAGTCACTCAGACCTCATTGAGCCCCTCTTTTACGCTCTCTTGGTACCCCCGTGCTCATTTCTCTTAGGTACTTACAAGATCGTGTCCTTTGTGTTCTTATCTTTTTACTAGACTTGAAGATTACTATCTTTTATCTTTGCATCTCCAGGACCCAGTAAGTGGCGAAGACTTGAGAAATGCTTATTGGGAGGAAAGAAGGAAGGAAGGAAGGAAGGAAGGAAGGAAGGAAGGAAGGAAGAAAGAAAGGATGGATGCCCCAAGATACGTCACACAAGTAGGAGGCATGGTTTTGTTTTCGGGAACCCAGACATATCCTGCGAGTACAGAGGTTCCGGCATTCTCCGTGTGGCCGGCTACATTTGCCTTCTTCTTCTCCACCTGAGCCAAGTACCTGCTAGAGGCCATGGAAACGAGGCCAGTCACTGTCGTGGTTGGGACCGCATTTTTAGCACCAGCTGTCCCTTACCAAGTCGAGGGTGAACGTGGGACTAACCAGCCGCCTTATTAATAGGCCCTGCCATAATGCAAGACATTTGTTTATCTACTGAGTCATTGGTGGCCTCTTCACTCTGCCTGCCTCAGAGAATCAAAGGCTGACTAATGAGCATATTTCAGTGGCTTCACGTACACATTTCCAGAATGCTCTTGAGTAGGTTCTTCAAAACCCACACAAAAGAGCCCTAAGTTGTATCGTTAACGCTAAAGAGCACGGGACAGCGTCACCATCAAAGCCGCTCACAGAGGCGTCCCCTCCAGTCACGGCCACCTGCGCAAGCAAGGGCCACACGTGGAACCGAATTGCCCTGCAGTGGGAGGCGACGTTCGGGGATCCTGGCCTCCACAGGGAATGACTCCACGTTGTCAACAGCACATTCGTCCCGAGGCAGCATCCTTCAAATCAGGGAACCAAGGGAAGAAGTTGGTGATGCAATTAAAGTAAATCACAAAGAATTAGGAAAAACAAAACAAAATAGTGGCCTGGGAGCCAGATCAAGAGGGGGGATTTCATCTCATACTTTCACGGCTGTCATGAGGAGACAACAGACAGCCCGGATGTATCTGAGTGTAGGCTCGCATCACATTCCCAAGCCACGTGCAGATGGCAACTCAAATCCCACAGCCACGAACCTGCTGAGGAAAGTCAGTCCCACTGGCTGGTGTGATCCCTGTGGGAGCTGCTGCGGGAAGTCGCTGAGACTCAGCACTGGCTTAGCATGTGCGGACGGGGGTCCCGGGAGCTGTTACAGACCCCCTCCGAGACTTGGACCGCCTCAGCTGAGACCCAAGGCCAGCCAGCATGCCAGCGGGAGGGCAGGACTCACCGCTTCCAAGATTCAGCAGTAATGTGAACACACAGAAGTGTTTCCAGGGAAATGGGAAAAGGAGGAAGAGAGGCTCGTTTGTCCGTGGGGAGCAAGGGGGGACGACGGAGTCCCTGGGTCCTAAATAGTTGCTGTTGGCCGTGAATAGCTGCCATTGACAGCCTGAGGAAAAATACAAGAGCCCTCTTGCATCTAAATTTTGGGTCCGGAGATCAGACACAAAAACTGTTTTGGGAACCACGACGGATCCTCGCCAAAGTTTTTATTTGGTTCACGGTGACATGAGAAAATGATGACAATATAGCAAATATATTCATAAGGCAGTATCTTATTTTTTCTAATTGGCCTTCTCCGCCTTTGGAGTGTTAAAATGTCTTTTTCTCTTGCATGATTTCAACGATCTGTATGAGGTGAAAGCCATATCCGTTTGGTCTGACTCAGAATGTTCTTATTGGCTCGCTGTGAGGTGGGCAATCCTTCCAGATCCCCCCTTGCTTTGGGGGTTGTTGCTGGGCGGGAGACCAGTCCCGGACCCGCTGCTCCAGAGGGCAGTCTGGACTGTTCCATTGAAAAGCTTTCCACAGAACCCAAAACTAACCTAGGAACACCGTGTGTCAATTACACTTCAATTTAAAAAAAAAAAAAAAAAGAAAGAAAGGAAAAAAAGAAAAGAAAAGAAAGAAAGAAACCTTTCAACAGAAATTCTTGCAGCATCCAAACAAAAGCCAAGAGCCTGAAGGCAAGTTCCCTTGCGCAACTCGCCCTGCTGTGTGAGTGGGCAAGGGTCCTGGACCCTCTCTTCCGCCCCCTCTCACCCGGGAAACACAACATACACCAGCAGCACTCCAAGGGCTCCTCAAAATGTACCGCAGGGAATCCTGTGCTCTGCTCTTGGGAAGGGCAGTGACATCCCTCATTAGAATGAGAACCTAAGGGTCGGAAGGCAGGGTTTTTGCCCCCTTTATCCTTCCCAGAATGTAAGTCAGCCCAAGATACAGCTCTGAGAGCAGGACACAGAAGATACATTTGCTCATGAAAGCAGGGCATTATGAGTGATTCATGATTAGTGTTCGTTTCGGAAAATGGTCTCCTGAAGACGTCCTCTCTGGAAATCTCTTTGTCGGCTTCCTTTTGCTTCCGTTTTTTAGAGCATCTTGCCCTTCATCTGCCCCAGCTTTTTCTTTTTTCTTTCCCTTTTTAAACTTCCTAACCCGTAGCATCGTATGTCTCCAGTTGGAAGCATTGACAGTAGAGAAATTTACAGAAATGATGCACATTTACAGCACGACGTAGTACGGAGAACAATGACCCGGTTCCAACAATGGACTGTTGGATCGTAGGCTTTTTTGGAGGCTTAATTTCTGTTGAAATTATCTCCAATATCTTCTTCAGCTCGAAACATCTGACTGAGAATGGACCACAGGTAAATGTGTTTTCTTTACCCATCATCACAGGCGTTCTCCCAGAATCTGGCTTGAACTAGTACCTGTCTGGAGGCGATTCCGTTCGCTCATTCATTCATTCACTCAGCCAATCACTCTTCATTGAACATTACTGAGCCGTTATCACCCGTGTCTTGCAACGCGTGAAAACAGGAAAGCAACTGATGCTCTCTGTGCACGCAGGCCGGCTTTCTCTCCCCCTCGGTAAAGTCTTCGTGCACCTTCCCAAAAAAGTTTCCCCAGCTGTGTTGCGTCTGGACTTTTGTTGTGAAATTTGTAATGCTGTTATTTTTAAATGTTTACACGTCTTCCTCCCTGACTGTAAGGTGACCCGGTCTTACCAGTTCATGTGCCTACAATTCCTTAGGTCGTGCTTGCTAAATTCTAGGTACCGTTCTAGTCAATTTACAGGTAGAGAGTCACTTACCTGACAATTACCCTATCGCTTATTATTGTCAGCTTTACCTTGCACATAAGAAATGGAGACTCAAGGAGGTTAAGTTATTTGCCCAAGTTCACACAGATGATAAGTGGTAGAGACAGCTTTCGAGCCCAGTAGACTGATTTCTAATTCTACACAGTAAATATTATCTACTGGGCCTCTGTACGGCCTTCCCATTTATTGAGTATATTGAAGAATTGATAATACCCATTGGCCTCATAAGAATGTTAGGATGACATACTATGCGATAATTATGCCCCGTATTTAATACGCCCAAAGAGCAGAAAATTTGTAGTGATCTTCAGATTCTGGAATCCTATTTTCATGCATAATTTTAATAGCTTATATCTCTATTTATTGTATAACATCTCACATTATATTAATTACATAACTCTTTGGGAACATTCCATGATAAACTCTTCCACTGAACTGAACATATTTCTTATCTCCTGAGCCCCGTTCTAATTCTCCTTCCAAATCAGCCTGCTAAGTTTAACTTGTAAATACGTTTACACCCGTCCTCTGGATTTAAGTCAGAGGGGAAAAAAAAAATTGCAATTAGGTTGAAAAGGCGTGAATTTGGAAATGAGAAATAAATCTCAAGGTGTAGGCTTGATTGAAAATATTTCAATGAATAAGTGGACAAATTAAAAAATGTGCTTTCAACCTTTATTGTTCACTGAATATTGACTAAATCAATGCTGAACTGTGGGCTGTTCACAGATTAATTTGCCAGTTCAATGTGCAAACTCCTTTGAGGTTTTCTCAAGCTGGACTCGGTCCTCGGTTAATTTCATTACGGTTTGAAGAGACTAGATAAAAAGGAATATGAGTGATCTTTGAAATTAGTGTTTTCCCCCTCCAGGGCTAATCTACAAATCAGACATTATCATTTTTTTTTTTTATCCCATTCCCAAATCAAATAATTCCAGAGACTCCACACTGGCTGAGTTTGAAACAGAAGTCCCCAGGGACCTGAGACTCACAGCTGTGGTTTACTTGCTCCTTCCTCAACTTAGAAGCAGATTCATTAATTGGGACTTAGACTCCAGCCCGGCTCCCATGCGAGGGGCGGGGGGCCGGGGGGGGCCCCAGAGTCTGGCAACCGCAGGCCTTGAGGAGTTGGACCCAAATACATCAGTACTCTTTTTAAAAGATACAATAGGAACTTGTGAAGATTCCTTTTTTATTGGTCATTTAATTTTCCTCTCTTTCAAGACATTCTTTAGTAATGTGGTCCTCTCAGCATCTTAAATATCTCACAGGCTGTTACAAAGACGCCTTTCAGGGTCCTGCGGAGCTGAGTTCTGTGATATCACAGACACAGGAACTGGGAAACCACAGCATGTTCCCGAGGAAAGACCCACAGCCACAGAGCTGGCAGAGGGCAGCCGCTGCTTCCAGAGGAGAAGATGGCATGAATACATTTGAAACAAAAGGCCGAGTGAGGCCGGCCCCATTTTCCACTGAGAATAAAAAGCTACAATCAACAAAACCACCTCCTTCTGTTTTCTTTCGCTGTTCTTTCCTCTAATCTTCGTGTCAGCCTGGCTGAATAAGCCACACCACTTATTGTATGATGTAGAAATTCTGTGAATCACAGAAATGTGACTTTAGTGGGAAATGCAAGGCATAAGTGGATGGGTCATCCGCCCCAGAAGCCGCTTCGATTGACAAAGTAACCCAGAAGGTGCGTTCGCGTTTGTCCGATGAAAACCTGACTTTTATTTCCAGATGATGTATCCTTGAGACCCCCAATATTGTATTATTCAACGGCAGTAACATCAACACAGTAATATGGGGTGTCTGCACCCTCCCCTCCCCGAAGAGAGCACACAAACAAAAAAAGTTAGGAAGGCCGAATGAGCTGTCAAGATCCAAAAAATTGAGCAACTTTAAGAAGACATCATTGGGGCGCCTGGGTGGCTCAGTCGGTTGAGCGTCCGACTTCAGCTCAGGTCACGATCTTGCGGTCCTTGAGTTCGAGCCCCGCGTCGGGCTCTGGGCTGATGGCTCAGAGCCTGGAGCCTGCTTCCGATTCTGTGTCTCCCTCTCTCTCTCTGCCCCTCCCCCGTTCCTGCTCTGTCTCTCTCTGTCTCAAAAATAAATAAATGTTAAAAAAAATTTTAAAAAAAAGAAGACATCATTTCCTGCATCTACATTATCTGTCATTGAAACCAGAAGTTTTTCAATGACTAAGAAGCCACTATGCTACTTAAGTCATTCACCAAGAGAATATAACGAAACCTGCCTCCCAGTGTCTAAAACAAAGATATTTGGAGGCTTGATGCCCTTTGGTATTATGTTTTTATTATTATATATTGCATGTTGTTACCAGATAATACAACTGTTCCATAGCATTGTCACAGTAACTAAAAACCGGGTCCATTCAATTAAACTTGTTCAACAATGAAGAATCCTTAACATCTTTCCCACAGGATAAAAGCAAATTGTAGAAACCCTTTTTCTCTGACGGCGATATTCAACAAAAGGCCATTTCTTTTGAAAGTCCAATTGAATTAAGGGCTTTGAAAAGCAGTGGACATTTTAGAATTTTACTTAAGCCCCCAAACCGCGGCGGAGTATTTGACTTACAAACAATATTAACAAAGCCTAGAAAACTGGCATTGACATCTCCCAAGTTTCCATCTGCTCATTTAAAGCAAAGCCCTGGAGGGGTGCCTGGGTGGCTCAATCGGTTAAGTGTCGGACTTCGGCTCAGGTCACGATCTCCCGGTTCACGGGTTCAAGCCCCGCATCCGGCTGTGTGCTGACAGCTCGGGGCCTGGAGCCTGTTTTGGATTCTGTGTCTCCCTCCCTCTCTGCCCCTCCACCACTCCTGCTCTGTGTCTCTCTCTCAAAAATGAATCAACATTGAACAAATCAAAAAAATAAATAAAGCAAAGCTCTAGAGAAGCAAGGTGGTGGCTTTGTCCTCCCTCAGAGAGCCCACAGGCCTTTCTCATCAAGCCGTTGAGTTTGTGGCTTTTATAAAATCCCTCCCTGAGGCTGTTTAAAGCAGGCCGTACTCTGTAAAGATGTCTGCAGCTCTCTCTGAAGAGTACCCATGGGACTTAATTGGCATCGTGGCTCCCTGTCGTCCCTCCCATGGTGGTGGGGCATTTGTTCTGTCCCACTCCCTCACTGAGTCCTGAAACTCTTGACCAAGATGGATTTGAGCTCCTCTGGCCCCAACAGGTACTCTTACCACCTGACTTCAAAGGTCCCCCCCCCCAACCGGGTACTAACTCCCAAGGTCAGGCGTGCCAGGGTACAAAAGGTCAGCAGCAAGAGTACTATTGTCCTGTTCTTTCTCTCTGTGTGACCCCAGGAAGGTGCCTTAATCTCTCTGATTTTCAGTTTCTCATTTTTTACAATGGACCCAACGGAACCCACTCCCCGTGTCACAGGGGCCTTTTGAGGCTTAAATCTACTGATCATGCTTGCTGAGCACTCAACCGAGCACCTTGCACAGGAAACAAACAAGCAAACAAAAGTTAGAGTAGCTGAGATTTGGAGACTCGCGATACAAGAATAAAAACCTCGGGAAAGCAACAAGAAGAGGAACGTGGTGAGCGAGCTGGGGGACGGAAAGAGCGGGAAGCATGCAATGACAGAAAGGTTTGTCATCAACTAGTCATACCGCTCTGGAGAAAGCCACGGAGAAAGGATGCTCTCCGTCATCGCTGCCGCAACCCGTGTTCCGAGACGGTGTCTTCAGTGCCTTTGGAACCGCGTGGAGTACAGATAAGTGGCGGAGGGCTGGATGCCGGGACCGTGTGTCTATAACCCGGGACGCAGCGTCACTTGGAGGTCTGCGCTCCAAGCCAGGTATGCCTTGCATGCATTTTCATAAGCGTGACACAAAGTGGGCAGTCCCCGCTCGAGGCAGGGGCCCAGAGGTAATGAATGCAGGGCTGAGCATTGCACACGGGGCTCTGCAGAAACCCTGCCCGGCCTCGCCAACACCTGCCAGTCCGGGAGGACAATGCAAGACGCACAGCTCCGAGCGGCGTGAGGCTGACAGAGAACGGACGTGCTGGGAACATCCAACGTCAGCGTATTTCAGGCAGGGGTGAGTTTATAACTGAATGCCAAAGGGCTGGCTATCCAGACTGGGTGAAAAAGGAAAAAGAGAAGACTGGCAATTTCCAGGGAGGCCAAGGGTGCTCGGTGAGTGTGATTCTCAGGGGAGAGGACAAAGTGTGGCTCAGGGTACAGCCTCCTGGGTCACAAAGAATTCTCCTCACTCCTGACAAACTGCAAAGGCCCTGCGGTCAAAGGGCTCAAGAGTGAGTTCGAGGCCTGATTGGCCACAAGGGTGTTTACTAACCCTGCCCTCGCCACTGGGCTCGAGCCGGCGGGGGGATGGGAAATGAGCTGGGGCAAGCCGGACCCATTTAAAGGGCTCCACAGGAAGAAGGTGGCCATGGGATTTCCAGAAATAAAAAAAATCACCTGTCGGACTTGGAGTAGAATTGAGCAAGCCATCACTCTTATGCCCAAACTGTCCGCTAACACAGTCTCCTTTGGGAATCATAGCCGACAGTGGACTATCTGAGGCTGGTCTTCAAGGGGCAGTACGTCCAGGGAGCTCCGAACCCTCTCCGCAGGTACTGCGATGCTCAGGGCGTCTGCCTCCCTGGTGACTTTATCAGGCAGGAGACCCCGCTGGTAACCGCACAACTGCCCGGGAGCCAGTTCTCATTCTGGGATCCATCCCCTTGGCCCACGCAGCGGGGAGAGCATTGTGGCTTCCGGAAGTTTCTACCCTTTCGGCAGCAGCCAAGGGTTCGCTGCCTTTCCAGGACTCAGGGAGCCAGGGGCAGCCTTTGGGCACCTTAGGCTGGAGAAGCTCTTCAAGACTCAACCCTCTCCCGTAGACAGCACGGGGGAGGAGGAACCTACCATAAATGGTGAAGCCACCAGAGCAAGTTTTGTGACTGGACCTTGGCTTGACCGTCAAGCTTGGCAGTGGGTATGTCTGCTCATCAGTTCTCCTCTGGTTAGCTGATGGTCAAATCTGTTCCAGATTCATCATTTTCAGCGGGAACCGTGAATACCTTGACTGGTGACCACCCTTGTCCTCACGTGCAGAATCCAGTCATGGCAACAGGCCAGCTAATGGCCAGTTCCAGGTGATTAATGCTTTTCAAAGATGGCTGTCTGTCAGGGCACAGGAGAGGGACAGGTGAACTTCTGGGGAAGCCTGGGAAGTCTGACCTGAGAACCAGATCCGGAGCTGGACAGGAAGGACGGTAAAGGTTTGCCCTGTGGAGTCAGCTGCTTGACCTGCCCAAGATGAGGACCAGACAGTCTGCCTTCTCCAGTCACCACCCCGCAACCCTACGAACCACGGGAATGACCGACTCTGCACACACAGGGTTGACTCACGGTGCTGGCGTCCTCTTACGCATCGCCTTGTTGGTTCTGTTTTGAACTTGGGTTCTTGCAACGGTCTTTTCTTCACCGATTGACTGGAAACCATTTGAGGTTCCAGGAGGCTGGCATTTGCTCTCCCACCCCTACCACCAAAATGCGTACATAAATATTAATCTGGGAAAAGAGGCGTAAATCAGATCTGACTTCTGTGTCCAGCGATGGCTGGGAAACAAGGGTGTTACGGATGGAAACCACGTTCTCCATTGTGCGGTACAGGGGTTTTTCTTAGCAGAAATAGGGAGGGGGCATTTTCCAAGCGTAAAACGTACGTTCAAAGGAAAGGGAGCGTAATTGATGGAATCTACGGTTTAACTGGAGCAAAGTTGCTTTTTATTTAAAAGAGACTAACTTTTCTTGATGAGCGTTTGACCTCAGTGACACACTGAAGAAATGAGAACGTTCTTCTTGGGAAAGTTCCAGCCCATTTTAAAAACAAAGAAATCCGCGAGGCTGTTTCTTTCGAGAGTCCAATTTAATTATAAGGCCACCAGCACATGACTGCCAGAGGAGACAGCCTCAGAGAACAGAGGATGCCGTATTTTTTAAATGCACAGGGAGGGGCGCCTGGGTGGCTCAGTCGGTCAAGCATCGGAATCTTGGTTTTCAGCTCTGGTCACGATCTCCCGGTTTGTGAGTTCGAGCCCTGAGTCGGGCTCTGTGCGGACAGCCTGGAGCTTGCTTGGGATTCTCTGTCTCCCTCTCTCTTTGCCCCTCCCCTGGGCCCTCTCTCTCTGTCTCTCTCAAAAATAAATAAACATTAAATAATACTGAAAATGCACAGAACGAGTGCCCACTGATCGGCACCTACTATGTCTCGCTCCTCACAAACACCTGACGAGGAAAGCCATCTGTCCCCGGGACGGCGAGACCCTTGAGTGATCGCATGAGGTCCAAGTGCCTGTGATGTCTTTCTCTAATAACTAGGCTTTTTCGTTTCGTTATTTGTGTGTTTTCGGCCCTCTGACAAGAGTGTCTTTCTGCACAGATTTTTCACAAAGACCTCTTATCCCTAATGCTGGTTTCAGCATCTCTGAGTGTCGATACCAAACACCGATGAACACGAGCCAAGAAGCTGCGGGGGGCAGCGAGGCAGGGACTCCTTGAGCCCACCCTACACCTCTGTTCACCCGGAACGGCCCCCTCCCCACCTGTGGGGCAGGTCTCAGGTGCCCCGTGGATACCCATCCTCCCCCGCCCTCCACATGCTCTCTGATGGGAGCCCTCTGTCTCCTTCACCGTCAGCCCGGCCCAGTCGGATTTGAACTTTGTCCCAGAGCACACCTTGGGTGTCCTCTCTCTCCATTCTCCGTGCTCTCTGTCCGTTCGTGGGTACCACACATTAGGGTACATCCAGACTCCTGCCCTCTGTCCTGTCCCACGAGTGGCCAAGGCGATTTGAAGATTTTTACCCGGCGATTTCTTCGACCGTGCTAAGCGTATCGCACACGCTTTTGGGTTTCGTTTGAATTGTGGCTCTGGTGAGTGGGCCTTGCTACCTCGATGCACAGACCAGGAAGCAGGGGCTCAGACAGGCTGAATGACAGGCAGCCCAGGCGTCAGTAGAGTGGGCACGGGGGCTGCCCCCTCGGGCCAGGGCTCGACTCCCAGCCTGGCCAGTCCTCCGGGACCTCTCTTTGCACATTATGTACGCTCCTTCAACTCCACTGTGTCCCCTATCTCTGATGCTCCGCTCTGCCCCCAAGTAAGCCTAATTTTACCAGGACAAAGAGGAGAAAGCCTTCTTGGGATCCTGCCACTCTCCCCTCTTCTGTTTTCTTTCGAGGCCGAACAGGTTTGAAAAGGGGTAGAAAACTCCCACCCCCACCTCCTGCCTGTTTGCTTCCTCCTCGACACCCCACTGAAAAGACTATCTCGAAAAGCCCTGGTGACCTGGTCCTGGGGAACCCCCAGTCCCTGTCTGTGGCTCCGCTCTCTTCATCCCCCCTAAGCACACCTGTCCGGAACTCCTCTGCTCACTCCTCCCCTCAGCTACTGAGGCCATTAAAGTTGACTTTCACAGGGTTCGTGCCCTGAACTGCGTCCCCTTCCCCTGGTCCCCTGCTGTGGGCTCTCATCACCTCTCGCCAGGACCACACCCACAGCTTCTCACTTGTCTCTGACTCCGTCCACTTCCTCTAGGGACCTCGACACTGCTGTTATCACAAGGCTGCGGACGCCCCAGCCCCTCTTCCCCTTCTCGATGCTCGACCACCTCGCCTTCACAAAGCTCGAATGAGAACGTCCCTTCGTCCTCTCCCGCCCAACAACACGTCTCAGGTAGAAGAACGCCACAGGTCAAACCCAGTGGGAAGTCTCACTGCACCAAGTCTAGCGTAGAACCTCCCTCACCTGGACAGTTGTACTTGGCCTCACTCCACCTAGACTCGTCGAGAACATGAGGAGATGTCTGAAGTCTAGAAAAGCCTGGAATAGATGGGTGAGGCGAGTTATTCGTTCATCCAACAATCTCTGCTCCAACATAATGGAATTAGCCAGACACTCCTTGAAACTTGAAAGGGCAACTTGGGTTAAGTTGAGCACTGCTTTGACAGACGTAGATAGCCTCAGAATTAGAAATTGTAAAATGGTTTTTCAAAGGTCAGGAAACACTTGCATAAATGTGTCGTGTAAGTTCCTGGTGGAGGACAGGATGCGATGAGCGCCTCAAGCCCGTGCAGCCCACTTGGCCTGGCCGTGTCCCACTCATCCCGAGCCCCTCGTTCCGAGTTCCCGTAGGACCGAGAGAGAGCGGCGCAAGTAGGCGACCGCTCGGTTACGCATTGGCTTGAGATGTTGGACGTTGTACCACGGATGTTCGCTCTGTGATGTCAGCCAGCTTATAACATCCTCAAGTTCAGGGCTACATCCGCTCTCTTTCTGTATGCCCACAAGCCTTATTATTGTACTCATTGAGATATTCTAGACTAGATAACTAATTACCCTTCAGAAATCTGACATTTATCTCATTTTAGGCAACCGTATTTTTCACATTCAAAAGAATGCCGAGACCACTCTCTAGGCGGAACATAGGGATACATGCATTATTGATCTGACCCACTACAGGATTTCATGTGTATGTGCAGGTGTGTGTGTGTGTGTGTGTGTGTGTGTGTGTGGTAAACTAGAATTCACTCTTCCAGAACTGATCCACTTAGAGCTGCATGTTAACAGTCCAAGCCAAGCACGAATAGAGACAGATAAAATCATGCCGAAAATTTCCTAACACCACCAAGAGAAGTCTTTGGAGATAATTTTTGTACTAAGCTTACACAACTATGTGCAATATTAAATCTAAGCCTATTATTCCCCCTAAAACAGGGACCAATTCTTCGATGTGAAAAATAATCACTTATTTTGTCGCTATTATGCATTTTCTATAACGTGACCCGTCCTTTGTAAGTACCTAGAAGCCACGTCAGTGGTTATTTCTTTTAACGATCACAGGAGTTTTGTAAATGCTCCATTGCAAAAAGAAGTGGGAAATGTGCACGTCTTGACACGACTAAAACCTGTGAGCCCCGAGGAAGTGGGAAAGGATCTTGCTCATCTTCCGTAAAGTTTCTAAATACCCATCTCATACATAAACCCCCAAGTTCACCAGTGGAATTTGTCACTCTACTGACATCATTATTCTGTGTTACCTTGTAAATGGCACGTTTCAGAGATCCTGTTATCATTTTGGATAAAGCACCATCACGGTCTCCAGATTTGGCTACAGTGGATCCTTCCAGACATCAGTGAAATGAATTCTGGGTTCATAAAACCATATTTACTTGACAGAAGAGCAAACCACAGAAATCGGGATACGGGGTTGGTGCTGCATGGATGGTCTCCCCAAGGAGATGACCCACTTCCTTCAGAGAAGACTCTTTCTCAGGCAGAATTTTGAGGTTACTTTGCTGCCTGGAAAATTTCTCAGGACAACAACTTCGGCCCTGCAAGTGAGGAAGTTTGCCACCCAACACCACAGACGCCCCTGACTCTCAGAACGTGGCCCTTGGTCAGCTAAGGGTGGAAACGGCAAACAATCTTTCAGTCTTTTTTTAAATTTTTTAAAATGTTTTTCTTTCTAAGACAGAGAGACAGAGCAGGAGTGGGGAGGGGCAGAGAGAGAGGGAGACACAGAATCGGAAGCAGGCTCCAGGCTCCGAGCTGTCAGCGCAGAGCCCGACGCAGGGCTCGAACTCACGGACCGCGAGATCCTGACCTGAGCCGAAGTCGGCCGCTTGACCAACGGAGCCACCCAGGCGCCCCAACAATCTTTCAGTCTTAAACTAATAGTGTCTTCATCCTACTCTTTAAAGGCCGCTTGCTGAAAATCCCAACAGCTTCACAAGTAGCAGATGTCTGAACTCTACAACAATCTCAGCTTGTTTTTTTTTCTCTTTATTTTCACTCTGAAAAAATAAAACCTTGAACCATAAAGGAGAAATACGGAGTACTAACCTAAGTGCTTGGAAAATCCGGTTAAAGTAGAATCAAGCTTTCCTTCGTCGTACCTGCGGCGAAACGACTCCTTTCGTTGTCATCTTTTCTCTCCCCCTTTACCTCTCTGCTTCGAAGAACCAAGGGCTCTGTGGAAGGTTTGATTGACTCAAAGGACCAAACGTAAAAGATGCTTTCCCAGCAAAGCCATCTGCTGAGCAGCTAGATTCCCCCAGGCGTCTGCTTGCAGCAAATACGACAGAACACCTCCAGGCAAGTTGCCTGACCCAGATGCCTGTGGGTGCACTGTTCTCGAACCATCTCTCTGGGATGAAGATTTTAATTTTGGCAAATCGTAAAACCACGGCTTCCGGGGTCTTTCATCATAGGGCAGTTTTTCTTTGTGTCAAATACGTTCCTTTGAATGTCCTCCTTCTTAGGATAAATTCACATTCTCTTTCAGAAACGCCACACCGGTTACACCCCTTATCATAACCTTTCTTTGCCCTCTGTTTGCACACAATGCAAAATGCCTTGAAAGGCACTTGAAGGATGTCTTTAACCTAGTATAGAAATATCTCTGTAGGTAGGAAAAAATAAAAGAAAATGGCCTCTAGTTTCTGAGCACCCTGTGTTCATCTTTAACTAGAATCCAAAAACAATATAGCTATAAGTCATACTAAGCTGCTGCTGGGGAAAACGGTATTTTACAGAGACTCCGTCATCTGGCTATTGTGTATTAATGAGCGCCTTCTGTATGTTTCCTTGGATAAAAGCTATGATTCGCCCCGCAGATGCACACCAAAGTAGCTCAAAGGTCAGAAAATGACAAGGAAAAACATTTAAAAATACAAATGCAGATTGATGGTTCCCGAATTCCCGATTCCCGCCCCTCCCATCCCTCTCGACCGTGGGGGGCAAAATAACTCCTTGCATTTTCTGACCGAAGCAGCTCCGTTTGAAAAGCTTGCCAGCCGGGATGTCTTAAAATGTTGCTGAATGATTAAACACAAATCCTTAGACGGAGAGAGCTGGTTTGTATTAAATATCCCAGAGCAACGCTGTCTGCCCACACTTGTGCCCACGTCTGGCTGCTGGCTGATAAACGTCGTGGCTTTAAGATATTACTTATTAGCATGCCTGTATATTTCTACCTCACACAGTCACCCAAGGGTGATTGCTATCTGTTAATTGAATTCTGTGCCAGCAACTGTGTCTGTGTGTGCTTGCCATTATAATTTCAAGGATTGCAACTTCATTTCTTATTTACAAATAAGGGCGATAAAAATACAAAGTTTCGTACTGACGCCTTCCCAAGTATGTGACGCGTGTGCACATGTGGGTAAGTAACTACATTTACCCACATGTTATATATATTTTACAGGACGGTGACTCACAGTCATAATATATTTCAAAAAGACACAATTTATTAAACCAAACATTTCTAGGTAGAAACACGCATAGCCGACCACTTGACGTTCTCTGCTATCGAGCGCGGCTGGTAAGTGTACCAGATACAAGCAGGCATTTTTTTTTTTTTTACACGATCATCAAAACCGACATGGTGGGCAGAATAACCAGTGAACAGGTATGAAACTGTTCATGTAGAAGCCTGTCTTTTTCCATGGAGTGTAAGAATCAGCCACAGTGATTTGGTTAGCCGTCTTTGCATTTCAGAATGTCTCCTCTGAGTCAGACACTGGATGTAAGGAACATTCTTCTCCAGCGAAGAAGAAATCTGGACCCGGGATCAGGATGCCACTTCTTCAGCGGTGCTGAGTAAGGTGAGGAGGCGAGGTCTGCAGATACGTTAGAGTCAAGGATTTCTACCACCCCGATGCCAAGCTGACCTCGATGTCTCCTCATAGGAAGCGAATCGTTTGCTCCAATTTTCCGAGACTCAGCCAGTTTCCGAAAGCACGGCGACCGTTTTCAGTCCTGGAGCTAAATAATATGTCTGCTAATATGGTTGGTTAATCACTGGTAAGAAAGAGAGGTAACTGACTGACTGACGTGACCAATCCAGAGAAAATGTTGCAGACAATACGAACAGCCTGAACGACTTCACCGCGTTTACACAGTAGGCGTTTCCCAGTTTTTGGAAGCCGGAAAGAACGGTGTAGGTTTTCCGGGGGCAACTGGTGGAATCTTGACTATTCAAACCACTACCTTCAGTGGCATCCCTAGTTAGGCACCCATGACTCCCAGCTCTGGATGAAACTCTCTCCTTTCAAAGTCCCAAGGAATGCGGGAAGGTCTGTTCTACTCTCTTGTCGTGAGCTTAGAGTGGTCATGGGATCTCTGGTATCTCAGAATACTTGGATTAAAATCACAATGCCTCTTTACCTCTAGACTGAAAGTAGCGAAACAGCATTCAATGAAAAATGAGTAATCAAATGGATGGATGCAGATTTCTAAGGAATCCAATTTGATCAGAAGGGAGTTTCTAATGATAGAGCTTACCGCCCGCCTCCTTGGCGTCAGCGTTGGTCCCCATCTTGGCAGCTCGAGTCCCAGAGAGACGTGGCAGAGGGGACAAAGGCTTGCCTTTCTGCACCCACCAAGTCCTCTCGCTCTCTCTGCCCAGCTCTGAGGATCCCTGGGGCTTCCCGCAGACGTGTGGTGGTTGCCCAGCTGCCTGCGGAGGTGAAGTGCCCCAGACATAGAACCACGCACTTCCAACGTCTAGTACCTTCCCCACAACAGAAGACAAACTAAAATCCCCTTCTCGTACTGCAGGTGATATCGTTAGGTACTGGGGAAAATGTAACGTATTTTTTTTTCAACGCCATGCAAATAAAAATGGAAACTCTACTTTGTAACGCACAGATGTAAGCCACAGAAAAGATGAAAACAAAAGGAAACGAAAACATACAAAAGAAAAGCCATTACAACCAAGCTTATAAGAATGTGTGGGGAGGGTGAGTGGGGGTGATGGAGAAACAGGAGGAAGACAGGAATACGAGAGAAGTGAGTGTCGTTAATAGAAGAGGAAGATTGAATGGTGTTGGGAGGAGATAAAAACCACAGCATACTTGGCCGTAAATGGAGAGCAAATGACTTACAGAGGGACAGCATCAGTGGTTTACCTTGAAGGTAAATTTAAGATTTCAAAATGTGGGGGCGCCTGGGGGGCTCAGTTGGTTAAGCCTGCAACTTCCACTCAGGTCATGACCTCATGGTTCATGGGTTCGAGCCCCGTGTCGGGCTCTGTGCTGACAGCTCAGAGCCTGGAGCCTGCTTCAGATTCTGTGTCTCCCTCTCCCCCACCCCTCCCTGCTCGTACTCTGTCTCTCTGTCTCTCTCTCTGTCTCTCAAAAATAAATAAACATTAAAAAAATTTAAAAAAAAACAAAAGATTTCAAAATGTGACAAACAACAGGGGACAGACAACCCAAGCCAAAGAAGCGATGTGAGGAAAGAGAGACCAAAGCAGGAACCCGGGGGGCACAGCGAGCATGCCAGCACTGGTTTGTAGCACACAGGTAGAAAAAAGAGTGAGCTGAACCCTGAAATGGAGGTTGAGCCACATCACAAAAGGCCTTCCCTGACCAGCCATGGAGGTGGATCACATGGTAAGTGACGGGGAGCCTCTGACGCTTGCTGAGCAAGAGGAGGCTCAGACTACAGATGTGCTTTCGGAACGGCAGTCTGCAAAGTGTGAAGGAGAGGCTGGGCTTCAGATAGACAGCAGACAGCTTACAAGCACGGACCGTTAGCGTGGAGGCAGGGCTGTGCCAAGCAATGTGGTCACAATAATGCTGGGTAAGAAACAACCATGAAATTGACCACAGTACACAACAATAAGTTTACACTTGGGTCACACACTGGCAGGTTGGCTGGGAGTCAGCTGATCTGGGCTTCCGGATAGTTTATGTCCCACTCTCAGGACCATCAGGCAAGCCCAGACCCATATCCTTGGGGCAAGGTCATAGATGCACAAGAGCTCAAGCACCGTTGGGTAAGCACATTACAAGCCTCTGTCAAGTCAGACCCATTAAACTCCCACTGGTGAAGAAAGTCACCTGGTCAAGTGCAGCATGAATAGAGTAGAGGTGTCTACCTCTCCCATAGAGCCAAGCAAGGAAGAGGGAACAGTCAGAGCGAGAATCCAATCCACCATAAACAGCGTCAAGCCAAGGAGGCGACCTTTGAGACGGAAAAGAGGAAACAGATGTGATGAGTCCTACAGAGGTAACCCCTGAAAAGTCCACCATGATGTCACATAAAAGGTATGATTAAATAGAAAATGGAAAAATAAAAGATGAACACCAGGTTTCAAAGCTGTTCCGGAAGTTATGATTATCTGGAAGCCACAGCCACAAGTACTAAGAAGGAATTAAATTGGGCGAGGAACATAACACTGCTGGGAGAGGATAGCGTAGATGTCCAGGAAGCAGGTCTTGCTGTATCGCTAGAACTCAAGACGAGAGCTAGGTCGAAAGAGGACTCCACTAGTCCACTGCATAGAGGCTGGACTCGAGGGGTGAACAGGGCCTTCCAGAAAGACACCATCCAGAGAAGAAGAGAGGACAGGCGCCCAGGCGAGGCTTCTGAACGTTGCACCCAGAACTCAGTCAGACTCCACACACGAGGTCATCTCTGGGACTTCCTCTCCCCCATCTTCCAGATCCAGCCACTTTCGAAGTTTTCAACACTCTTTTGCTGGAAGGTTCATCAAACTTTTCCTCAAAGTTCATTTCCACGCCACCTTAGAGTTTGATGTGATAGTATTACATCTCAAGCACGGTAGGAAGCTGTAAATACAGATGCGGGGCTTAGTTGCAAACGCGAAGCTAGAGGGACAGAGCAGGCGTTCCTATAGAGTCGGAGAAGCTGGAGTGACAGGAATTGGCTGAGATCAGCCAAGGAAGAAGGATGTGACAGAGCAAAGAGACGAGATACTTCTGGGGGTGGGTTCCTATGTTTCGAAGGAAGTAAAGGAGAACGGGTTTTAGTGAGCGTAGGTGGAAAAGTAGGACTGTAGGACTGGAAAAGTAGGATGCTAAGGATTAAGAGATACCTAGGAATGAGGTGATTTCATACGTCGAATATAAACAGAATAGTAGAAGACGGTGAGGTCTGAGGAAAGACGTGCTATGGTAAAGAGGAGGTTACAAGGGTTTTGAGAGACCCTCTCAGTAAAACGACTGTGACAGCCCAACGACATAGACTATGCTCCCAAGAAACTCATGACGTAAGGCACGAAGGACCCAGTGGGCGATCCAGGGAAGAGGAAGGCAGAAAGCAGTAACCAAGGATGTTTTCACATTTTTGCACAATTAAGACAATTCCTTTTTTCTCCCATGGACTCTTCGCGTTTGAAGAAGATGTAGCTCTTCAGCTAACTGTTGACGTGGGGAGACCGGAGAGGAGCGTTCTGGCACTTCCCTTGTGCATCATTGCCCATGCTTCCTTTTCACACATGCAGTCCCACCCTTGCACCAATTCCCACCTAACCGATAACAGTTGGAGATCTGGCCAGTTTTCCAGAATCGTCCAAACCCTAGTCAAAAGAGTAACTTTCATTTTCTGTTTCCTTGAAGCTGAAAATTCTTCTGATCCTGTTATTCTGTGCTGCTAGTTGTACACCGTTCGTACCCTTTGAGGCGTGAGCTCCTCCTACTTCCTAGCTGGAGTTCAGAGCGATCTTTCTCCTGACACTTGCATGATGTGGGTCCACAAATAAGCCGCCACAGATTGTTAGGGTGATTCAAGTTGTTGGCTCTCCGCTATGTTTAAGTTTTAGGGTGACTGGAATATGCCAACCAAGAGCATGGGAGAGTTAACGCAAAGCTAAATGTTTTGATGTTAAACATAATATCAAATACACCTGTTTAATCAGACATGAACGTTTTCTGTAGAAGATACCAATTTTTAACAGGAACGTCTACCTGAGAAGCCAGACTCGGGGAAATTGTGTGTGTGTGTGTGTGTGTGTGTGTGTGTGTGTGTGCATGTGTGTGTAGGAAGGACAACCCTTGCCATATCTTCTCCATGAAAGCAATGGTAACCAGAGCCACCAACAACCATTTTGGAGCATTTGCTATGCAGCCACTTTACATAGGTCACCTCACTCAAGCTGTTTACCTTTCTGGTAAACTATTAATGCTTGTGAGTCCCCAGAGCAAAACGCCCCCTTCTCGGCACGCTGGTAAACTTATCCTGTCCTTCACCCTCCCTTCCATGCCTTTTCAACATATCTTTTCTAGAGTTGATATAGAATGGTCGTTTCCATGTTCACCACTCCCTGTGGTTATTTTGGGGGCAGGGTATATAATTACAGTTTGTCCAAAAGATTTAGAATCAGAGAATATTAGAATGCAAAAGAACTCAGGAGGCCTCTGCTCTCCCCCTTGTTCTATTGATTAGAGAACCAGGGTTCACAGAGGCTGAGTTGTGAGCTTACAGGGCTAATTACCAGATGAGAACTCCAGCTTCCTGGCTCTAAGTCTAGCACTTGACACATGACCTTTTTATCTCCCCACAGCAATTCTGATGCCCTGGTCCAGACCCCATCTGATCCTGGCTGGGCTTCCAAAGCTGATATCTTTCTACAGCAAGTCTGAGTATGGAAAGAAATCCAACACAAAGTTAGGCAACTCTCAGAGAGGAAGTGAGATCACCCTCACCTGCTTAGCCACCTGCGCAGCAAGCCATTGGCATCCGTTCACCAGGGCTCTTGCCGGCCTTCGGGAGCTCAAAGAGGTCAACCTTCAGGCACTAAAATGCCCTGAGACACAAACACATTGCATAGTCCGTAAACCCAACGCTTAATTCTTCTGCTGCCTAAAGTTCCTCTGCCAGATGGAAAATGCGAGCTTCCCTAGCCAGGAGATAGGGAAGCCAAGGCTGGTTACCTAGGAATCTCTCACTGTAATTCTTCTGGCCCAGTAGGTTCTGCTAATTATATACATTCAGAATATGAACATTTTTTTTTTACTTTCAAAAGTTAAATGTGATTCGATTTCAGGTTTTGATATTTATGTATTCTTTACTGAACATGCGATGTCGCAGTCGACATTAAGGTATCATCTTAGTTCGGTGATTGAGTGGAAGTTTCCGTGAAAATAAATATCCACGTATTTCCTAAATATTTACATAATGAGCTATTTAAATGCAAGAGATTCTAGTATATGTAAACAATTTCAAATAGCATATTTGGGAAAATCCAAAACAAAAAATGTCCACTGTCACTTGCACTGTGTGATTCATAATTTAGTCAAAACATATTCCTAATTCTTATGCCATGAAGAACTGTATGCCATCGTCATAAGCATAATATATTTTTCAAAGCAATTAGAAACCAGTAAAGTGAAGGAGTGAAAACGTAGCATGACAGTGTTGAAAAGTTAAGTGTCCATTATAAATTTTTTGCCTTGAATTAGGTAGCGTGCAACTCCCAGAGGAATATACTTTAAATCATCGAGATCAATCTATTACGGCAAAGCCCGTAGGAAGTGATTGCACACTTTCTTGTGAATTCTGACAAATCACATAGTGCATAGTTTTTGTTCGGAAACATTCAGTGCCGTGTTTCAATTCTCCGTGGTTGTGGAGGGTTTTTTTAACCAACCAATCAAATCAAAATATGCACTCTCAAAATATTTATCGAAATCAAGTGGAGAGAGCCAGCTCAGTAGTGCAGGCTAAACATCACTCTTGTGCTATGACTTCCGCGTATTCCAACTTTATCTCCACTCTTCCCTTTCTCCTCGCTTTTTACCAGACGTGAAAGCGGGAGAAGGGTAAAAAGATGGTGGGTGTGAACGCTTTCTGCTTTTGAGAAGCAGTGAGACCCTACCCACCGAGGAGAGATGCAGAATAGTCTGTGTTTCGTACCTGCCCCATATGAATTACTACCCTAGCAAACCTCTCTTCACACACACATAGCTGAGACCAGTCAGTTCGGGGACAATGAGTGACGCCATCACTGTTGTTGATGGCAAAGACGTGGAGAAGTCTTGGGCAGGCAAAAATACCTTATCTGAGGGTAGACTACTCCCCTCTTGCTCCTTTTTCTCAACCACAATGCCTGGAAATCGCTAAATTACTGAACAGAATGCAGCACCATGGTTTTTTCCATTGGCTTGGGCCACCATAGGACAGCACTGCACAAGCTGAAAGCAAATCAAAATTATAACCGGCCTTGAATGTTTTCATTACTTCCCCACACTCACCTTATTCAAGGGTCTAAGTATTTTGAAAACTAATTTCTGTCAAGAACCAAAGAGCCGTGGTAGTGACTTTGAATGAATAGAAGACAGTGGGACAGCGTCTACTACCTAGTCTTGCGCATGTCTCGTGGTACCAGTACCACGTTGGGAAAGATGGTGTCCTCCTTTGCAGGTGAAGGGTGAGCCTGGTAAAACAGCTGTATGAGACGAGGACAGATGTGGCCAGTTGGGATTTTAGGGTGTTTTCCACTTAAAAAATAGCAGACCTATAAAATTCCAGTATTTTGAAACCAAAAATACACACGCACGGACACATCCACATGCATGTATATGTGCGTGTGTGTGTATTTTTATGTGCACATATATGAATATTCATGTAAGTGGGAGGGGTCCCATTTGTTGTTTCCAACTCTCAGCCATACAACGAACACCACGGGACTGTCATTCCCTCCCAAGGCGGAAACTGAAGACCATCTTTTCGGCAGTTACCTGACAAGATCACATCATTAACAGAGTCCACTCTTTTATAATGGGTTTAGCGCCTCAGTCGTTTCACTGAGTGCCTGCCATAGGTGAAAATAGAGCTTTTTTTCCCGGACACACAGGATGTTTTTGACTCTGTACAAGGACAAGGGCCTATCACTCTCCCTGTTTAAATCTCTCAAGTAAAATGCAAACGAACAAAGATGAAAATACAAAAGAGGCGCACAAAGCATTCGAAAGTTTTGAAAGGTTTTGCAAGAAAAAAGAATTATGAAAACAAACACACAAAATGGCTGTAAGAGCTACTTACAGGAAGAAGTAAGAGCTACTTCTTCCAGGGCATACACTATTTTCACAGCGAGCTCTTTTTATAGGAAGCTACACGTTTCAACAGGTTCATTTTCCCCAGTCCATGTCCGAGTAAATCATTCGTCACATCTGAGTGCGTATATTTTGTTCTGGACCCGTAAACCCTAGGGAAGGCTCGCTTTCTTTTTCATTGAAATTCTTCCCCAGTGGGGTTTTTTTTTTTACTTTCTTGCAAAGTAATTTTATACTGCTGGTGGCGTTGGCAATAATATATTAAAAGTTAAATTTATGTCAACATCCCCAGACCAACTATCAGATGTTGCCATTAACGTTGACATCAAAATCACTAAGAAATTTCCATCATGTAAATTAATTATCAGAATTGTATTGGCATGAATACATAATGACATTCTTCATGCAAATAATTAAAACTATGCCTCCTGAAAACAAATTATAATAATAGAATAAAATGTCATTGCTCTGGCTTCTTGACAACCCACTAGGCTTGGTTTTAGGCACTCAAGACTCTTCAGATTATCGTAAGGAAGGGGAATGAAATGAAAACATGATATTAACGCCAAAATGGAAAGTCTGAGACAGCAAGGGGCCAGGTCATGGTGGTGACCGGGCCACCCTTTTATGGCACCTCCTCGCTGTACAATTATCTCTACCATTATTGTTGAAAAGAATATTACTGTTATTTTATGGCTGCCAATTTTGAGCCTCGAAGGACCTCCCACATAAAAAGGTTGTCATTATTCAAACACTGGTGCGATTCTAGCACACAGCAGGAAAAAAAAAATAATTAACCTGCGCGCTCCCAGGTTATCTCTCGTTACCCTACAAAAATGTAATTACTACCCCTCAGTGAGCACAGGGAGAGCCTGGTGACGGAGTTCACCGCTATCTGCCAACTTCCCCAGTAAGAGAGACAGGGCAATGATGGGATTCGGGCTCCTCTGGGGAAAAAATGTCTAACCGCGTCAAATGAATGCGCTAACAGTGTATACAGCAGAGCCCTTGGTTCAATGGTAGTTGCTACTAATTAATAATATTTTAAACAGTGATAACATTGGCTGTGAGGCTAAGTGAGCAGTAAGCAATGAAACCATCAACCTATCTGCACCTCTCCTTTCCAGCTGAATTCTCCCACAGAATCCTTCGTCTACGGAAGATTTAGAACCTTGCCCAAATCCACTTATAATTTGGGGCTCTAATTGGAGGGAAACCAGCAACAACTCACGAGCAGGAGTTGCAAGTAAATCATATAGAAACGGGAGATACAACCGTGGAAAACACGGAGCCATGGTGTTATCAGCAGAGGGGGTTGCAGTGGTGGAGGGAGAAAAGGGAAACCGTATCAGCTCCCAGTTCGTGATTCGCACGAGGGCCCGCAATTTAAGAAAAGCATCCTTTACGAAACAAAATCGAGAGTAATTTAAGCAAAGACCTTTCCTACTCCGTCTTTCAGAGGGCCCGTCTACCGACTTGCAGTTGGGATTTGCCAGGTCAACCCAACACGGTTCAAAGAAAGACTCAGAATGTGTCCTTAGGAAGGGATAGACCTGGACCGTAGACCTCGCCTGTCTGGAATAATGAGGGAATTGTTTGCAAACTCTTCCAAAAGGGATGGTCTCCTGAGGTTAGGAGTGTTTAAATCTCCCAAAGGCTTTCTAAGGAACTGTGAATGCCATCTGGTTCAGAACCGGAAGGCCTCGTCTTACACCGTAGTGACTCACAAGAGTCATGAGAATAAATCTCTGGAAACCTTGGAAAAATTGGAGCATTAATTATGATGACACACTCTAACTCAGAAATAAGGGTGATTTCCCCTAAGGAGCTACCTCCAATAAAAAATTATTATGTGTCAAAGCTTCCCCTGAAAACATGAATATTTCCTATAAAATGTAGAGTCCCCCCCGCCATTTACAATAGTAACCGCCCTGTGCATTTTAAGAAAACCAATCATCTAGGGTCACTGTCAATAACAAAAAAAACACACATTTATCTTTCTTCTTAGTAGGCATTATTTTTTTTTGAAGTTTATTTTTATTTATTTAGAGAGAGGGAATGCATGAGCAGGGGAGGGGTAGAGAGAGAGAAAGAGAGAGAACCCCAAGCAGGTTCTGTGCTGATAGCACAGAGCCCGACATAGGGCTTGAACTCACGAACCTTGAGATTGTGACTTGAGCCCAAATCAAGAGTCAGAAGTTTAACCGACTGAGCCACGCAGGTGCCCCTTGGTAGGCATTATTTTTAGTTTCAGCAAGAAAATTAGATGACTTACTCTTACATCATGACCTTAAACCCCAGTAAAAGTCACCAGCTCTTGGTAATATTCCAGTTTGGGGCTCTCTCCTGGTAGAGAAGAGTAACTTTTACTCTGCTGTCTATCTGCTGAGTTCGAATGACAGCATCCGTGATGACTGGGACCAGCGAATAGGCTTTGTCATGACTGCTTCCTGACAAGGTGGAGAATGGAGTCCAGCCGTGTTACATGCTGGGGAGGAAGAGGACGATGGTGAGGACCCACACAAGAGAGTGGACAGAGAGTCCAACAGACCAAGTCCCACGGGACGTAGCAGAATCGTTCATGTCTAAGGAGTCTAGACAGAGCTCGTCACGGACAGGGTCCGCTTCTGATGGTGCTAAGTGAGGAGACGACAGGACCCCAAAACCCTGAGCCAAGTCGTGCCGGAAAGTCCATTCAAGCAAGAGAGAGAAGAGCAGAGGCATGTGGCTCCCCAGGGATGGGGCGGGCAGAAATCCAGCAGGGAGTTGGCCCCCGTCCAAGAGGGAAAACAGGGCTGTGCCGTGGGGTCGAGGCCCCGGTGGAGGACGGAGGGACCCTGTGCAGTGGTCGGACTCTGGTAGAAAGGTGTTGGTGGCAATGGGCCATGATGGACGTAGAAAAGCAGTGTCGCTCAGCGGATGCTCTTGAATCTCTAAAGCATGCACAGGCAGGCCCAAGGCCAAGTTCACTCACCATAAAATCTGCTGGGAAGCGGAGAGGCAGGAGTGCTTCCAGTCTGCCTGAGTCTAATTAGTCAGGGCAAAGGAGCATGGCAGCCCAGAGTCAGCCCCCTCCCAGGCCTGCTCTGCGAACGGGGCCCGAACAGAGCATGAACTGATACGTCTGGGTTTGTGTGACACTTCAGCTCAGGCCAGCTAATGAAGCCTGGACCATCTGCCTGGGAACGGAGTGGTGTCGATCTAAGAAGAGTGGCTCCTGCTAATTGGCATCCTGTCTCCGGGCAAGGCTCCCCCAGGATGCAACATCCCCAAAGAGGCAGAATGCGTCCTTATCTTAACCAACACCATTTTCTCTCCTGTAAACACAGAACTCCTTTAAGCCATAGCAGAATAAATATTTACAGTGATGCCTGATTGAATGCATGCAGAGACAGTCTTCTTTCGAGTGGACGCAACTTGATTTTATTCGCTCCCAGCTTCCTTCCTTCAAAAGTGCGGAGGGCATGGAGTTTGGGCGCAGAAACTGAATTAGAGCAAATGCAGAGTCTTCCTTGACATCAGGAATTCCCTTTGATAAAGATAATTTTTGAGAAGCTACAAAGATAATAACAATCACCCAACTTCCCACCAATTGGATTAGTATGTAGTACACTGTCTTATTTACTTTTAGACTTTTTCTCCTATACGTGTGTGTTTGAAAACATAAATTAGTAATAGATTCACATAGCTTCCTCTTCCAAATGAAGACAACATTCCAGTGGAGGGAAATCCCCCATCACTGCCCCAATCTCATTCCTTAACCTATTTACAGAGGAAAATACCACATGCCTCAACAATGAGTCTTTCCAGATGATCTGTGCACCTTTGAGTTTTTGCAAAGGCAAACTCACACTTGATCGTAGCATAGCCAAACTGCTACAAACTTCTCATCTTGCCCCCGTCTGCCCCGACCTCTTCCTTCCTCCTAAAATTATCGTTCCCTCTTGTCTTCTTGACCACCCAAGTTCTTTCGGTTCTTCCTACGAGAGCACGATGTGGCGACACTCCAGTTAAAATGATTTATAGCGTTTCTCTACATTATCTTTGCCTTCATCAAACAATCTTTCAAAGGCTTACTCCGCATGGTATGAACCTCCATCGTCTCCCCGAAAAGAAAACACTTCTTAGAATGAGTGTTTTGTGTGAAGAAAGGCCCACGTCCTTTATTATCCCCGTCCTGGTATGAGAGGCATTTTGTAGGGTTGTTACACTACAAGACTGAAGGACCATAGCTGGGGGAAGAAAGGAATCACACAGGCGACAGCATCTTGAAATTGGCATCTACCAACTTATACTGTCATTCCTTAAATATTTAGAGATTTTCGAAGTCACTGAAGGTAAACACTCAACTCTGAAGTACGATACGAAGGACATATGCACCACAAAGTATTTCCTCTGCGAACCAGGGACTAGGGCTGTGGCTGGCTTGCATCCCTCATCATTCGTCACCCAAAGACATTTGTTAATGTTAAATATGTTGTCGGGGCAGATAACAAGTAGATTGCTGAGATAATCACAGGGCACGATGGTGTTGGGTATGACAGGGTGTGATGGTAGACTGAAAGACTGGACGTGCCCTCAGGGAAGGCCAGCGGCCTGTGGAGCCTCTCTGAGAGGGAGGACGCATCTGTGGGAGCCACGCGGAGGAGACAGATGGCTGGCGCGGCCTTGTGGGCCCCGGGGGGCTGCCCTGAAGAGGCCGAGCTGCACCAGAAAGGTTCTTGAATTAAGGAGCGAGGTTCTGCACAGCAAGAAGCACAGCAGCATGGTGGCTAGTGTGCCACAGCTACCCCAGTGGCCCCCAGTAAGACGTCCCCGGCTTCGTCTGCACTCCCCACCCCCGTGGCTGCCTAACTGGCCCAGAGAGTGGATCTAATGCTGTAAACCACGAGTCTTCTTTTCTCCTTTCGATAGCAAACTTTTTGGCGTCAGAAGCTGCAAATTTGGTCTCATCAAGGGCCTTCCGGTTGGCACTTCAGATGGGTTTAAGACACATGAGGAATTCACCGGAAGTGATCTGGAATATTTCCCAGGCCCTAAGGGCAGGTATGTTTCACTCGTGTGTCTGTACATATGGCAGGCGAATGATATAAAACTGCCAATATTCAATCATTTTACTTTTTTTTTAAATATGAAATTTATTGTCACATTGGTTTCCATACAACACCCGGTACTCATCCCAATAGGTGCCCTCCTCAATACCCCTCACCCACCCTCCCCTCCCTCCCACCCCCCGTCAACCCTCAGTTTGTTCTCAGTTTTTAAGTCTCTTATATTTTGGCTCCCTCCCTCTCTAACTTTTTTTTCCTTCCCCTCCCCCATGGTCTTCTGTTAAGTTTCTCTGGATCCACATAAGAGTGAAAACATATGGTATCTGCCTTTCTCTGTATGACTTATTTCACTTAGCATAACACTCTCCAGTTCCATCCACGTTGCTACAAAAGGCAATATTTCATTCTTTCTCATTGCCAAGTAGTATTCCATTGTATATATAAACCACAGCTTCTTTATCCATTCATCAGTTGATGGACATTTAGGCTCTTTCCATTATTTGGCTATTGTTGAGAGTGCTGCTAGAAACACTGGGGTACAAGTGCCCCTATGCATCAGTACTCCCGTA
Organism: Panthera tigris; assembly: GCF_018350195.1. Classification (NCBI taxonomy): domain Eukaryota; kingdom Metazoa; phylum Chordata; class Mammalia; order Carnivora; family Felidae; genus Panthera; species Panthera tigris. The sequence continues at coordinate 146,146,532 of NC_056664.1, read as the reverse complement.
TCCCTTGGGTAAATTCCTAGCATTGCTATTGCTGGGTCGCAGGGTAGATTTATTTTTAATTTTTTGAGGAGCCTCCACACTGTTTTCCAGAGCGGCTGCACCAGTTTGCATTCCCACCAACAGTGCAAGAGGGTTCCCGTTTCTCCACATCCTCTCCAGCGTCTATAGTCTCCTGATTTGTTCATCTTGGCCACTCTGACTGGCGTGAGGTGATATCTGAGTGTGGTTTTGATTTGTATTTCCCTGATGAGGAGCGACGTTGGGCATCTTTTCATGGGCCTGTTGGCCATCCGGATGTTTTCTTTAGAGAAGTGTCTATTCATGTTTTCTGCCCAATCATTTTACTTTTAACGATGGTAATTCCATAAGGTGTGGTATACATAGCTTTTCTTCTCTCCCTGCTCCCCTACCCCACAGCCTCTCTTGGGGATATAATTTCTCATCGTAAGAGAAAACGTACCACAGGGAAGAAGCACAACCCGATTCCTAGATTCCGAATTCCCCAGGAGAGATAATCCCACTGGCACAGATTCGATCACCCAGCAAGGGGCTGGGGTTCGGGATGACAAACATGGGGGCCAGTGGCTACTTTTTTCTGAGTACGGCGTGTGTGTGTTAGTGCACATGTACACGTGTGCACACGGGTGTGCCCGTGTGTGTGCCTGCAGAAGGGTGGACAAGCTGCCAGGGTCAGCGCTTTGATGAAAATGATCTCAGGCAGGAAGCCGGGCCAGGGTAAATTTTAGTTGTACTTATTACTTCCACAAAATACCCGGACCCTGACAGGAACCTAAGAAAAACCGAATCAACGATGAGGATAATGTTTCAGTTCAGTGATTACACCATTTGATGGCTGCGTGTACCCTGAGATGCAGCCGTTACCACCCAAATACCTCCCCAGAAGCTCTGTGTTTGCAGGACTAAGTCCACCTTCCTAAGCCCGCCCTGGGAGGCCTCACTTGACCCGACTCCACTCCTCCCTAAGGAACCTCCTCTCCCGTCACCTCCAAATTCCGTGCTTCCGTGTGGCAGGCTGGCCTCATCTTCCTCTGCCGCATCTCCCTGAACCTCAGGGCCGGGGACTCCTGACGCATTCACTGCTTTCCCCAGGAAATGCCTTCTTGCTCCTCAGCAGCCCTTCACATTCTCCTTCTTCCAAATTCTGCTCGATCCCAGCCCTCCCCGTGAAGACACTCTTGTCCGCGTGGTAGGACGAGGCCTACTTCACGAAGTGGCCAAGGGCATCCATCAAGGGGATGTATAAACCACGTGCAGAACCGGGGCACGGGGTAACTGGCCGGTGATAACTGCCACTAATGTGATTCTATTATTGATATCGTTGGGTAACAATAATTATTAGCCCCCCCCCCCCCCCCCCCGTGACTGTATTTCCCACGCTCTGCTCCATTTTCCGGAGTCTGAAAGCTCTCACTGTCTCTGATCTCTTTCTACGCTGCCCGGCTTTGTTCCCCGGCTGTCTCCTGCCTGTGAGTCCTGTCTTCTCAAGAGTCTGTTCTCCTGAGAGCAGAACCTTGCACTGTGTTTCTCGCCTCCTCATGCAGGGCTGGTTGGCACAGGGGCTCAGTGGCTCCCTAGTAAATGGTTTGAACAACGAGTGAAAAAAAACAGCGAATAAATAATTTTAGAAAACCGGATTTTGCACATATCACGCGAAGAAGACCCTGAAGGTTAAATAAGAGGAATTTCTAATGGTAGAAGGAAGAGTACACGTCAGCAGCAACAGAAGCAGAGCACGTGGCAATTTATTTTCACGAAGGCTCTTGTATTCAAAGCGTTACCAGACGTTTGCTGAAAAGAGTTCATTGTACCAAGGGCAGATGACGCAATGAAGTATTTTAGTCACCTTTTGCAATGGGGGTGAGGCTCTCCTGAGACGTCTTTTGCCGAGCTGAGACCTGGCAAACGATCAGTAGACAAGAAACCAGTGGTGCAGGAAATTCAGAATATAAAACACGCCTCAGAGTTTAACCCGACATGATCGACGCAAGGCCAAGACAAGCTTCTTGAAATGCAATGTCCTGGGGACGAAGGGATGGTAACGGGAGAGGCCAGGGGGCGGCCTCAGTCTACCAGGGCCGCACCCTGGATGAACACCTTCTTTCCGGGGCGCTTGGAATTGAAATTGATTGAAGTCATGCGGGCGTGGTTCCGCAAAGACCCTAAGGGTCAAATTCGTCCTGGAGAAATCCCCACATACACATCATCTCCACATGGCACTAGCAAAGGACACATCGATGCACTCATCTGGGAAAATATTAAAGATTGAAACATTTTTATGAGTATTGTAAAACACTGAGCTACGTATTCAGCTCTGAGTTCCCTGCGCCTGAAAGAAAGCAGTAACAAGAGATTTGTTTGCTAACTGCCAATGCCCCTTCCTTATCTTTTTGGAAATATTAGTCAACCAAACTACCAATGACTTGGGGTGGGGGGCGGAAACAGAGAAGAGAGACAAGGAACTTTCCTGAATATTTGTATTCAGCAGAGTAAGATTTATGCATGAGATGCAAATTACTATGTGTTACTTACACATCTGAGGAAAAACAAATCTTGAATGTAAATGTTTAGAGGGCATATTATTTTTAAATAAGAAAGTGGTAAAAAAAAATATGATCAGAGCGTTTGCAACTCCTACTCTGTTAAAGAGAACATTTGAGTGAGTTTTTAAAGTAATTTTTGTCAAAGTTAGAGAACCTGTACCAAACAAAGCATCTGAAAATTACAAAAAAAAAAAAAAAAGAAAACAAACCAAAAACCAAAAAACCATAGAGTATCTGGCTGTTTTTACTTCTGCAAATCCTTCAGAATAATTAGTTGCATTTTCAAGAGATTTTAGGATCAGTCCTTTCTCTACAAACACTTGGCCATAGATTAACCATCAATCATGCAACAGTCACCCATTCATTTTCAAGGTCCTGTATTGTTTCCTTTGAAATTCAAATACATAGGGTATTGTATTATTAGCTACCTTGGTCTGATCTCCTCTATAGACTCAATTATTTAGCAAAAAAAACGTGAGACCGGTCAGGAAAATGGAGATCTAATTCTCTGAACCACTAGTAGCTTACTTGGGAAATTACGCTAAATATGAAATTATGTGCTATGTTGGGCAGGGTTGAGCCCAGACGACTGGGTAAAAGGGAAAGAATAATCACTACTATGCAAACAGCACCTGCTCTGTTCTAATATTACGGTTGCAAAGGTGAGGAAACCGAGGCTCTGGACCTAAGTAAGATTTCTGAGAAGGCACGGCTGGTCTGTGGCACACGCAGGGTCTGATGCAAACACTCCAACACTCCATCACGCAGAAGAGCAGGACCTACCGTTGAGATTTAGGGGGTGTGTCGAAAACACCGTCTGTCACGCACCCGGGAGAGAAAGGTGCGCTCACACATTTCTTCTACAAATGACGCTTTAAGCACAAATGGCCAGGTGCTGTGCTGAGAACCCTTTGTATTACTATCTCATTTAAACGTCCAAGGACCCCAGTGGAGCCAACTTAGGACATGAGGATCTGGGCCGGTTCAAGGTCACAGAGTTAGACGTTTAGGGGAACATGATTCAAACACAAGTCCAGCCAACCCATATTGTTAACTAGAATCCCTTCCCAAACTACTTTCTTGAAAACAGATTTTTTAATGTTTATTTATTTTTGGCAGAGAGAGACAGAGAGAGAGAGAGCATGAGTGGGGAAGGGGCAGAGAGAGAGAGGAAGACACAGAATCCGAAGCAGGCTCTGGGTTCTGAGCTGTCAGCACAGAGCCCGACGCGGGACTCGAACTCACGGACCATGAGATCACGACCTGAGCCAAAGTCGGACGCTCAACCGACTGAGCCACCCAGGGGCCCCACCAAAGTACCTTTAGATTAAAGCAAAGCGTTCCAACGCGTTGATGACAGGCTACGGAGCAAAAAATGGTTGATTCCATGCACATCTGCAAACAGCAATGTCTCCAGCGTGAATAAAGGCTGTCTTACTTATACTGGTGCTGCTCCTTTTCAAAAACATTCTTTTTGTCACTTCCATTTAAACGACTATATTGGGGTGCAATCGATAAGCAGCAAACTGTACATACTTCAAGTTTCCGTTTTGGTAAGTTTTAATTTACGTATATACCCGCAGTCAAGGTGGTGAACTTAGCCGTCAACCCGCAGGCCCCGTGGGTGTGCGACCTGCTCATTGGCACAGGGTCCCACACTCAGAAGGGCCACAGCTCGGCGTGGCTCTCTGCAGTTGGCATCTTGAGGCAAGAGACGCCACATTTTCATTTTGCCTCGAGCCCCACAGAGTACGTAGTCGGTCCTGCCGTCACCCCTCGGTGCTCCCTCATGCAATTTTTTAAATTGCGGTAAAAACACACATAGCATACAATTTGCTGTATTAACCATTTTTTTTAATGTTTATTTATTTTTGAGAGAGAGAGAACAGGGGAGGGGCAGAGACAGAGGAAGACAGAAGATTCAAAGTGAGCTCTGCGCTGACAGCCCAGAGCCCAACGTGGGGCTCGAGCCCACGATCTGTGAGATCACGACCTGAGCTGAAGTCGGACGCTTACCCGACTGAGCTCCCCAGGTGCCCCACGTCAACCATTTTTTAAGTGCACAGTCGAGTGGTATTAAGTGAAGTGTTTGTTGTGCAGCCATCACCAACATCCATCCGTGGAACGTTTTCCGCTTCTCAAACTGAAAATCTGACCCCATTAAACCCTCACTCCGCGGCCCCCTCCCCCAGCTGCTGGCACCCACCCTTCTCCTTTCTGTCTTTGTGAATTTGACTGCTCTAGGGACCTCATAGAGGTGGAATCATACAGGGACGCCCGGGTGGCTCAGTCAGTGAAGCCCCCGGCTCTTGGTTTCAGCTGAGGTTCCTGAGTTTGAGCCCCACATGCAACTCCGTGCTGATGGTGCAGAGCCTGCTTGGGATTCTCTAACTCTCCCTCTCTCTCTCTCTGCCCCTCCTCCGCTCACGCTCTCTCATTCAGTCTCAAACTGGACAAAGAAACTTTAAAAAAAAAAAAAAGAAAAGACGTGGAATCCTACAATATTTGTCCTTCGGTGACCAGCTTATTCCGGTTAGGATACTGACCCCGAAGTTTCTCCACGTGGTAGCCTGTGTCAGAATTTCCTTCCTTTTTTATTTTTTTATTTTTTTTAAATGTTTATTTATTTTTGAGACAGACAGACAGACCGGGTCAGAGAGAGAGGGAGACACAGAATCCGAAGCAGGCTCCAGGCTCCGAGCTGTCAGCACAGAGCCCGAGGCGGGGCTCGAACTCACGAACCGCGAGATCATGACCTGAGCTGAGCTGAAGTCGGACGCTCAACCGACGGAGCCACCCAGGCGCCCCAATTTCCTTCCTTTTTAAAACTCAACAAAAGCTGTTGTATTGGACACAACGCATTTTGCTCATCCATTCATCAGTGGGTGTCTTGTACCCTTCGAGATTTCTTCCTCTCGCCCCTCCTGTCTCCTCAGTCTGTCTCCAGGAATCTGGTCTGTTTTCTCCCCCAAGACATGAGTTTGCATGTAAATAGAATCACGTCCCTTTGGTTGACGTCTTGTGCTCGGCACAATTATTCTGGGCCGCTTCGTCCGCGCGGGCCGGCATGTATTAACAGTTCATTCCTTTTTACTGCTGAGTAGTATTCCATTGTGTGGCTCTACTGGAACTCGGTTTCCGGTTTGGGGCAGTTGCAAATAAATCTGCTGTGAATGTTTGTGTGCAAGTCTTCGCATGCAGAGAAGTTTTTATTTCTCTCAGATAAATCCCCAGGACTGAGATGGCTGGATGATACGGTAAACGCATGTTTAACTTTTTAAGAAACTGCCGAGTGGTTTCCAAAGTACTTGAATCATTTTGTCTTCCTACCAGTTGACCGGAGAGGTCCAGCTCCTCGACATTTTCAGCAACACCTGATAAAGTGAGTCTTTTAAAAAGAAATTATTTATTTGCGGGAGAGCACAAGCAGGGGAGGGGCTGAGAAAGGGGGACAGAGGATGCGAAGCGGGCTCCGGGCTGACAGCAGAGAGTCTGATGCGGGGCTCGAGCTCACAAACCTCAAGATCGTGACCTGAGCTGAAGTCGGACACTCAACCGACTGAGCCATCCAGGGGCCCCTAAAGTTGGTCTTTTTAACTTTAGCCATCTTCACTAGACTTGTCGTCGTATCTCGTGGTTTTAATTGTTCCCAAGGAACTGATGATGTTGACCATCTTTTCATGTTGTTTATTCTCTATATTTTCTTTGATGAAGTTCCATTCGAATCTTTGCCCATTTTTAGAATTAGGCTGCTTCTCTTATCTTTGAGTTTTTACTAAATTATAGGTATAAATCTTTTAACAGATATAAGCCTTGTGAACAATTTCCCTCAGGCTGCAGCTTGGCGATTTACACTGTCGCTGAAGGTCAAGCCTGGGGCTCACCTCGTTCGTGTCTGTGTCTCAAGGATTGCTGTCCCTTGTTGCCTAATGGCCGGTGTTTTCAAAACTCGTGTTACCTATGTTTTGTCTGGTTTTATTGGTTGTTTCTAATGACATAGAAAATTCGGTCCCTATCACTTGGAAACTAGAGTCTGATGTATACTCGCAAAAAGTCTAATGTTGAGATGACCCCAATACATATGTGTTTAAAAGTATTGTTGAATTTTCAGTAAATTTTTGATATGTTTTTTTTTTCGTTTCTGTTTTTGTTTTTGTGTTTGTTTTTGTTTTTTACTCGAATGGTACTTGAAGAATGCGACCATCATTTGGGCATCTAAAAACCTTTTTGGAGCTGACAAAGGATTTTCAGTTTTGTAAGACAAAAATTTAAAGTAAGTGTTGTTTCCAAGCGTCTCCCTCATGCTGAAAAAGTCAGGAAATGTTAGGATTAAAAGGATTAGCTGAGATGTGAGGAACCTTGGAAGAGATCACACTTTGTGCAAATGATACCGTGGAATGAGTTCGCTTATAAGAGATTTTTAAACAGTAGTCATTTCAGAAAAACTACGAAACATACATATGTCTGTATGTACTTTGGAACAGGTCCTATCCTCGGATATCTCATTGTCACCCACATGAGGCATTGATTTTTTTAAGATTTTTTTCTAATGTTTATTTATTTCTGAGGGAAAGAGAGAGACAGAGCGCAAAATGGGGAGGGGCGGAAAGAGAGGGAGACACGGAATCAGAAGCAGGCTCCTGGCTCTGAGCTGTCGGCACCGAGCCCGATGTGGGGCTCAAATTCACGAACCACGAGGTCATGACCTGAGCGGAAGTCTGACGCTTAACTGGCTGAACGACCCAGGCACCCCGCAATTGATTTTTTTAAACATTTATTTATTTATTTTTGAGCTAGAGTGAGCAAGGGAGGGGAGAGAGAGAATCTCAAGCAGGCTCCAAGCTGTCAGTGCAGAGCCTGACGCAGGGCTCGATCCCACGAACTGTGAGACCACAATCTGAGCCAAAATCAAGAGTCAGATGCTTAACTTACTGAGCCACCCAGGCGCCCACCACTACTTCACTTTTACTTTTTAACTTGCTCCAAGATACCTGGATATGCAACATTACCAGCATGCCCTCCCACAAACGGTAGGCGAGCGGGTAGATTGGACCAAACTTTCGGAAGCACGTTTTGCCCAGATCTGGATCCTGTCTGCACCTGGGGCCTCAGGGTCTTTACTGATCCGTTCTCAGTTTCTGTAGTAGGAATGCCCTTGTGCCATGTTCCTCTTCCCTTGGCCCCTGCCTCTCCCCAGCCCGGCATCCTCTGTCCTACCCCCAGACGTGGGTATCTGATGCTAATAACCTGGCGGTGTCCTTCCATACCTTTTCCATCTTTACGGCATATATATATATATATATATATGCATAGATAATAGTAAGGTATTCATCCTTGTTTCGGCATTAGTGTTCTAGGGCTGCAGTAAGAAATCCCCACAAAATGGGTAGGTTAAAACAGAAACGTATTCTCCGCATAGTTCAGGAGGGCAGAAGTCTGAAATCGAGAATTTGATAGGGTTGGTTCCTTCTGGAGGCTCTGGGGGGAATTCATTCCATGCCTGTCTCCTAGCTTCTGGTGGCTGTTCCTTGTTTGCAGGTGTAATACTCCAGTGTCTACCTCCATCTTTTCTTTGCAAAAGCACTCTCCCTCTGTGTATCTTTGTCCTTGTCTTTTATAAAGACATCCAGAAAATGGATCTCTGGCCCATTCTAAATTCAAGATAATCTTATCTCCAGAACATTAACCCTATCACATCTGCAAAGACGCTATTTCCAACTAAGGCCACATTCCAATGAATGGGAGGTTGGGACTTAGAGATAAGTTGTGGGGGGCATAGGTAATTCGACTCACTTTCATTTCCCTCAAAAAATTGTATTAGTTTGTGTTGTTAAACTCTTCTCAGTCTTGGTTTTATCACCTAATGGTACACAGTGAGATTTCCTTCAACTTGTTGGATACAAATCAATCTCATTATTTTCAGTAACTACATAACAGTTCATTGCATAGAGGTGCCATATTTTATTGAACCATTTTCATATTAATTGGCACTTGCTTTGGGTTTGATTTAATTAAGTATGAGCATTAAGCGACGCAGGGAACATTCTCATGAAGATAGTCTTAGAGTCTGATATTTTATTTCTGTGGTGTAGATTCCTACGCATGGCCCTGCTCTGTCAAAAAAACATATGAGTAGTTTAAATGTTAATAGAAGTTTCCAGATTGCTTTCCAAGTAGGATGAAACAATTCACGTTTCCACCAAAAGTTTGTGAGAGTACGGTTTTCCCACGTCCCAGCCAGTTTGTCCCCGCCCCCCCCCACCCCAATCTGGTTGGTATAATGTGAGAGCAAGTACTTGGATTTGAATTTCTCTGACTCCAAGAGACGGTGAGATCCTGTCATGGGTCCACAGGCTACAAGATTTGCTGATCTGCAGTCTGTTGGTATTTTTTGTGTATTGTCTCTTGGATTATTTGCATCATTGTTATCAATTTGCAAGTGTTCTTTACACATTTGTAAATTTTAATCCTTTATCTGCCTTTGAACTTAACCTTTTAATTCCCCTGGAGCACAACGTGGGTTTGGGGGGTGTTATTTTTTTGTTTTGGGGTTTTTTTGGAGCGCCATGTTTTTCCTCCCTTTTTTATTCGTCAGTTGACCGTGTTTGGTATCCTTGCCTTACGAAAATGATTTTATTTTTAAGTCGTCAAATATGTTTATTTGATTTACTACAGTGCTTACGAAGACCTTGTCACCATTAAGTCTAACATATCACCAGCCTAGTTTCGTTTTGTGACTTTCACCTTTAAATTTTTACCTCTAAGTCATCAATAATCCATGTAGCATCTTGCGTATCACGCGAGACAACATCAAAGGTGACTTTATTTTATTTTTATATTTTTAAGTTTATTTATTTATTTTGAGAGAGAGAGTAGGGGAGTGGCAGAGAGAGAGAAAGAGAGAGAAAATCCCAAGCAGGCTCCACACCGTCAGTGCAGAGCCTGACTTGGGGATCGATCCCACGAACCATGAGATCATGACCTGAGCCAAAATCAATAGCCAGACGCTTAACCAACTGAGCCACCCAGGCACCCCCAAGATGATTTTATTTTAGACAGAGAGAGAGAGAGCTGTACCTCTGTGGCCATACCTCTCTCTCTCTCTCTCTCTTTCTTACTGAATTTATTCCTTTGTCAAGTTCCCATAATGTACTGCGACCCATTTTAAAAGTTTCAATATTGTTCCAGTTTTCCATGCTGGAGTATCTTGGATTTTGTAGATATGAACCCATATCATCAGCAAGAATACTGTTATCTCTTTTTTCCCCCAAGTATTTTAAAGACAATGTCCCTTTCTTATTAGATTTCCTAGAAACATCGGAAATACAAAATAATAATAATGATAGTAAATATCCCTGTCTTGTTCACAGTCTTAGTGTAAACCCATTTAGCATTTCCCCATTTAGAATATCTGCTGTTAGCTTTTTACAAATTGCCTCTTTCAAACGTAAATTATTTCCTCCTAATTGATTTGCTTGTGTATTTTATTCAGGATATCTGCTACATTTTATCAAATGTCTTTTTAGAATGCATTGATGGGGGTCATAATTTCTCTCCTTAAAGAGGGTAATATAGTGAACTGTGTCAAGAGATATCCTGACAGTGAATCATTCCTACCTTTCTAAAAACAAAAACAAAACAAAACAAAAACCAAAACATCTATTTAAGTAAACGTAATCTGGGGGACACTATTGGATTTTGATCGCCAATTTCGAATTCAGAATTTTTGCGTCTATAGTGTGCATCTATGTGATTTGGGTTTTGGTGGTGCACTTACCAGCTTTTACTGCTTCAGTAAGCAATTCTTACATAAAGCGGATCTGTGAGCTCCCGAGTGGGCCTGTAGCTCTGTGGTCCCATCATGCTTTCCCTCTGACAGCCTGTGCGGTCGCTGGTGGAGAGGGTAGGTGCCCTCTTCCCGTGGCCCTCATGCCAACGCTCTCGCATACCCCTAATTTCTGCAGACATCACAGTCCCCCCATTGATACACACAGACAAGGCCTTTCTGTGCCAGATGACATCATGATTACAAACGCATCAGGAAGTGGCTTCAAAACGGGTCCCTGAACTATACTCCAAGGATCACAGAGCGGACCTGGATCCAGAAGAAAAGTCCAAATACTGACCACCGGATCTGTACGCGTCGAATGTGCTTTCTGAAGAAACTCCAGGGAGGGTACTGAAAATGAGTATATCGGATCAGCGGAGTACGGACCCATTTTAGAGATCAGAAGACAAGGAAGAGGGCCAGTGTTGGGTTCGCACGGCTCTCCGGAGCGCTTGGTGTCCAGGAGCAGGCACTCCCGGGAACCCAACAGACGTTTCCTGAGCACATCCTCGGATCCGCTCAGTGGGTAAGAAGCGGGTCAGCAGTCAACAAGAATTCCTAACCACCTTTCGGAGCCAGGAGGCTGGCGCAGGCTGGCCACACCAAAGCACGGGGAGACCGGCCAGGCTCCCCCTCGCAGCTCCGGAGGCCCCTTCTGATCGGCCTTGACCTTTGCTACAGGGCCGCTTGTTTATTTTATTGAATGGCCCGAGGTGATGCTTCAGCAATGCAAACATGCCAGGCTCTCTTGCTTCTGAAAAGAGAGCCTTCTCCCTGAGCCCGGAATGTGGAAGACAAACACCGTCCCATCTTTCCCAGCTAATGAGGACTCCTGGAATGTGTGAGCTATGGCAACGTGCAGCCAAGAACTGTGCTTGGGGAGGCCCCCACAATGAGATGGCTTCTGAGATCATTAGAAGACGGAATCATGGCAGTGCCTCCGAAAAAGAGCCAGAGAGCGGCGTCAAGGAAGGCCCGCGAAATGGATGCGATTTCCTCTTTGCCAACCCTAAGAAAATTACTTATAATGATTTAGCTGCACAAAATTGGTTCCAAGTGACAAAAATGCTCCGTATTTCTCAACGTCAATTTGTCAGCTGGGTGTTCAGACGTCGTAAAACTCCCTTGCAGGTGGAGACTGCCACGGTGAGCAGAAATAAGTCGCTGCAGGGACCCCGAACGGGTGTCGTCAAAGCACCCCCCAGCACCCCTCGCGTGCCTCACTGCCATCTGCCCGGCGTCCTCCCTGGTAACTCTCTTCTCCGTCGAGGAGTAAGTGAACTAGACGTGCGCGAGGCTGTGGGACGCGCTCCTTTGGAAAGGGGCAGAAGACCCAGACTGCACAGGGTCACCGGCACGTCGCGCCTCGTGCCCCAGGGCCCTGGGACCTGCCGGGCTCATCCGGGCGCCAGGACGCGGTGGCGTGAGCTTTCACCTCTAGTGGCAGCATTCTCGCCCGGAGAGTCGCGACACCCAGGCGTTTCCTTCCAGGAAGCCACTTTATTCGTGTCCGCGGGGCTCCGTTGGGTTCGGACCCGAAGACCTGAGCCCTGAACGCCACGTGGCGTAGTTTTCTTTCATATATTTTCTACTTCTTTGTCTCCCGTGTAGGGTCACGCGCAAACATGCAGTCTGATTACGTGGTCTCACGTTACAAGGTCATGAGGGATGTTGTCACCTATGGTGTAGCCAAGTTGCCTTGAGGTTTTCTGCTTTGTTTGGCTTTGTTTTCATTCCTTAGATTAGAGAGGGGACCCTGTCTCCAGGTCTGTTGCAGACTCGTGGGCGGCGACCCACGGTCACAATTTTTCAAATTTCAGCGACATCCAGTGATGGGAACATCGCTGACGCACAGGAGGACGTCTCAGGCTGGTGGAAGCCAGAGGAAGGGTGACCGCAAGGTGCCGTGGGGCTGATCTGAGGTTTAGGGGAGCAGCTTCGGCACCACCCACCGGGGTCCTGAGTTCCAAATTACCCGCCATACCTTAGTCGCCCCAGAATGGTGAAAACACAAGCCTGCTGAATGGATGAGAGCTTCACACTGTTTAAACACATAACAAACTAGTGAGCCTTAGTATTTTTAATTAAAAATAGCACTCATTGTGCTTTCATTACTAGAGCCATGCGTGTTTGCGGAAATAAAGATAAGCGAAATTTCTTTAAAAAATTAAAAAGCATCCATTATCTCCTTGCGTGTTTGCGTATACTTATTTCCGAACGGCTCTCTCCCTAGATATCGTCATCGATTTTTCACAAAAACAGACTCGCGTTGTCACATCCCTCTGTAAGTCTCTTGTTCACTTAGTAATATATCACAAACCAATTTCCATGTCATAAAAAATTCGTGTAGAGTATCATTTGAACAATAATTTATTTTGTTGTTATTCAAAGGCGATGTGGTTTTATTTCATCCTTTTTCATTACGAAGTTTAGTTTTCAATTTCAACAAGCCGCTGCTTATTTTTTCAAATACGTGTTTTAGTTCTGTGCGTTCGATGTACTTACCAGGGAACTGGCGTGAGTCTGGCTGTAGGCAAGGCCGCCTTACGAAACCCAGTCTGAAGGCAAGGATTTACAACGTTAGCGCCGGGGCGGCTCAGTCGGTTAAGAATCCGACTCTTGATCTCACCTCAGATCATCATCTTCCAGCTTCATGGGCTCGAGCCCCGCATTAGGCTCTGAGCTGACAGTGCAGAGCCCGCTTAGGATTCTCTCTCTCTCTCTCTCTCTCTCTCTGCTCCTCCCCCACTCGTGCTGTCTTTGTCTCCAAATAAATAAGTACTTAAAAAAAAAAGGTAATGCCAAACTAAAGATAAAATTATCAGTGCCACTAAGTATCTTAGAGGAAAAGCACAGCAGGCAATAAGCAAGAATAATGGTTCTTGACCAGAAACCTCCACGAAGTAACTTCAGGGACAAGGAAGGGACAGTCAGGCAGGGACAGCGTGTTTCAAGGCACTAGGAGGACCCTGTAAGTGAGGAGCGGAAGATCAGGACACCTGAGAGACAGGTGCATGGAAGAGGGAAGGGCAGCCAAGCCATGTAGTGTGGGGGCAGGTGCTGGTGTGGGTGCAGTGGGGGCACCCGGGGGGCCCAGTCGGGTAAGCGTCTGACTTCGGCTCAGGTCATGATCTCACAGTCTGTGAGTTCGAGCCCCGCGTCGAGCTCTGTGCTGACAGCTCGGAGCCTGGAGCCTGTTTCAGATTCTGTGTCTCCCTCTCACTCTCTGCCCCTCCCCTGCTCACACTCTGTCTCTCTCTCTCTCTCTCTCTCTCAAAAATAAATAAACATGAAAAAAAATTTTTTTAATTGACTTAAGGGGACCACAGTTAACAAATAGTTAAGATTTTCCTTGTTTTGTATAAACAATGTTACTTTTGTGTCCACAACTTAGATCAAGAGAAAGAACATTCCACAGCTTCCTCTTGACCTCTTTCCACTATCACTTCTTCTCCAAAGAGAACTGCCGTCCCGACTTCTGGCACTTTGGGTTAGTTTTGACTGCTTTCGATCTTTATGAAACAAAGAGTGGTTTTTAAATTGTAATAGTGTAATATAATGACATTAAATATTTTTATCTTCATCATAATGCATTTCAATGGCGTTAATTATTACATTTACATAATTGTATTTCATTATAATATATTTTATAGTTCTATAGATTGCGTATTCTTTCGCCTGGTTCCTCTTGCCAAGTTTTAGGACTTTGAGATTCATCTATGTCACTGTGTGTATCATTTATATTGGGGTGGAGTATCCCATTGCATAAATGCACCTTTCCACGTATCAGTGATTATTTTCTTAGCAAAAAATTGGGGAAGTGCGCCTGATAGGCCAAAGGTCAGGTGTTAAGGCATTGGACAGCTATTTCCACTTGCTCTCCAGGAAAGATGCCCTAATTTATTCTTTCGCCAAATGTGCAGGGTATGTGCCTGTGTCTAATTCTAACGCCATGGCCAACGTCAGATGCCATCTTGATAGACAACAAAAACACTTACTGTTGTGTACTTTTAAAAAATTACACTCTGCTGACGATTTGCACATGCACGATGTGTTCGTAAAAGCTGTTTTGTAGCCTTTTCACCCTTGACAGTATGTCATCAACGTTTTCCTTTGCCCCTAAGTCCACAATACGCCAGCATCTTTAATTAGCAGATGATAATCTGTAATATAGATACGCCAAACTTTACCTCCTGAGAGTCCACTAGATGAAAGGTATCTACACTTTTTGCTTTAAGTGAATTCCTCGCGTCGTAATTTTCCTTAATCCTCACGGCAACAGCATGCATGTGTCTGCTATCGTGCACATTTTAACAGCCAAGAAACCAGGGCACAAAGGGATTGTATACCAGTTCGCCTAATGCTAAAAGTGAGACTTGGAACCCCAACTTGGAGCCGGGCAGGTCTGGCGTCAGCAGCCATGATCTTAACACCCCCAACAGACTGATTTCTTTTAAGTGGTTCATTATCACACGTAACTCTCCTTCAGAACAAAAGGCACGGTTTATTCCCACTGTACTTTCGTGGCCTCTCGTAGATTATAATTGCCCAATAGACGCAACTTCATTTATTTCATTAGAGAAAGGCAATATAAACGAGTAAAAAAAAAACAAAAGCAAGTACGTTAATCGCTGTTTCATTTCAAAAGGTAATGTTTTCGTTTCTTAGGATATTCGCACGGGTAACTGTTGTTTTCTAGCAACAGATTCATGAAGTCCCTCTCATTTTATTTCTGGAGCTCTACACCATGCATCTTGATGGGTTCAAAGCACAGAAATTCTGATACGTTTTTCGATGCCAACCTCTCGACAGGCCAGACTTCCTCAGCTCAGTTATGATCTGTTACCAGTTTCAGTCGCAGACAAGGCTTTGGTTTGCTGCTTACCTTGCTGTGAGACTGGTTATGGAATTGCCAGAGCTGGTTTCTGGCTTGTTCCTCAACACATTTCTGGGTCTCCAGGATGGGAGATAACGGAAGAGGTCGATTAGTTCGTTACGCTGACTGAAAATTCCAGATACGCGAACAGATGTCCGGAAAAACGACCAGCACCATTTAACTGTTAACCACGGGTTAAAAACAGGGTGTTCAGCCAACCTCTTTCAACACAGTAGTAACCTAAATTGCTGTTTTCAAAAGCCACTGCCTTTCCCTGCTAAACCCAATAGCTGTCACATGATTAATGTGCTGGTGTCTTATTAACTGCTCTGTTATAGAAGCTGTACAATTCACAGCCACCCTCACTGCAGAGACCTTTTTGTAAAAACCTAGTTGAAATCATGCTGTTCTGACTGCAGGCTACGGCACCTTCCACCAAAACATCATAAAGAGCAGAGAATTACTGTTTCCAGTAATCCGGGCCATAAATCAACCGGCTCTAAGGGTGGAAAAACATCACGAGTGCTCCCTGCATTCATATTCAAAAGCCGATCTGGAGAATGGCATATTCGGGAAGACTTCCGAGGAGCTGTGTGTTTGGACGCGTGCGAAGGGGAACGGAGGGAGGGGGGAAGGTACGGGGCAGGGCGGACCGAAGACATCTCAGCGCCGGTGAAATTATTCCAAATGCCTGGATCTCAGCACGCCCTCCCTTGCTGTAACAAGATTTGAGACTGTTAAGAATTGCCACCTTATCTGTTTGGTGATCTCACCCCCTGCTTCACTTATCTGGGCCCAGCTGTTTGAGAAAAATGCACCATGGCATGACCTTGATTTCTTAGCGCCTGACCTTAGTATCTAATCAGTTGCATGTCCTGGTAAAGCCACCCAGAGATGTCACCTCGTCCCCCACCCCCCAACCCCCGGGCATCCATGATTCAAAAGATGACGCCTGGGTGGCTCAGTCGGTTGAGCGTCCGGCTTCGGCTCAGGTCGTGATCTCCCAGTTCGTGGGTTCGAGACCCACAGGGGGCTCTGTGCTGACAGCTCAGAGCCCGGAGCCTGCTTCGGATTCTGTGTCTCCCTCTCTCTCTCTGCTGCTCCCCTGCTCATGCTCTCTCTCAAAAAATAAGTAAACGTTAAAAAAAAAAAAAAGATGTCACTTCGTCCACCCTTTAAGAGACCCTCCAGCCCTACTCAGCATCCCCACTCTGCAGACCTGTGGTGGACCCTTCAAGGGTGAGGGGGTATTGTAAAATCTTGCTTGCCCTTTCCAGTGAAAATAATTTGGATGCTTTTAGGTGAGTCGTAAAAAACGATCTGGGTTCATACTGAGATTTCTGAAGGGAAGCGTCAGTTCGAAAAACATTAACCACCCATGGCTGCCGTGGTGTTTACAAAACACAAACCTTTCCCTTCCGGTAACGGCTAGTTCGAAAGTCCTACAATACCTAGTAGTGAACACACACGCGCGCACGTGTGCACACGCACGAATGTACACGTGTGTGCGTATATACACATGAATATGTGTGTGCATTCACGTGTACACATATACACACATGCACTGTGCACTCACACACGTGTGCACACACAGGAATACACATGCACTCAGGAGCTCACACATGCACAGGAATATACGTGAACATGTGCACACACATGCAATATACACGCACACCCATACACACACGTGTGCACATGAATTTCAAGTTAATTTTATCCTTTTAAAAAGATATTTATTTTTGAGAGAGAGCATGCGAGCAGGGGAGGGGCGGAGAGCGTGGGGGACAGAGGATCCAAGCAGGATCTGCGTGGTCAGCACAGAGCCCGATGCAGGGCTCGAACTCAGGAACCGTGAGATCATGACCTGAGCCGAAGTTGGACACTTAACCGACTAAGCCACCCAGGCGCCCCTCATGTTAATTTTAAAGAGGGTTTTTTGTTGTTTTTTTTTTTTTTTTGAAACATCCTAATGTGCTTTCGTGGCCCTTGCTTGGAGTGAAGTCTTAAAATTTCCGAATGATATAAAGAGATGTCAGAGTTATTAAAGTACCCTTATATTAAAAGTGGCACAGAAGGCACTGTGGCACCTGGATTTTTCTCTCTCTCTGCAACTTTGGAATCAAACTTGCTTCGTTGACAAAGCAATCGTTTCCTGCCAGCCTGGAGGGCTCAACCCGCAGCCTGGAAACCGCCCAAGCTGTTTTCTTTCCGGTTCTGACGCTCTCACCTGGAACAAATAGCTGGCCATCGTGACACCACCCCTGCCCCTGGTGTGTCCGACCCAGGCAAGAAGCAGCCTGGGTATTTTCTTTGCCTGACACTCTTAGTACTAGTTTGCATGGTCCGCTATAACTCAGGTAGGACTGTTGTGCAGTGAGTTTTGAGAATGCTCATCTTCTACGTGATCAGCTGTGACGTTGCCTCCAAATTTGAAGCAAAGTCGGGAGACGGTTGATTACCCACCCCCCTGGCCTCTCTCACCTCCTGGTTTCCCTGCAAAGATGAAATCAGGGAAAAGCAATGCCAGTGAGCGGGCCCGATGCTCTGTGGGATAACGAGGGTTCTGGCGAAGGGTCTGTGGACACGTCTCCCCCCCCCCCCCTCACCCCAACCACAGAGCTGTTTCCAGGTCTCCGAGGGCGGGAGCCCGACAGAAACCACAAATCTCTGGTCTGGGTGCTGCAAGTCTTTGTGGGGCTTCAGGAGGCTGCCACCCTTTCTAGGAGAGAGTCCCTGACCCTCAGCCCTGCGTGAAGGCAGCCTTGCAGGTGGGGAGAAACTGGGGCTCCCGTGGCAAACCCTTCAGGGGAGTTGGCGGCTTCCGGAAGCTGCACGATCCTGACCCCAGGGCACCCAAGCTCAGCTCCGGGTCTTGCTCGGACCCCTTGACCCCCCCAACCTGGGCCGCTCGGTCACCTGTGCTCCACCTGATGTGCTGATGGCTCTGGAAAACCTTAAGCAACGTTTCCATCAGCCCCGCTCTTGGTTTTCTGGCCCAGCTGGCACGGGAGCTTCAGTGACCTTGTCACCACGTGGAGCCCTGGCCCGAGTCTCAGAGGCTGTGATGTCAGCGACGGCGGGTGGGGGGGAGGGGGGAGGAAGGGCCCACGGACACCAGATCCCGCTGGGCATCCTGGCCTGACAGAAGCCTCCTGTAGGTGCCCAGGACTTGATGAAGCCCTGTTGCTCTGCTCACAGCAAAATCTTGCGTTTATGACCCAACACGGTTCTCCCTCCCACAAAGGGATCCGTGGTGCGCCCGCCCCCCACTCGCCCTGGACCCACTGGATGCCACTTCATGCGCCTGCCATCTGAGGTTGGTTTCGACCGAATTAACCCTTCCCCTCACATCCGTTTCTGTAAACTCACACCAGCCTGACTCAGAGGCCAAGATTCTTCCCATGGTGACATTTTAGGGAAGGGTTTGTAATATGTTTCGAGGCTGAGTCTCCAAATTCCTTACGGTGCGAGGCGAGGCCTGTCCCCAAATTTGGGGAGAAACCGAGGGGGGCCACCAGGCCCGTCCCCACTCACCCCTTCCCTGAGACACACGCTCAGGCCGTGGGTCTGGGGGCCCATCTCCTGAGGGCCCCGGCGCGGGGTTGCAGGTTCAGTGGCTGCTGGAGGGCGGGTGATGAAACGCCTCCCACGGAGCTTATCCCGGCGGAAATAATCCCCCCAGGAGAGCGGCCACAGGAGTCCACGCAGACTGACAATGCAGAGCAGGCTCCCGGCACGTCCTTCCAGGGAACGCGTTATAGCACAAGGGGGGGGGTGTTTGAAAGGGGGGGACCCCTCCAAATAGACACGGACCCCAAGGCTGCCCAGACCTGCTCCTCCCTGAATCTCCCAGCGGAGCCCGCCTGCTCCACGCCTGAAGAGGCGACGAATGCATGGAAATGTTAGCCTCAAGCCCTCGAGGACTGTCTGCAGCCCCGTGCAAGCGGCTTCGGGAAGCAAATGGACCTGCGGTGACTTTACATTAATTTCCGGCCTCTAGCTGGTCACGGGGTGTCATTTGCAGATGCCTACTGCACGCCTTAGGAAGGAGCCCGAAATGCACCTGACCCGGGTTCCATACACTGCCCTTCGGGGGCAGAGGTGACCGGAGGGGTCCTTGCATGAGTTCCAGGGCTCCTCCCGACCCGTCCTTCTTGACAGGAGCCCATTTTCCACCCCAGAATCAATCCGGCGAGGTTGTTAGCGGAGACGGCGCCTCTGGACACGTGCCGGTAACCTAAGGGCAGAGAAGAAGGACGCTTAGAAACTTAGGTTTTGCATTTAGGCCGCAGGATCCTGGCTCCAGGAGGGAGAGCTGCAGGGCGCTTATGCGGAAAGGAAACTTCATTTTAAAATTTGAGCTGTGGGGGGCGCGGGGGGTCAGTCTCGCTTAAATAGTCAAAGCAACAGGTGACGCGCGGCTCTGGAGGCTGATCTGGCCAGGGTGAGCTGTGACAAAGCCAGGATCGGAACCGTTTTAGCACATCCCGACCGTGGATTTGCTTTTCACACCAGGAAGCTTTTAACTTCCATTTCTAAGAGCGAGGACAAGAGGAAGTGAGTAAAGTAACCAGAGGTCTGACCTAAATTGTCAGAGTGAAACTGCTCTGTCTGAGCTCTGTCTCCTTGGGCCCGAGGCCTCAGTCATGACGGGGTGACTGGGTTCAAATCCGAGGTCCTCCTCCCATGAGCTGTGTTACTTCGGTCCAGTTACTTAACCTCTCTGTGCTAGGTTATGGTGGTCACAGTCCCCCCCCTCCCCCCCGTTGGCTCATGCCTCCATTTTTCCGCCTCCCTGGCTAGTGTCCTCTCCCACTGATTCTGGGCTTGGCCAGGGGATGGCTTAGGCCGATGGGACAATCACAAGAGTGACACAGCTGAGACTTGAGAAGCTCTTGCTTCTTGAGACATGCCCTCTCTTGCTGCCCTGGGCACCCCCCTGCCACCATGCTGGAAGCTGTGGACAAGGCCCGGTCACCCTCGTCACCCACCCGTGCCCTAGACGAGCGCGGGAGGTGATCCTGCCTAGTGGACCGGAGAACCCCGGGCTCCATCCGTGGTGGCTGCTGGAAGCCACGAAGTTTTGGGGATGGTAGTTGTACAGAAATCCGTAACTGGCATGTTCTCCAAACCTCCATATCTTCATTGCTGACATGGGGCAATGGAAGTGCTTCCCGCAGAGAGTTCTCTGAGGATTAAGGAAGGTAATGCCTGGCGTGCTGACCTCCAGCGTCTGCTCGTACAGGCCACGTGCACTGCACCTGTTACAATTTTACAAAGCAAGTGTGCCTAACCCTTTCCCCAAGTTTTAAAAACAACCGCTTGGCACTTACGAGAAACACCGACTCTAACGTTTTAACGTTTTCTCAAGGGCCACGAAAGTACGTCCTTTCTCGCCTTCCGTCATCTCCAGGGACGACAAGCGGCCTGGCGTCCAAGGTGGACACTTGGGCAAGTTGGGCGTGCCTCCAGAATGGAAACTCACCTACAAGAGAGTCTGATGTCATTTTCCGGTGTCTCGGTAAATTCAGTACCCAGGACACGAGCTCTCCTCGCCCTCAACGACTCGCCGTTTATCACCAGCTTCCTGATCTCGGGCAGGTCCGGGAAATCCAAGGGGGCTGTGGCCTCCGACAAAGCCTGGCCTGCAGGGAGAGGGAAAGGGGAGACCAGGGCCATGATCCATAGAAAGTTCCCTGGCTAATTAATGACGGACGCCGGAGGGGCAGAAGTGGGTCCCGTCTAGGTCTCTGGAAAGTCAAGGAAGACCAGCGTCGCAGGCAGGTGGTTGCTCGTGTGCTGGACGCTGAGCTCCTGGGTGGGATGAGGAGAGTTCACGCTCTGCCCCTTTACTCGCCTGTCACACGCTGCACCCCGAGGAAATAGGGGTACGGGCCTGGCCGCCAGGGACGCTGAGGGCAATACTAGCCAAGGGGGCGGGGGGAGCGTGAGCCAGGGTTTGCACCCGGCCTTGCTCTAGTTCAGTCCCTGGCATTCACAGAGGATTTAGCAAACAGAGCTCTAAAACAGAACAACCAAGGACCAGCATAATTGCCCCGATGAAGCTAAGGCTGTAGGGATTATCTTTCTGGTATTAAAAGAAGCTGATAACCACCCCTCCCCCCATAAGGATTATTACAAGAGCCATTGGTAAGATCTGTTCTTTTACAGAAAAACGGGTTTTTGAACATGTTAGTCAGATCGTAGGGCTAAATCTCCCGAGTGCATGGCTAGAAATTCTGTTGGAATGACATTTTTATTCATTCAGGAAGCATTTATTAAACATTTGCTAAGAATAGCACACCACTGGGAGAGGATGCCGGAAAACTGAGAACGCCGCACCTCCAGGACTCCGAGCGCTGGGGAGATAAGATACGTTGGAGGGGTGCGTCACGGCACGGAGGGCGAGCCAGCCCAGATTCACTCGGAGGGAACAGGAGAGCGGCTGAGGGGCTGGTGCTAAGCGGGTCTGGGGTAGGGCTGGGACAGAAGGGGGTCTCGCGGAGTAGGGAGACCTTGTCTTCCAGAATGAGGTGTCTCACGGGGTGGGGGTGGGGGGGTCAGGTGTGGCCGCCGTGGACTTGCCCTGCAGCTGAGACCCTGGTTTTAAGGGGAAACATGGAGGGGCGTCGACTCCTTCCTGTGGCTCTCCAAAGAAAGTTCAGGTATCTGTGCGGGTGTGTGAGTCCACCTCCTGTTAAACTAAAAAGAGTTGGGGCACCTGGGGGGCTCAGTCAGTGGAGCCTCCAACTCTTGATTTCGGCTCAGGTCATGATCTCACAGTTGGTGGGATCGAGCCCCTTGTCGGGCTCTGTGCTGATGGTGCGGAGCCTGCTTAGGGCTCTCTCTTCCCTCTCTCTCTCTGTCCCTCCCCTGCTTGTATTCTCTCTCTGTCTCTCAAAATAACCATGAAAAAACTTAAAAAAAAAAAAAAAAAGAAGTAAAAAGAGTTAAGCTTGATTACTGCAAAGGGAATTTTCATTTGTGTTATTCTTTCTCCCCTCAGAACAAACGTTGTTTAAAAAAAAAAGAAAAGAAAAAATAAGGGACGCCTTGGTGGCTCAGTCGGTTGGGCGTCTGATTCTTGATTTCGGCTCAGGTCATGATCTCATGGTTCGTGGGTTCGAGCCCCACCTCGGGCTCTGTGCTGACAGATCGGAGCCTGGTTGGGATTCTCTCTCTCTCTCTCTCTCTCTCTGCCCCTCCCCCACTCTCTTTCTCTCAAAAATAAACATTTACAAATAAATAATAAAATAATATAAACTACAATAAAATAATCAAAAATCAAAAATCCAGTGCAGGCAGCACTTAGATAAACTCAACCTTCACAAAGATAGCGGATAAGAGTGGAGTAGAAGTATGTCTAAGAGTCGCTAGCGCCTTCCCTACTGTGTCTGGACCCTACTTGGAAGGAGTGGAGACGAGCCAGGCGTCCTAAGACTGGTGACATTAGCTGCCTTTCCTTCCCAAGAGAGCAGAGCACACGGCCCAAGTGCCTCGGAAGAACTTTCCATTCTCTTGAATAGCCATCACGTTTAGGCTGCCCAGAGATTACTATTCAAAGGAGTCAAATGCATTTTCAGAGCAATAAGAAGGAATTATCTAATAAACGTTTGTGGATTTGACTTCAATCACATTTTGTATATTACATTTTCTTCAAGGAGAAACACACAGAAGGAGAGCTTTTAAAGATCAAGGCTCCGAGGCCCTGGAAGAGGTTACATGGAGGGACTGAGCCATCCCGACAGCCACCGTCTGGAAGCTCCCCGTGGAATCCTCCGGGGCGCAGAAGGACAGACTGCGTGTTCCTCCCCTGCCCCCAGATTCTGAGGAGGAGGCAGGGGCCGGTGTCTTCTGACCCAGAATCAGCAGGGCTGAAGTTGAATTTACAAACAGCCTCAAGACACAGCCCCAAGATAGAAGATTTAGGATTGGAGAATTAATTTTCTTTCCCTCCCGAGTAAAGCAGCTCTTTTCCTAAAGCCAAGAACCTTTACAGAATGAATGTACCAAATGGAAACAATCCAGTAAGCACTGCATGACCCTAATAATCCTGATCGTTTTGTGCCACATTTTGCAGTGGCCTAAATTAAACAGAAGAGAATCATGTGACACGGTCCTCCTGAGAACATAGCTGAAGCTTTGCCAGTAGAAGCTCGCTCGTTCCCTGGGGGAGAAACCCGGGCGTTCTCTTCTAGAACCGAATGAGAATAGCACAGCGCTTGGATGCTGGCCGGAGGACTGTTTGGTGAGTCCGGAGTTCCTTAGGTAAAATGATAACGAGTAGCCAGCTACAGAGAACTCGGATCCGGGTTAGACCGGAACACGTCTTTATTAAAATGTAATCTAAACAATTGGAACCTTGCAACTCTTTCAAATCCTGCAACCCGTAAATTTGCTCGTACGGTTTTATGTGTTTTCAAGCACACATTCCCCTTGCTCCGTCACGGTTACCAAACGGTATCCTCTGGATGTGATCCCAGAAGAATAGTTTCAAAGCGGGAAATTTTAAGAGAAAGCAATTGCCGTAAAAATAAGATACCTTTCTTTTCAAACGTACTTTGGTTTTATGAAGAGGGTTTGGTCCCATAATACCCGGATGAGGTCTGTTCACTGTTTTCCCCACAGAATCAGTATCTCACTTGCCTCTAAATCTAGATCAGAACAATTCTTCAGCCTTATTTTCAAGCAATGCACATGGTGAAAACAAAGCATGTCCATATAAACTAAGGAAAACTAATCTTTATAAAATATGAATGAACCTAGGTCTGAACAGAGATATCGATAAGGCTAGCACAAACACTGAACAAAGTACATAGGCTCGAGATGAATTTTAAAAATCACTGACTATTTGAGTGCAAAGTACTGTGTCCCCCCAGCATTTAAAAACAGCAAAAATATTGATAAGTAATCGCCTTCAGTTTTATGCACTATAGTAAAATTAGAACACAGTTGCAGTGAAACGGTCTTCCAAACAAAACTCTTAGAAAAAAATGAGAAAGGAATATCAACACACTTCCTACACTGACACTCCATGAAATACTTCAAAAATATTAATACATGTGTCACAGAATAAATACCCACAGCCAAATAAGTTTAGGGAAAGCGATCTATGTTGTTTGAAGTGCTCTTTTCCTACTAAAGGCTCTGAGAAGTTCTGCAACAAAGAGTCATATTTAACCCACAATTTGCGAGACTTTCCGGAGGACAACTTTTCTTCCTGCACACCTACCGACAACCCGGAGATTAATTTCTCATAAAATACCACTTCGATAAACAGCCGGTGATTTAAATAGATCAGATCAAGGTCTCTGCCTTTATCGCCCCAACTTTCAAAAGGAAATGAAGCACTACGGAAGAAATCCCTTGAGACTATATTGACTCGTGCTGTTGGTCAAAAGCATGCACTTTCCCACTGCATTGGTTATATTCCGGCCTCCTGGTATCCCAGCTCTCAGGAGGAACCCTCCGGTTTCCATTGGAGATCTGATACCCGGAACCTCCAGCAGGGGGCTGTGTTCACTAGCCCTGACTGTGAAGGGCTTGAAGACCGGTCAAGGTTAAGATGGCTCAACAAATAACAAGCCAGGAATGTCATCTGGCCCATTAGAACACAGCATTATAAAAAAATGGAATCATGGTTCAAGAATGTTGCATGAGAGAAATCTGTGCTCAGAATTTTATTATTAGGTTTTATCATGTGTGCATTTACAAATATAGCTAAGAGATCCCAAAGGGGCAGGGGGATAGAAATCAAGGCATATTTTAATAAAATAGTTATCAAATTGTAAGGCTTACGTTGGAAAATTTAAAAGGACTTAAAAGCTTCCGTACGTGGTTGACAACTCAAGTATGGCAATCTTCTGTCAAAAATAGCGCCGAAAAACAAAAATGTGAAAGTAATGTTGAAAATTAGTGGAAATAAGTGACTTCCACCCAGATGAGGAACAGACACATCTCTTCCAAAACCGTCTCCTTCAACTGAAGAAAGCACGTCGCTTTGGCAGAATCGTACTTTGGCGCAGTTCACATCCATAATCCGGATGATTTTCTCTTTCTTAAACCCCTTCTCCCATTCCCCGATCAACACACGCCTCCCCCAAGACAAAACCAGAACTGAACCAACCCAAAACAAAGCGGAACAGAGTTAAGTGTTTTAAAAGTACGTACACGTGGGGTTGTGAAGGGATAAAAGCATTTGGTTCCAAGTGAAAGCGACACTTTATAAATAGCCCATAAACAACTCGGGTGGTCCGCCCTCTTATTTCCCCATAATCACGTGTAGATGAGTCTGAGGAGGTGACTGTTCTGAAGCCACGGTTTGATCTCATCGTTAAAAAAAAGTCAGCGTTACGTAAAGATGTTATTCCCACATACTCTGTCCCCTCGTTTACTTTGTGTGTTGCCCCAGGACCATGGCTGCCGGAATGGGGTGGAAGGTGCCCTCCGTAAACTCTGTGCTGGGTTGGCAGGCGGGCAGATGTGGGGAAGCTATAATGTCGTGTAAGTCAAGAGCACCAGGAATTTTCCTGCAAGGAGAATCTTCACGGAGGTGGCTCTCAGTCCGGTCTTTTGACTGGGAAGTGTGACCGCAGAGGAGACAATTCCTCTGGGCATTTCTCACCCAACTGGAGCTCTGCAGGTCACAGGGTGGCTATTTCTAGCAGCCACTGGTGAGGATCTGGCTGGAAATAACATGGCCCTAATGACAGGGAGGAGACAGGGCCAGAGAGCTCATCCAAAGCCCATGTCTGCCCTTCTCCAGCCCCTCGGCCAGTCAAACCCGGCATGGGGGGGCGGGGCTTGGAGACCCCACAGGATTCTCTGGAGTTGGTGCCACAGAGATGATGGCAACTCAGAGCTGAAAGCAAACTATTCCGTGGGATCAGATCACCACAGAGATTTCAAGCAGCAAGTGCCCTGCCTGAGAGCGAGAACCAGAGGTGGGCTGGCAAGTAACGTAAAAACCAACCCTGACTCAGGGAATACAGCCCTGACTTGTATCATTCATTCGCCAATATCTGCGATATAAATACTACGACCCCGGCCAAGGTCAAGCCATCAAAGCGAGGTCACTGGATGAAGGGTGGGGAACAAATATGAAGACCTGGCCCACGAGAGTGGGGTCTGCACCCAGCACTGAGCCCAGAGTGGGGACGTGGGTTTCCAAGCAGGCTCCAGACTCCAAGTCCAAGGAACGTGGTTAAAACACAAAAATAATCTGGTTTAGGACTATGGGGCCCCATGCTGGAATTACTTCCCTTTATTAGAAATTAGAATTTGATTAACACGGATATCTAGGGACGCCCGGGTGGCTCCGTCGGTTGAGCGTCCGACTTCGGCTCAGGTCATGATCTCACGGTTCATGGGTTGGAGCCCCGCGTCCGTGCTGACAGCTCAGAGCCTGGAGCCCGCTTCCGATTCTGTGTGTCCCCCTCTGTCGCTCTGCCCCTCCCCCATTCATGCTCTGTCTCTGTCTGTCTCTCTCTCTTTCAAGAATAAACATTAAAAAACAAAACAAAACAGATATCTAAAGAGTATTTGGATGTTTGTTAAATCCTAAAAGCAAAATTATTTTGTATTTTAAAAAGTAGTTTGGGGAAGCCTGGGTGGCCAGTGGGTGAAGCACCTGACTCCTGATCTTGGCTCAGGTCATGATCTCACAGTTCATGAGATCGAGCCCCGCGTCCGGCTCAGTCCTAACAGCACGGAGCCTGCTTGGGATTCTCTCTTTCCCTCACCCCTCTCTCTGGAAACAAATAAATACACTTAAAAAAAAAAAGTAGTTTTAACTATCTTAAGAGTAACTTTTGTGAAGCAAACTACAACTCTCTTCCAGTAATGGAATATGAAAAAGCATCTGTACGTTGATCTCTGCACATTATTTTGACATACTTTGGACAATGTGTACTCGGTAAATTTTCAAGTCAGTTGTTTTTTGCTGCCTCTTCTGCCTTACTAGCCGAGTTATCCCATTTTTAGCTTCACCTTTTCCCCCTCAATTTGTTCATACAGCGTTATTACCTCTCGTTCAGAATCTCTACGGACTCTACGACTGGAAGCCGCGGTGCCGAGGGGTGATTCGTGCAGGAAACACAGAGAACCCGGCAGGAAGCACAGAAATGTCTGCCACATCCCTGGCCCACTTACCAAGAACACGGAGTGGGTCTCAGTTAGCTCCATATGTTTCCATAAGGGTTCCATCGTCTCGCATCTTACTGCCAAGTACAAATGCAATTTCTTCTCATGCCCAAAAGCCATAAAGCTCTTATGTGGACATATGAACTTCAAAGCATTTACATTTCTTATGGATCATATGTGATTAAATCTGCAGCTTGCTGAACAGCGACTATGAAGCTAAGGAAAGACGCAGCGTTGGGAGAGATGCTTGTAATCGCTCTCGGTACAATAGCCAACAATTGGTTTGGGCCAGGAAGAACCTTGATACTATACCTTTTTGGTTTTTTGGGTTTAAAAAAAACTTTTTTAATCCTTATTTATTTTTGAGAGAGAGACAGAGCGTGAGCAGGGGAGGAGCAGAGAGAGAGGGAGACACAGACTCCGAAGCAGGCTCCAGGCTCCGAGCTGTCAGTACAGAGCCCGACGCGGGGCTTGAACTCACAGAATGTGAGATCATGACCTGAGCCGAAGTTGGACGCTCAACCGACGGAGCCACCCAGGTGCCCCTTTGTTTTTTAGTTTTAATCAAGACCCACCAATGACACAGAAATTCATAATAAGCCACCTGCAAATGCCGAGCGTCTTAGATGAGTAAAGTTGAAAACGTTTCAAATTCCCAACCCATTATTTTGCTCTTTATGGTATTTCTGGGTTTATTTCATGACTTCAAACAGTGGTGTGAATGGAAAGAATCAGGTGTTTTCGTCTTTGTGCCTCTGAAGCTCTCTAGCGCTCTTAAATACTTTTTGTGCTGGGAAAAAATACTTAGAGTTGCAGATATCCTGAACGTGCCAAAGTGATATGTTCTTTTTCCAGTTTTACTATAAGGGACGGATCTAGACCGATTTTGTGACTCTTGACAATGTCGTCCGGAATAAAATATAAATGTGATAGAGCGCAAAGGATTTTGCATAATCAAAGTGCTATACTGCGTAACTCCAAGAAAATGGAAAATCACTCATAAAAAAAGGGCAAGATGAACTCTATCAGAATACAAAAATAAAGCATGTAAAAATCTAAGCACCAAGGAATTAGTGAAGGTAATTAAATATCAAGAACATTTTCTAAGGAAACACAGAAGCAGGTCAGGGCCTAAAAAAACTAGACAACCCGTTTAAAGAGGAACATTACAACGAGATAATTAGATGAGTGTATTTGGGAAACATCATCTCTTTGTTCGTTATTTATTTTAACTAAACTTTGAAACAACAGTAAAAATACAAGTGAAAGGTGGTTCAAGGGAGTCCCGCTGTAGCAGCTTAGCCAAAGGAGTTTCCAACGGCCTGCAAAAATAGTAAGGAGAAAATAAGTGAAAAAGAAATGCCAAGAGACAAGCACGCATTGTGTGGTCCAACTTTGGAGCGACCACCAGTGGCATCATCCACAAGGACGGACACGGCTCCCCTCAGTATTTACACAGTAAAAACTAAATCCAACTCAAGGGGCTTAACCCGCACTCCTTTTCTCGCTTCCCCTTTTTGAAGCGCGTAATGTAAATTGCACACCTTTAAAGACCCATCAGCAAATGGACAAATCCCAACAAAGGGAGGATCACTGACCACCAGTGTCGAAACAGAAGACGAACTCCACAGTTGTAGCTTCTTCTTTGTGAAACATTTCTGAAAGGCGAACGGGACGGTTTTATGTAAATACAGCTTGTTACACGCAGTTCTGAAAGGAAAAAAAAAATGCACGCTATCAACCAACAGTGGATGGTGCTTTTTGGTTGTTTAACACTGCAAGCCAAGCACGGTATCTCAAAAACTCACAGAAACCGGAAACAGGTAACTGCTAATAACATCTGCTTCGTGTGTGCCGAGAGGGTGCGTTGGAAGTTGAGGGGCAGGTGAGGATCAGAGTGACCACTGCGAAACCAGGGTAAAATTTCGGATGGGTTCACTTCACCCAGGCTGGAACTTTGATCAGAGTGGGTGCGTATGTGTCCCCGGGGACACCGGGCGAATCAGCGAAAGCAGAAGCATGGCATGAATTGCAGGGTTAATGTAAACACGTAAGACCTCAGAGGAACATCCGGATGTGACTGTCAACCCAGCACCTTGGGAAATTACAGATATGGTAGAGGACCAAGGCTTTTGTTCTATAAGCCAGGGGAAGGGAATATACGGTGCACCGGGGAGGGCATGTGGCCGATTTGGTGGAGTATGTGGCTACACTGCCAAGATCTGGTTCCTAAAGTCAGTTTGGTACTAAGTACAACATTTTCTGGTGTTGCCATGGCGATGGGGTGTCAAAGTACAGTAGCATCCAAACTAGCCACCCAGACTTAACACTGTGGCCCTCCCACCCCCTTCCATTCTGCCAGCACAGATATCTTTCTGACATAGCCGCTCGGATCATGCTACTTTCTTATGTCAACACAGAAGATGGTTCCAGTGTTTGCTCTGGAGACATAAATATTAAGGTATCTGACCAGTTGGCAACAATCTATCATTCCGTGGTTGGTGCCATGCCCCCCACCCTCGTCCCCGGCTTCCTCCGTATCATCTCCCGTCTCTACTCAGCTAACTAATCATCCTCCATTGGCTACTTCCAAATGGCACCTCCTCAGTTTGGTGCCTCGGGTAGAATTAATTCTCACTCTTCCTTGCTTCCAGAGCATCTCACTTGTATAGAAAGATTATCAGAGTTGAGAAGGCATCACACGGTATTAAAGTTTAGAATATATTATATTTGTATTATTGTTGTTATGTGTCTATCTCGTTAGACTGAGATCCCTGGAGGATAAGGGCAAGTTTTTTCTCTTTGTATTCCGGAAGCCCACCCACAACACATAGTTAGTGGTTGTTAGTTGAGTAGAGTTTTATATGATTACAAGTTTGGTTACTTAGGGTTAGTGATTTTCCATTTTGCAGACTCAAAAAAACAGACCCAATGCGTAGACTCACCCAGTGAGTTAGCAGCCATTCTACGAAATGATAGGTAGACACAAAGACATATAGATTTATAGACCCAGATAGACCCAGGGACTTTATATATTTTTTCCAAAGGTTCCTGAACTCTCAACTTCCTTTCTGTAAGCAAGGTGATACATCAACAAAACGTGCACTAGAAAAACTTTTATTTGCGAGATTCATCGCATAGACATTCTTATTGGGCTCATTTTTTACATGAGAAAATATTAGCACACAAAAGCCAGACTAATTTACAAGCCTTTCCTTGCTGAATTAACAACAGAGCCACTCTAGAAGCCAAGATTTACTGAACCTCCAAGTTATTCTTCGTCCATTGAACCGTTTTGTAGCTCACTGGAGCTAGACTAAAGGAAGAAAGATCAGGTTGAACGAGCACTCTTCCTGTTACCAGGTACCAACAGTAGGGGACGGCTAGAATCTGCCTCATTCCTGTAGGGTAATGAGTCAACAATAACTATATACCTCTCACTGATTTGAAGGGAACACATGACAAATGGCCAGGGTACCATCTTTCGGCATAATGTAGGGTGAAGCCAACCGATGTATCATTAAGTGTATCGATATCGAACATCTCTCGTAAAACTCTTGTTAGCTCCAATGCATAAGGATCTTTCCTGAGCACTAGATGCCTTGAAAATTATAGTTTACAGGGGAAAAAATAAAACTTGCCAAGTTATGCATTGAATGTGACAACCTTCAGTACATTTGGATGTTTCTAAGAAATGTTTCCTAAATTACATTTGGATTTTCTGCAGGCTGAGGGAAACAATTTGCACATCATCAAGAGATACATGAAGATTCCAAGCTGTGTTAGGAAAACTTGATAAACATAAACATTCGGTATGCCAAATTTGATGCCTAAGTATCAAAGGAATAGTAGCTTGCTCGTGGTTCTGTATTTACAGTGTCGACTGGGTCAAACCAATGATGGCTATGGTGCTTTCGTTAAAAAGAAGGATGAAAACGGTAGGCAGATTGTGGAGTGCATGAAGAACCGTACCAGAGCAAACTGGGGAAAAGTGTATGGGGGTACCTTAATCAACGTGAAATCATTGCTCTTTTGAGTTTAATGTTCATAGAAAGCCAGTGCCGAGTAAACACACCTGCATCAACACACACGCACACACACGCACACCCTTGGCATGAAGTCGTCTCAGAAATGTTGTAACTATGTGACCTTGGCCAAGTCACGAGCCCTGAGACTGGCTTCTGAGTACAAAATGAGAATGGTTACGTCTTCCTCCAGGACTATTGTGAGTATTACATTAAATAAATACTTGAGGAGCTCCTGGGGCCTCAGTCAGTTAAGCGTCTGACTTCAGCTCAGGTCATGATCTCGTGGTTCATGAGTTCGAGCCCCACGTCCGGCTCTGTGCAGACAGCTGGGAGCCTGGAGCCTGCTTCGGATTCTGCGTCTCCCTCTCTCTCTGCCCCTCCCACACTCACGCTCTGTCTCTCTGTCTCTCAAAAATAAATAAACACATAAAAAAATGAAGTGCTTGAAAACCCACTGTAACCAGGAAAAGCTTCTTTATAGAGAGGCAATAGGGAAAACAACCAAGTTGATGTAACAAAGTCCAAAATGCGAAAAACTAATGAGATGCTGATAAATGTAAAGGTGTTGACGATCCATCTTGAGTGGCATACTTTTTAATTATGGTACTGTCATTTCTAATTCTTGAACTAAAACTTCATTTCCAGAAAGAAAATGAAAGTCTTATCATTTATACATAAAATGAGTCTCTTAAGTCAGGCTTGGCTACCGGATACCCGTCCCCATGTGACAAGTTCCCGTCGGATCTCCGACCACTTGGGACCCACCTGTCCTGCAGTGACCTCGCCCCACATCTGTTCGTCTGCCATTGAGAGCCACATGGAGCTGCTGTGACCAAGGACAGCAGAAAAGACACTCCTCATCCCCACCAAGGGCGGCACTCAAAGAAAGAGCTTCTGGGGACGTCTGGGTGGCTCAGGCAGTTCAAGTGTCCAACTCTTGGTTTCGGCTCAGGTCATGAACTCCTAGTTTGTGAGTTCAAGCCCTACATCGGGCTCTGTGCCTATGGTGCAGAGCCTGCTTGGGATTCTCTCCCTCTCTGCCTGCCCCTCCCCCCCCAAAATAAATAAATAAACTTAAAAATGTTTAAAAGAAAAAGAAAGAGCTTCTGGAACTGTCATTTGGTTCACTATTCTCCATGACCATTCTGTCATAGCTCACTTTCTTGTTTTCTTGTTGTTTCTGCCATTTTCATGTTTTTATTCTGTGTGTGTGTGTGTGTGTGTGTGTGTGTGTGTGTGTGTATGTGTGTGTATGCGAACTTAGCTCGTCATTTCCCCCCACGGGCTCTCTACTCCCCCCATGGTTACTGTCCTTTTTCTAGAATCTCTTCCATATCGTCCCCGGCCCCCCGCAGCTGTGTTCCTCTTTCTCCTCTCCCTCCCTCCCTCTCTCTTCTCCCAGGAGGTCGTGGGTGTGGTGACAAGAACTCCGTACTTTGAGGAGCCCATGAAATGTTTTCATTTCATGAAAACATGAAATTTCAAAAGAAAACATGAATTTTTAGATGAACTAAAATGTGTCAATAAAAATTTTAACATCTTCACCCTTTATATCGACAGAGTCATAAAACGTAACTGTTAATATATTGTGTTTCTAGAAGAAGAAATGCCCAGACAATAGTCCCTGAGCCCACAAAACTCATAACATGGCCCTGTCTTCTCCTGCCACTAAACTGCCCAACCCTGTCACTTTTACAGTAATTTTTTTTACTTTTTTTTTTTACTTTTTACTTTTAAAGTTTTTTACTTTTACAGTAAAACTCACTGTACCATTTTTAAGGTTTTTCTCAACAACAAACTTTTCTGTATTCCCGTAGTGCTTTGAACATATATATCCATTACTGAAATTATGATACTAACATCAGTTATCATTTTCTGAGCCCCAGTGGACCGTGAGCATTTTGCACGCCTAAACCTATCTTACTTTGCTTTTCGGGGGATTCGTCGTTGTTTCATATGCTAACGAATCAGCACATGAATCAATCAATAATCAAAGCCTGAGGCTGTGCCCACTGGTGCTTCTCAGTCCCTGGAAAGGACACGTACAACCCACCAGCTGAATCTGGTCGTGAACAGGGAGGGTCTCAAGGGAGGAGGGATGGCCACGGCAGAAAGGCAGGGGTGGGTGGCAAAGCCATCGATGGTGTCCCCCACCGGTGGAGGAGGGCGCGATTTCCGAGACCTGCTTGCTGCTAGAGACGTGGGAACTGGAATTGTGAACATTTTTGGTGTGTGAGTTCTGCTCATCCTACATGGCCCGTTGCCAGTGGAAACTTCCACTGACAGATTCTGAGTAGCCGGCTGCACACAAATGAATATGTATTCACGGACACAACGAACCAACCCGTTATTCGCACTCACCGAGGTCTGGTTGGCCGAGGCAACAGAATTCCCAGGAGAAGAAGGAGAGGAAAAAAAAAGAAAGAAAGAAAGAAAAAAAGACCCTGGAGTTATACTCCAGTTATATCATATTAGTGTTCATGGGAAGCCATCCCTGGATCAGAGGAAGGGATGTTTAAAATTAAAGGAAGGGAACAAGAGCAAAAGTTAGGAAACTGACCTGGGAGGACAGACCCACATTCCCAACACTTCTGTCATTCATGCAAGCCTCGTCCTCAAGGCCCGAGTCGTATTTCCTCGGTTCTCATTACTGTGGCTTGACGCGGTCTGAAAGCACCACATACGCTCTTGAATTGGATAGGGCACAAAGAAAGTGTGTGTAATGTTGTGGCTGAAAAGAATCCTCAATGGGGATGTTGAGCTCTTGAACTTAGCAACTGTCTTGCTAGGTGGGTCGGCTCCCAGGGAAAGAAGCCGGCGTCACTAAAGCGGGGCCCGTGTGCCCTTGTCTGCTGGAGAAAACAGTCGAGACTTTACAAACTTGACTTGCAGAAAAAGAAAGTGCTGTGTTCCCTCTAGAACTTTCGGTTCTCACAGCATCTTGCGTGGCCGTAAAATTATATTCATTAACAAAGCCCCTGGGAAAGCCGGCTTGGCCGAGCGGCAGCTGGAAGTAATGCTGTGGAACGAGAGTAAAATCGATCCGAAGGTCTGTGCCATCCCGAGGCCTCGAAGAGCTGAGAAACTAAGCAGCGGGGCTGCTTGGGCCACGGGCCTTGGGGGCCGAGCCCCTTCCCCTCGTAGCCTGGCCTGCCTCCTCGGTGGCCCTCGCCACAGTCGATGTGACCCAGCCTCCCACACAGAGGACGGCTCTCCCCCGTCAAGGCTTAGAAGACAAGATAAGAAAAAGCAAGTAAATGAAGAGCCTCATCTTGCAGTTCTACCGGAAACCCGAAAGCGGAAACTTCCTTTTCTGTAGCAAACAGCGTGGAACCCTGCGGGTCAGGCATTGCCATCACGTGGGTGGAAGGAACTGGAAATAAATACGGGCTCCACCCACAGAAGCTTGCACGGGAAGCGGGGCTTTGCTGGTGGAGGCGGATGGCAGGTGAGCCGCAGCAGAGAGACCATCAGTCACCGACTCCCGTTCCCAGGCTGGAGGTGGACAGTGACCCTGACCCTCCGTGAGCCCTTCTTCGTCCTGGGTGCTCCCCGGCACGGCCCCGCCTCGCTTCACTGCTTCCTCGCTATGGACCCAGCCTTCTGGTCCGAGGCATAAGTGGGGCTGGAAAACGCACCTAACTTGCTCAGCCGCTTTGAGGTCACCCTGTGCGTCGCAGGCTGGCGGCTCCTTGCAGGCCCCGGAGGGCCTCATCCGCGTTCCAATGAGCCCTCTGGAAGGACGATGCTGCTTCAGTGTAGGTGGGAGTTGAGCCGGCGCCCCAAGGGTGTCTATTAATTAGACCAAACACGTCAATTTGGAGGTTGAACTTCTCCGGCTCTTAAACCAGTGATCGCCTAGGCTGGGCAGCGAGAACGCCCACAGGCCTGTCTGGGAGAAGCTAACACAAATGTGCCATCACAGGCCACGTTGAATCCATTTCCTCAAATGACTAGTGTCTTCTCTGAACTCTCCTCTTCGCTCCGGAAATGTTTTCAACATGTGCCCAAGTCCCTTTTTTTTTTTTTTGAGACCGGTGCAGAAGTAAAACCTCACCTGCGCGAGTGAATGAGTTCTGATGATTTTGTCTTGTTTCGTTTTGTTTCGCTCTGGGAGAGAAACCTTCCCTGAGTTGTTCATTTTTGGTTTGTTTTTTTGTTTTGTTTTCTTTTGTTTTGCGGGAATAATACACGGCATTGAGTGTGCACGGACCAAAACCTCTTTCGATACCTGAACCTCAAAGAGGCGATATAAAGAAAAGAGTTCTCGCTCTGTAACAGCGTCGTAGGACTTTTGCCAACCTGTCGGGCTACTGGGAAGGAAATTGCGGCCACGTTTTCCGCACTTAGCAAGAAACGCGTTGGACGTGCTCCTGCCGAGTAGCATAACATGTCTTGTCCCTCAAGACTGGATCTGTTTCATCTGTGTTTCTCGCTCGCTCCCTGATGGCTCCTGGCTGGGCGCCCAATTCCCACCGACACCTAATAAATATTCACTGACGGTGACAAGTTATGTCTGCCCTGGAGACTGGTCGGTATCCCTGCGTGTCGGATGGCGTTGTCGCCCTGCCACCCACATCACAAATGCAAACAGCAGGTGCGTCTGAGGAGCCACAAGATGAGTGTGTGAGGCCACAGTGCTGGACCCCACCCTTTCTAAAACCACCAGAGCCCAAGGGCTGGCGAGCGACAAACTCCATGAAGGAAGACTCCCCCCTTTTTTTTTTACCCCAGGCAAATCTGCCCTTCGATCTGCTAGGGCGTCTAATTAGAATCTCAGAGGCAGCGAAATGACTTCAGATATTTCACAACGCAAATATGGAAACGCACCATCTTTTCTAGTTGAAACATTTTATTGGGGAATTTGGGCAAGTGCCCATAATCTCTGATTCTTAAATATTTCAGATATGACCAGAGTGTATCAGCAATTCTCCCAGGAAGCTAAACTCTTATTTTTATAAGCAGATTATTTTGTTGGAGACGATTACAGTCATTTACTCTCCCTTTAGAAAGCCCCCTGTTTATGGATGTTAGCTAAGCCCCATTAGCACAAAAGGTTGCCTGTCTTTTTTTTTTTTTTTCCCGAGGAAAGGTAAAAACATCCTGTTAATAGTTTTAAACTCTTTAACAACACGACAACAAAGCCCTAAACCTCTCTCTTTGGCGGGGTTCTAATGAAATCGCACTGGAAAATGCTTAACGCGATAGAAATCCCAGGCTTTGAGGGTTTGTGTGTGTGTGTGTGTGTGTGTGTGTGTGTGTGTTTTTAATTGCCATTTTCCCCTTGCACTGAGGCATTAATCCTTCAAGAATAGAAAACAGACTTGCCAATAACCCAACAGAGAAGGGGCATGGGAGTCAGAGAAGGAAGGAAGCCCTTAAGTGTGGGAGTCTCCCGCCCTCCCTCCCCTCGGAAGCCACTACAGAATCCCGGTCCGGGACGGCCCTGCCCACCTCCCGCCAGGCCACTGGACGCCAGCCCAGAGCAGCATTGGTATTCAAATTAGGCTGCCAATCTCAGCCTGGCACAGCTCTCGGTGGCCTGTCAGTACATGGCTTGAAGAAAAGGTACCAGATCTCAGATCCGGGGCGATCCAGCCAGATTCCCAACCCGCCCGGAATATGTGTCATCAGCTGTAAAGCAACCCGCCCGGAGTGGGGAGCATTTTCTTCTCCAGGGTCTCTGTTTTCATTAAAACCAAAATACCCAGAAGACAATGCATCTCCAACAGAGATTTAAAAAGAAAGAGGAAGGGGCTCCGTGCAGTCAAGCTCCTCATTCAGCCAAACACCGGTTTCTATGGGAACAGGAGCTCCTTTGTGTGGATGGAGCCACATCCCCCTCCCCCCGCCCGATGGACCGGGGCCACTGTCCTGCCATTGTGTTTGTGTGGCCAACTTTTCTTCTGTTTCATTCACTCTCCCTGGCCCCCGTCGGTCCCCGGCAACAACACCCACTGCCACAGAGGAAGAAAAGAAAGGGAGAACTCATAGCATCTGGGCTGAATTAAATCACGAAGCACAAAAACGTCTGGGCAACTGGGAGCCAGCGTTCTGCGCAAGCGACCACAGCCCTCATGTTCCTTCTGATCTCACTTTGAGTCACTTCCTCAAGCAGGTTGTGATCATTTAACTGGTTTCAGGCGTAACACACACAGGACGCATCCGTTTAGAATTAAGCTCTCGCGGGCGTGCGGCGGGGTGGGCACGTTGGCTGCGACGGGAAAGTGATCCCGGTGATGGCCCAGACGGAAAAAGGTTAGAGAAGCGTGGTTTCAAACCAGCTTAACTCGGTAACTTTTTAAGGATGTCGGTATGATCTGTTTGAGGGTCTGAGAGAGGGAGGAACTTTTAGAAGGTCATCTCTGCCCGGCTTTGTTGAGGCAGATGCTCAGAGACGGTGGGACCAAACCCCAAGTTCATCTTCTCTCTTTGACTGGATATCTTTAATTTGGCACCTTTTTCTAATTCATGTGAACTTTAAATTAAAAAAGGGAAATATTTATGAATCTATTACTCAGAAGCTGCCGTGCAAAAACATTTTAACACATAAATCCTCGACGTTTTACTAAGTGTCAGGACTTTTTTTTTTTATTAAAGGAAAGGCATATTTCTTAACATTGTTCATAAATCACCACTAAAATATTTAGTGCTACAAGTTCCTTGGCTTTCAAAGACACTCTTTTCTTTAAAAGCTTTACAGCATGCTTCAAAGTCTACCCCTGGCACAGCCCCAATGTTATTCACAGGCAAGCTTTCAGACTCAAAGAGGTTTGCATTTTGTTTGTAAGTATTTATTTGGGAGATCCGCACTTCATTTACTTTAGCAAAGATGAAATGCCAATTTTCATCGTTTAGATTCCAACTTGCAAAAAACCAAACCAAGCCAAACCAAAACAAACCAGTTTCGCCCATTTCCGTATCACCCCTTGCGATCTTACAGTTTTGAAAGGTAGCTAGAGATATTTGTCGTGAAAGGAGTTATTAAAGATTGAGGGCCATTTCGGGCCTTAGTGAATCAGAAATGCGATGTGTCCATAAGGCCGGAACCCATCTTTCAATCCATCATTTCCCCCACTCGCCCTCCGCATGGATGCAATCTCTCTCTATCGCCAAGATGTTAGGACATCGGCAGTCTGTAGGGGTTCTACATTCTCACAGCTGCTCTCTCCCACAGAATCTCATGGGATTCTCTGAAAACATTAGTTCGCAAAATGTTAAGGAGACTGAACATCCTGACTGGGTCCTTCCTTCTACTTTCCAGGGCCACATGAATTAGTCTGTTCTTTTTGGTTTTCTCTTCTCTTCTTTTCTTCTTTTTTTTTTCCTCCTCCCCCCTCCTCTTTTTTGTTTTCCCTTCTCCTCTTTTCTTTCTCTACGTACCTTCCCAGACTGAAGCATTCAGGATGGCCCTGAGGCCCAGGGACTTCTCTGTCAATAATTAGTAAGAGCTCTGCTCCGCCCACATCCCTGGGAAAAGAATAGCTATGTCCATTATTCTGCAAACCCAAGTATTTTTCATGGCCCCAGTCAAGAACACAGAAGGCGACGTCACCCACCTGTTTGGCTGACGTCATTCTCCACCTGACTGTGTTTCTATGGATGAGGATTGCTGAATTAAATAGGCATGGCCGGCACCTTCGTGGAGATCCCGTTCCAGTGCAGAGAGGCAGATTAGCAAAGAATTAGAGGGGTATTTGTTAAAGCACAGGTATGTTAAGTCAGTGTTTTTACACAGGGCCCTGCTTTCCCCCCTTCCAACGCCAAAGACAAAGAAAGTGTCTCCAGAGTAGAAGGCCCTGGTGTGCTGGGTCCTTCTTCCCTCTCCCTTCAGGCACCATTTCTCCCTTCTCTGTGGCTCCTGGCTCTGTTGCCTCTGCTTTGAAATATGGGTAGGTCTCCAAAGATCTTGAAGTGTTTCCACCAGGCTTGGCTGCATCCTTTGCCTACCTCCTCCTGCCACATGCCATAAAATCGCCCCACAGAAAGGTCAGAAAGGTCAGAGCTACCTGGTGATGGCCGTCGCAGTGTCTCTGCCCTGGAAGGCACACGGCCATGCCTCTCCTTTGCTCCGAGAGGAAATCTCCAGCCCAGCGGGTGCCAGCGGGTGCCTGCGGGTCCACGGAAGACCCCCTCCTTTCCTGCTCCAGCCTCTGAGATCTAGCTGCTTCTTCACTGAGTGTGGCAAACCCCCTTTCCCGAAGGTTCCCCAGGCGGACAGAGCTGCTTTCGCTTCTTTATTCTGCTGCTCCCCTCTTTCAACCCCCAAGATGCTCTGCTTTCCTGTTTCCATGCTGCTGACGTTTCCTGTTGTTTCTCCTACCCCTTTGACCTCATCCTGTTTTTTGTCCCCTAGATCTGGAGCCTTTATCTTCTTTCTTCCTTGTTTTTCCTCTGCCC
Organism: Panthera tigris; assembly: GCF_018350195.1. Taxonomy (NCBI): domain Eukaryota; kingdom Metazoa; phylum Chordata; class Mammalia; order Carnivora; family Felidae; genus Panthera; species Panthera tigris. The sequence continues at coordinate 146,106,698 of NC_056664.1, read as the reverse complement.
TCACCTCCCTTCATTCAAATTCAACTCCAATTACAGATCAGTTAACAAGGCTTATCTTCTCTTAAGGGTCTACAATTTCCCTTCCATTACATGCCGAATGTTCCTTCTGCACATCAGACCCCCGTCACCTCATACCTGGATTACTAAAATGAAGAGGTGAATGCTACACCCAGAAATTGAGTTGGATTCAAAGTAAGAAACGGACTTAAAAACCACAAGACGATATGGTCCTTGAGCATAGGACTGTCTAATTCAACTTGGAATTTCCAGTGATGCCTACCACATCATAGATCCACAAGAAACCCATGGGAATCCTAGGCTCGGTAGACTCTAAAAGACCGCCATCTCCTCATTCAAAAATACCCACTACATCACTACTAAGCAACAGAGACAGAGTAACGAAATACGTACATGGCGGTCTCTGTATTACTGGACCTCGCATCTAGCGGAGGCAAAGCAGTTGAGCCAGTGATTGCTAAAGTGATTAATTACAATTAAAACACAAGAAAAAAGCACAGGGTGCTGTGAAAATGAATAACAGCCGTGCCCACGTGGGAGGTAGAGCATAAAAACTGCCTTGGGAGGGCTGAGAAGGACCTGGAATGTCCTAAAGGCAGATGAGGTGGATGGGAACGCCGGGCAGCCCGCGTAGGCATGGGAAGCTGGGACTGTGGGACAGAAGATGGCCGGTAAGGCTGAAGGGCCATGAGGCAGAGAAGCAAGGGTACAAGACAGGAAGCGACGTAGGTGCTTCCGGCCATGACATCCACAGCAAGAATACCGGGTCTTTTCCAGAACAAAGGGACGCCATTAGACACAAATCTCGGATGGTGTTTTTAAAGCTTCTTCCCATCGACACTGAGCACGTCACACAATATCTCTTTCTTTGTTGTCACCATGTCAAAACCTTTAGAATAAGTGTGGTTAATATTAAGGATAGATGGCTGTGATGCAAGTGGTTGAAATAAGAAAACATTTCACCTTCCCGTGGACCGAATAGGCATCCCCGTAACAGGACAGGTTAAACTCACTGTCTACGATGATCACTCAGTGCCAGGGGAGAAGGGCGAGGGAACTAGTATTCCACATGTCACCACATGACTAGACATAAATAGCCAAAGATGACAAGATCGTCTGTCTTTGGAAACATTCAGCTCCAACAGCTTCAGGCATGTGGTGGGACAGGATGACCTTAGCCCCGAGAGAATCTTGTCCTGTAGAACCTTGGGGAAGTCGGCCTTTCAAGGGAGAGCTTCTTAAAATTCTGTAAACAGCTTCTAATTGGTGTGGCAGCAAAACTTCTTGAACAAGCAGCCCCCAGGGCTTTCTGACAATACACTGTATCCAGTTAACTCTCAGGAGAGGAGCCTGGAACTCTTTGGAATGCAGCCACCATTTTCTTCCCGTGTGTGTGTGTGTGTGTGTGTGTGTGTGTGTGTGTACATGAGCTCAATAAAAGATATAATTTTACAGATAAAAAAAGATTTCCTTTCTGCCTGACTTCTGCATTCACCACCCATAAACATAAATAAAAGATGGCAAGATTTTATTTTGACCTTTTCACTGAAGTAATTTGAGGTTATTTTGTTTGTATAAACTTCCAAAGCACAGCTACTATTCTAATAATGACTCTTAATGATCAAAGGCCACCTTACCCATTAGTCATGTCAGCAAAAGCTTCCTCTATTTCTGACATCCCCTTTTGGTTTGATGGTCCCCAGGATAGGCTCTTTATCATTTAATCAACCAGAATTAGCAATGTAAGTGTGGTCATTAAAACTCATGCTTATTAATGACAATGGGACACAAAAGGATTTCTGATAAGCCTGACTTCCAGGTTGTCAAGTTAAATGAGTATGTACTATGTACTATTACTTTAATTTTTTACATGTACTATTACTTTAATTATTACATGTACTATTACTTTAATTTTTAAATACCTTAAAGCCTCAAAGATGTTTGCAACTCTGTTCGCTTACTTCATTGACCCCACAACTCGTTTCTTTGGCTGGGCTGCGTGACCCATATGCTGAGATCATTTGTAAATTTCAAACAGTATTCCACCATTTTAATTTAATTGAGGTAATGTTTTCAAAGTTATCCGTGTACGTGCTTGTTAAGATATGGGCTTAGCTGATATTCTAGAAACCAAAAAAGACAGCGCCTAAATAAGATGGAAATGTATTTCTCTCTCAAATAATCGTCTGATGAAAACGCCCAGGCTGTAAGGGCAGCTCACCCTTCTGTCTGGCTTCTCTGTCCTTCTAAAGGTGTTACGCTTAGCTACATCTCAAGTGGGCCTGCACCACATTTGTGTTTCAGGGTGCAGAATGGAAAAAGAGGCAACGAAAGGCAAGTCCCATCCACTCTTTCAAGAGTACAATCTGGAAGTTTTACACATCACTCTGCATACTCCGTTAGCCAGGACGTAACCTTATGGCCAAAATTAGCCACGAAGGAATCTTGGAAATGTGGTCTAGGCCGGCAGCAATGTGCCTGGCTACAAATTCTATTACTCATGCAAGAGAAGAAGACTGGATTTGGAGGGTAGAGCTAGTTATCTGTACATTTTTTTTTCTTTCTAGCTTTTCAATGACTGGCAGCAAAATAAAATTTAGCCACAAGATAACAAATTCAAGAACCAAATATTATTGAGAGAGAGAAAATATGATCCTTTATCTCCTGCTTGAGCATGGCAAGAACCAGGCCCTGGGGGGCTTGCATCAAGTCATTCTGTCCTAGAATAGACGGGGTGACCCCTTCTGTTAGGAACACGAGACTTGTCCTTCTACAACTGGGAGAAAATTATATAAGGCAAGAAAAAGAAAAGGCTGATGCTTTTACAGTCTAGGATATGATGAGAGGTACACACAGACAGAAGGGAGACCGTAAGAGTACATGGTATCATGTTACCACCCCTGTGCCCCGACTTTCCCCCTTGGGATTCCAGGAATAGGCTTTCTTCCAGACTTCTGCATATCAGCCGGAAGCTGTTGCGGCAATACGATTTCAGACCGAAGCCTTGAGTTGAGCCCTCGGGGTTCCCCTTGGCTGCTTTATGTCACGAGTGCTGGGTTCAGTGTCCGCAGATCCCCCATGTGGCCAGCCAAGGCTGGGCCAGGTGACCCACACAGTATCTGGGGGGCACAGGTTGGCCCAGAGGAAGGAAGTAGTCACGACACAGGAAGCCAAGGGGGGGCTGAGTGCACCAGGTCTGTGCACGCCAAAAGAAAGACCACCAGAGTGTATTTATAGTCTTTTGAAATGTCGGGGAAAGAAAATACAATCGGAATTTTCCCCCAGACTTTCTCCCGACCGCGCAAGAGAAAAAGAGATTTTAAAACAAACAAACAAATAAACGAAACGCTTGCTATGAAAAAAAGGTATATCGTAGCTTCCTATAATACCTTACACACAGTGAACCTGAACTCTTGCCAGACATTCATGAAGAAAAGACAGGAAAGAGCCCACCCAGCTTCTGGCAAAACTCTTTCCTTGCCTGGCCAAAAAGAAACAGAAAACCAAAAGAAAAGTCTTGAAACAAACATTTTTCAAAAAAAAACCTTTTTATTTTTCACATTTATTTATTTTTGAGAGACAGAGAGAGACAGAGTGCGGGGGAGGGACAGAGATTCAGAGACACAGAATCTGAAGCCGGGTCCAGGCTCTCAGCTGTCAGCACCGAGCTCGACATGCGGCTCTAACCCAGGAACCATGTGATCGTGACCTGAGCCAAAGTCGGACGCTTAACCTACTGAGCCACCCAGGCACCTCAAACAAGGCATTTTTCAAATGTGACTGGTCCTCAAATCATAATTATTGAGCACTTGCACACCCTGTGGTGTTTCTTTCTGCCAAGGTTCCTTACTTTCTGGTGCACACAAGTAAATTCCAGTTACAAGGACACACAAGGCCCTTGTTTTGTCCTTTTCTCAGTAGAAGTGAAATCGTACAGGTAAGGAACCCACTCCATCACTTTCTTTGCCAATGGCATCTTGATTCTCCTCACTTCTCTGCAAACAGCTCAAGTCTCACGTCTCCAGAAGAAAACAGTCTTTCCTTGATCCTGCCACATCCAGCCGGGAATAACTTATTTTCCTCTTTCCTCTCACACCCAGGCTTATGGAATAACCTATCCAGCCTTCGTCAGCCTGTCGCCTTTTTCAGACTACCCCTCCAGGCTTCAGGCCCAACTCAACACACTGGGTTAACCCCTTGTAGTGCACTCCTCATCACGCTATTTAAAGCTCTTTCAGGATTTTCCTTGATGATCTCCCAAGGAACGAAATGAACAGCCCCCTTGAAGACGTCATCCTCCTCAAGCCTAGTAGCATTGGGTAGTACAACCAACCAACCCTCTTTCTTGAGATACGTTGTGTTTGACAGCACTGACCCCTTCTTCTTAGCTCTTCTCCAGTGTCTCCAGATGGTTTTCCTCCGGCTCCTTCCTGCTCCTTCCTGCCTGGAGGTTCTGCAAGGACCCATCTTTAATGCTTTTCTCCTGTCTCTCGGCATCAGTTGCTTCCATGACTCATCAAGTGCACGTACAAGTCTTTCTAGGTCCTAGACGCTAGGGTCTGTATCCCCAGAAGGGACGTTGTGGATCGCAGGGTGTGCGTGTATTCGGTATTACTACTTTTGCTGAATTGCCTTCCAAATGTGACCCAACCACTGACATTCTCATCAGCAGTATGTGAGGGTGCCTTGTCTCTGCATTTGTACCCCATACTAGCCATGGTCAGAGCCGGGTCTCTAATCACATCTCATTGTTATTTTAGTCTGTACTAAATCAAATGGTTGAACATTCTTCCGTACGTTATTGACCATTTAGGGTTTCTCTTTTAAAATTTCCTGTTTATGTAGTTTGCTTAACTTTTAACTACTTCTTTTGTCTTTTTTGTTGACTTGTTGAATTTCTTAATATATTCTGGATAATAATGCTCTTTAGGATATATGCATTTGCAAATATATCTTCTTCCAGGGATACCTGGGTGGCTCAGTCTCTTAAGCATCAGACTCCTGGTTTTGGCTCAGGCGTGATCTCACGGTTTGTGGGTTCGAGCCCAGAGCTCTGCACTGGCAGTGCGGATTCTTTCTCTCTCTTTCCCTCAAAATAAATACATATATTTTAAAAAGTATATCTTCTTCCAGTCTTTCCAATTGCTGGAACCCATGTCTTCTTGTAGAGAGGTCTTAATTTTAATATTGTCCATTTATCAGTCTTTCCCCATAAGTTTGTGCTTTGTGGATCTTATTTAGGAAATTGTTTTCTAACATAAGATCAGGAATATATTCTCATGTGATCTGCTAGAAGTTTTGCTGCTCCATTGTAGGTCTTTAATTCACTACCTTCAGGTGATTGTTGGTGCACGGGGAAAGGTACAAACATAATCCTGATATTTGAAATTTCACGGTAACAACAACAGTGACAACCAATTGTTCTTGACTGGTGAGTTACATCCTTTGCCCATTGATTTATAATGCTGTTTCTCAGTTCTTGCTTGTGTGTGTGTCTGTGTGTCTGCTTCTGGGCCCTTCAGTCTACTCGACTCTGCTATTCTATCCCTTCCCTCAACACCACACCATCTCTCTGAGTGCTGTTCACATTGGTTTCTTTCCTTTATGAGCACGTATTCAGCAGGACTCTTATCTGAGGGACTCTTGTGTGACCTTGGATGGAGGTATATAACTACAGCTCTCTTGTGTTTAATTTCACCAGTTGCCCTGGAAGTATTGTAAGCCTAGGATTACTTTTTTAAATCATTGTTTGGCTTGTGGGCCCCTTCACCATATATAGAGTATACATTTCAACCTCAAAAGTAGTATGAGGCCACTACTGTGATAAAAAAACCTTACAGGAATTTTTTTTTTCTATTCAGGACTAACAACAAGAAACATAAGCTCCCCAGTGGTTCCTTCCCTGGTAGGAACGCTTTGAAAACTGGAACCTTCTACTCTCGGCATAACCGCTTGAGCGATACTTATACCCGGTCTTACATGTGTGGTCCTGCTTCATTCATAGGATTTCACTGTGAGCCCAACTCTGTAATTACGATAGTTTTTATATTTTATATATAACCAAGATCGTCTAGGTGGTTTTTGAAGGAGGAATTTTAGACTACTGAGTCCAAAATAGCGCTGATATGAAAGGGAAGTCCATGAGGTGACCACCAAATCTGTCACTGGAGCCACAGCCTCTTCATTCCCATATCATCTAACCTTGGCAATGTGACCCACAACCAGCTCAAAATCAACAAAACTTCTCCTCTCCTTCCAACATAAAGTCCTGTTAATGACATCACCATCTTTTTACACACATAGATTCAACATGTCAATCTCAGTGCGTGTTATGGTGTGTAAATTATACTTCAAGAAAGTGGAAAAAAGATCATTCTTCGTGCCTTCCTTCCTTGACTCCAAAGCTAATAAACTGTCAAATTATAGTCAACGGACCCCTGCAATGCCTGATTTCCTTGCTTCCTCTCCAGCTGCAATGCAATGGCTCTGAGTCCCTGTGCTTCTGTCCAGGCCATGTCACAGACACCGCCATAAGGCATTCTGGTCTTCCAGACGTCTCACCCTCTGGCCAGACAAGTCTTCCTGAAGTAGGGGCTAACTTCCACCCTTCTTCCACCCTCAAAATATGGAACATCTCCATGTTTATGGGATAAAATCGAATTGTTCAACCTAGAACATCAAGCCCTCCATTATCGGATTCCAACCTGACTCTGAGTCTAACGTCTCAAGGACACCTGCTCAAGGTATCAGCCTGTGCACACGAAATAAACTTCCCACATCCATCTTTTCCATGGCAGAGAAAACAGAGAATGGACTTGGAGCATGAGACTGGGGATTCAAATTCTGGCTTCATCGCTGACACATCATTTGGACAAGAAATTTCTCTAAGCCTCATCAGGACATATTTGAAGATACGACAGGTACAATTTGTTGATGGATCAGACATGGCATATAAGGGAAAAGAGGGGTTGAAAATAATGCCAAGGATAATGGCCAGAGCTCTGGGAAGGACCGAGGCACCGCTGAGTGACATGGGGATCTCTTGGGGGCAGGAAGAAAGGCAGGGTTAGGAGTCTGGTTCTGAACAAGCGAAGTCTTGACGTCTATGGATACACATTGTTCAAGACACGGCTTAGACATGATCTCCTTTGTGTGGCTGTCACAAATTCTGCCTGTCACCATGGTCCCTGTCTCTACATTCCCTGGCACCGCTTTCTACCTTGCTTTATAGTCAGTGAATCTGTCTCTCTTCCCCCTCCCGCACCATCACCCTTGCTAACAAGAGGATTCACATCTGAATCACCTCTGTCCCCACCGCAACATGTAGGAGACTATGTGACACACAGTGGAAGCTCAAAAATATTTCCGAATAAAAATGAAAATGTATATGGAACTTCCCGTTCTATTTATATCACAAATACCAATAAAGCCCTTCAAACCAGTGAGAAAAGCCATCCTCAGGGGCTTCTGTAGTCCAACAACAAGCGAAGCCTCTTTATCAGACAGGCTCTTAAAGGTTCCTTCCAGAGAGAGCTCTTCTACACCTGCTTAGCATTTTCCATGATCTCATAGAAGAATCTCTGATTATAGATAGCTATAGGTCAGCCATCCGTTTCCAAACTTAGTGCTAAATACCCATTGTTAGAAACGTATGGCTGCTCTTCATTCGTATAACAGAGACCACGCATTGACCGAGCAATTAAAGATAAGAGAAGGAACTGGAAAAACAAAAATTACTGCTGAGATCTAAGCTTTGCCTTTCTAGCAGCATATGTGATGGGTCCAGGGAAATATTGGGCATCCTTTGCAGAGAACCTTCCATCCATCATGTCGCTTGAGCTGTACCGCGTCCATGCTTCTGTAGAAAAATATTTCATTACTGAAAAGTCTGGCATTCCCTTTCTGAGCTCCTGTGAGTCTTTGTGTTGACTGACAGTCTCAGGAAAGGCAAAAAAAGGTCAGAACAGGCAAGAGACAAGGGTCCCTGAATCCAGCCCCTTGTGGCTGTGGGGGTTCCATGGCGAGGGAGGACACATCGGCCTCTGCAGTGGAAGAGGCCACGCAGCCTCCTCTCAGACAGGAGGGGGTGTGTTCATCCTTGTGTTTGCTTAACTGATTGATCCATTATTTAAAGTTTTCTGGAAAACAGCAAGAACACAACCACAGTTCTGTGATGATCTCAGCTGGCTTTGGGATGCCCTGAGAAAATTCCAGAAAGTGCAGGCATCTCTGGGCCGCACCTCGCACCCACTGAACTAGAATCCCTGTGAGGAGGAGGGCATTAAAGTGGCTCTGCAGGTGAATGAAGGGTCCCTTCTGTGGAGGTCCGAGCTAAGGCTCTATGTCAGATGGGCCTACAGCTGAATCCAGACTTGCCACTTAATAGCTGGCTGGCCAGCCACAGGCTGCTGAGCCTCTGGGAATCTAGTTTTCCCTCCGCTCTGCAAGAATTACAATGTCTAAAAGGCCATCCTAGACAATGGAAATAATGTGCCAGTATTGCACAGGACAGTCATTGCTCAATATTGGTAGCACTTTATAAAGCTTTGGTCATAGCTTTAATTATTGATCATCTGCAAATCTATTTTTTTCTCAAAAACAAGTAATTGAGAGAGAGAGACAGAGACAGAGACAGAGAGACAGAGCGTGAGCAGGGGAGGGGCAGAGAGAGAAGGAGACACAGAATCCAAAGCAGCTCCAGACTCTGAGCTGTCAGCACAGAGTCTGATGCGGGGCTCAAACTCACGGACTGTGAGATCATGACCTGAGCCGAAGTCGGACGCTCAACCGACGGAGCCCCCCGCCCAGGCGTCCCTGCAAATCTATGTTTATGACAGAGCCCCACATGAACAGCTCCTGCCCATCTTTTGATCTCATTCCATACCTCCCTCTGCCTTGGCCCAAGCGCTCCAGCCGGGCTGGCCTGCCTTCCTTAGGTTGAGCACAACAAACTAGTTCCTGCCAAAGTCTTAGCTCCAGCTCCCTCCTCCTCTCACTGCTGGATCCTTCTTATTATTTGCTTTCACACTATCACGTCTCACACGTCCCCTCTGTGAGGCTTCCCATGTCACACAAATGGAAGTGGCCACCAATGCACCTTCTCCAGCGTCGCAGACGCCTTGCGTTCTCTTACAGGTCCTCTGATGACCTAATATTGGCATTACGTTGATTTATTTCCTTACTGATTGCTTTACTCTTTCCCCACCCAGCCCTCGTCTGTCTCATTCTCTGCTCTCGCTCAATACCTAAGGCAAGAGCAGTGTAGGTCTTGCCAACTGAATGAGGAACCTTGAAAATCACATATTACTCAACCATAATCAGCTCACTGAGTCTGTGCATCGACTCATTCCTCAAATTCTGATCCTAAACCGAGACTCTTGTTAAACCCCCCCAAGCATAGGGAATCCCTCCACACCTTCCACAACACAGTCAACCTCCTCTGCCAACAGCAGTGAGCCCCGAGTTCCGGAAGGGGTAACAGCCAGAGAAGGAAGAAGTGAAGGGATAAGCCTCCCTTCGTTGCCTTCTTTCCTCTTCAGTTTCCCTCTAACATCTTTCTTCTGCCACTGCCATCAATTTTTTATAAACTAGAGCAATGCCAAAGGGCCTGAAAGTGACTTGATAGTGTCCATTGCCTTACCGCTGGCAACCAGAAAGAGAGGAAGGGACCAGGTTGCTGTAGGACCTCCACCCCCATTGTCACCTACCAGCCAGCAACCCCTGGCCTGGCTCAGGAAACCGTAGCTGACGGTGATGGTAGCTAATGGCCCTGGGGGCAGCTTGTCTGCAGGGAGCCAGAGCGCTTAAACATGCGGCTCCATGCAGCTCTGGGAGAAATCCAGAAACCTGGACTCTCCATAGACTTCTTGATTCTGGACCGGGTGCCCGAGAGATCCAGGCTTCAGGGCAGCAAGTGAAGCTAGAGATGCAAGAATAAGAACTGTCTTCAAAAAGCAACCTTTCTGGGGTATCCGGGTGGCTGAGTCGGTTGAGCGTCCAGATCTTGATTTCGATTCAGGTCATGGTCCTAGGGTCCTGGGATCAAGCCCTGCATCGGGGTCTGCGCTGAACATAGAGTCTGCTTACGATTCTCTCTCTCCCTCTCCCTCTGCCCCTCCCCCACTCATGATCGCTCTTTCTCACAAATAAATAAACATTAAAAAAAAAAAAAAAACAACCTTTCTCTCCCATTCTCTCAGCTATGGACTTCTATTTTGAGTACGTCATATAAACACCACAGTCCCTCCCCGTCAGGGCGCACATTTCCACAGGGGCACTGGGCAAGCCGGGAGCACAGACAGCCCTGGGGTTGACATTCGGTCGGTCTTTGGTGCAAAGGAGGCCTTTCTCCCAACGGAAGAAATTTCAACTCTGCATTCCGTGTAATATAAAGCAACTTCACGCTTTCATTGTTTTAGGGTTTCTTTTTTAATTGGCTTTTTGTCAGCTTAATTCTTTAGCCATGATTTTTTTCTTGGTGTAAGTCAACCTTTCCCTAATGAATTCTTTTTCTTCATTGATTGGCTTTTCTGGAAAGACGTCCTGTCTTTTCAACATGTTGTTTACCCATTTTTTTTTCTTTTATATTTTTTCTTTTGTGTGTGTGTTTTTTTTCTGGCTTATTATAAAATGTTCTTTTCTCTTGCATGGCTTTGTTAGTGTCTGGTTTTGAAGCATTTCTGGGGCTGCTGAGAGACCAGATATGACCACCACCAAGAATTTTGTATTTAATTATATACTCAGCAAGTGAGTGCATGAAAACTGTGGATTTGGGATCTTTCAGGAGCGGGAAGCATACCCAGATTTGGGCCACATGCATTACCTATTTCTCGTAAATGAGCCTTCTGGGTAATTCTGCTTTGAAGACGAGAGGGAAGGCTGACACGATCTTAAATCCCATCATGGAAGAACGTCCCTTTTCGGGTAGTTTTTAGGAGAGAATTGGCTGGAGAAGAGGTGCCAGAGGGGAGAACAATGGAGAACACTGATCCTGATGGAGATAACTGATGCTGGTACATAACCGATCCTGACGGTTCCCCAACTCCAAACGCAGAGAATCCCCTCCCTGCTAAAGGAACCACAACAGAAAGGAAAAGACCACAGAAGACCACCTTCCCAATGTTAAGGGCCACTGTCGAAGACGCACTAAGTGAATCCTGGTATGTGAACAGGTGAGTAGTCCTCACACGAAGGACATGAAGGGTCAGCGGTTACCTTCTAGAACTTACCAAGGCTTTCTAAAACTGGGGGCCACGAAAACAGGTTCTGCGACCCTGCAGAGGCAGATCTGGCCTCCGTCTCCTGCGCCACATTCAGTGTGTTATGGGAAAGCTCTTCCTTCCCCTCGAAGTTGGCTGCCCCTGGCACCACGTGGCTCAGTAGTCGCGAAAGCTGACAAGTAGGCAAGCTCTCAGGCTGTTTCCTACCAGGTCACAGCGACCTGCTGAGCTTGGACAAAGGCAACCGCAGGTCCAAAGTGCCCCTGCTTATTTCCAAAGGCATTTCAAGAGAGCACCCCCTGTGCTAACGGCATGTCCTTGGCAACCACCCCCCCCCCCCCCGCCAAACGCACCCCCCTCACAATCTTGCTAAAGCGAAGTGTGTCTGCCTTGTGAGTCCCCTTTTGTCCTGGAGGCAAAGAGGCCGTTTTCTTCTAAGAGATAACTTCATCATGTCCAATCTTCGTGGCTCGCTGTGTCCAATCCCATTTCCCAAAGTAAAATAGCCTCTTCTTCCACTTCCCCGAGTTAATAAAAGCTGAATATTTGGGCTACAAGGACACCTCATGAAATGTTCCTTAAAAGACATATAATTATGGTGCAAGGAAACTGTGGCTCCCAAAATTAAGCTAGGTCCTTGACACCGCAGATGAGCTAGGCTTCCAAGAGAATGTCTTAAAAGAATGAAATAGGGAAGGTTTCTAACATGCAGCTTGAAACATTACTTCCAGGAAAAAGGTCTTAATTTTCCGTATTTCATCCTGGTGTCGCCAGAATCACTTAATTGGCAATAGCTTGTGTCCAAATAAAGCAAACTGTGCCTTTAGTTGAATTCAACTCAGCCAACGACTCTTAAGGCCCTGCTTTGTCTCAGGCTCTGGGATATGAATTTTACATCCATTATCAAATCTTCCATAGACAAAGGTGGTAAGCACTTGTCTGATTTTGCACTTAAAAGGACAGATTGCTCAGAGAGGTTAATAACTTGCCCAAAGGCACACAGTCATTATATGGATCAGCTGCTGTTTGGCTGTGGGTCTCCCAGAGCCTGTGCTGTGGGTGCCCTTCACCATGACAGCTCTGGGACATCACTCTTCACCCCCAAGAACTCACAAAACACATAGGGAAAGGAGGACAGAAAACTTTTTCAAGTAAATGAAGTGATTAAGTTCAATGATAGAGATCCGCATGAAGTAATGTGAAAGCACAAAGAAAGGATGAATTAATATATTTAAAAAAAAAATCTGGTGATTACAATCAGAAACATTTCAGCACACCCCTGGGAAGGATATGGCTTCTTTGCTGTTGTTTTTGGCATTCGGTTTTTACTTTTCTTTTTGCTTCGGAAAGGGAACCAAACATAGCTCATGCAATAGATTAGCTGAGGCCACCTGAAAGGCACTGAAGGCAGCCTAACTTCGTGCAATCCGTGCCTCCCTGGGGCCATCTGAGAGTTTTAACTGGCACATAAGTGTACATAATTCACCAGTGGGAAAGAAGAACCGTAACGCAGCATTCGGAGAACCTTCGCTGTAAATGCGTAAAATTATCCAGCTGCCCCAGACTCGGGGATGTTTAAGCTCCGGTTTAAAAAATAAAATAGTGGTGCAAAGTTTGTTTTGAAGTCATGTTGAGCCTCTTACCATCAAACTATTAATGACATTATTTCTTCTCTCTCTCTCTCTCTCTCTCTCTGTCTCTCTTTCTTTTTTTTTTTTTTTTTTTTCTGAATACGTTCCAGGAACGGCTCCCAAAGCCGTCAACTGTCTGATAATAAAGCGTGATGGGGCATGTAACAATTATGTAACAGCTGCATAGACATAACAGATATAATTTAGGATCTCCTACTACCTTAGGATATAATAAAAGTAACATTTCAACATATATCAATAAAGTTGAAAGAGCCACACCAGAACAGGTAGGTTTCAAGGTCTTTTTCACCATCATGTCGCCGGTGAGCATTAAGAGGGGTGGAGGAGGAGGAGAAGGACGACAAAAAGAACGGAAGCTCTGTTTGTTCTACGGAGGCACGAAACCGGCAACAGCTCACCAGAGCCAGGCTGGCGCTAAATTCTGACCAGATGTTGGGGGTCCCGGGCAGGCCCCCCCCACCCCCCGCCCCAGTCGGTTCCCTGCACTCTGTCCCACCTTGGGGTGCACGCCGGAGAACCTCTGGTCCTCTGGCCCATTTGGTCTCACGATTTACACCTCTAGATGACTCTAATTCTGTCCCTTTGTTTTCTTTCCCAAATGAGGGATCATTTTTCCGCTTTGCCCCATCTCCATTTGAGACCTACTTTATTCCTTTTCTTTCATTTTTCTCCACAGTAACCGGACTCCCTCGCTCAGACTCACCTCTTTCATCTAAGCAACCTGACTTTCTTCTCTCTCGGACTTGTGATCAAGGCCGGAAGCCAAGATGTTGCATCTAATGTACAAGCTAATATTTTAGCCAGCTTTTACCGAGCTGCTGAAAATCAATGCGGCATAAAAAACAGCTCTTATAAATGAATGCGAGACAGGTTCAACCCGGCCCAGTCCGGTTGATGGTACACGGAGAAGGAGAGAGAGAGAGACAGAGAGAGAAATGTTCTGTTATTCCTGATGTGTTCACTGATTTGTTATTACCTACTGAGCCTTTTCTCAGCCCTTTTTAAGATTATTTAGATAAATCACAGGGCGCCAAGGAGCACAGAGCACCTCGGAGAAGTAACACCTCCGAGTCATGCTTCCCTTCCACTAAAAATGTAAACATTTCAAAGGGTTTGGCCCCAGGTCTTTGACTCATCACCTCATTCGGGTCCAAACCAAGGAACCAGGGAGTCTTGAACTCAGGGAGTCAGCATATGCATTAATGCAAAACCACATCGTGCATTTGAATGAGCTCAAAAGGAGCTGGAAGTCGTCTGCTTTGGAAGAAGTCAGTTTGAATGAGTTTTGTTACTGGTTAAGTGTTACACCAGGGGTTTGTCCACTTGGGCCAGAGGTGGGGCCCCCGGGGCGGCACGGGACCTCAGCCTTGGCAGATCAGGAGCGGACCCCAGGGCTTGTTCAAGAGAAAACCACTTCCTATTCCCTGAGAAACCTGTGAATAAAGACAGAGGCAGTTTCCTGTGTCTGGTGATTTTTGAAGTGACATGACAGTCCGAAACCTCCAGAAAGCTGGTCGGAATCGATCTGTCTTCAGAAGCAATGTCACTGAGCCCACTAACCCTACACCAGAGAGACAAAGAGTTTCGGGTTGGTTTGTTTATTTAATGCTGGGAGCCGTTTGAGAGTTTTTGTTTTTTGAGTTCAACATCCAGCTGACCCAGTCTTCCGAAACAAAGCTCTTTAGCAGATCCTGTGAGAGGCATCAGTGTATACACTCTTGAAGCTTCCACTTTGCTTGTCTGCAGTTAGCACCTAGCAGTCACGCAGCGGCTGGCGGTGAGAACTGTCTGCACGCCCGGGGTGGGCAGCCCGCGCTGGGGGGCAGCCCCGGTGCCTTGGGGGCCGCTGTCTCTTGCTCAGTCCTTCTGGAGCTGCGGCTCCAACCCGAGCTCCGTCATGCCTTCTGCTGGCCCTGGGCACTTTGGCTTTCGTGGATCCTTCAAAAATTATTAAAAATTCTACTTGATGACCACAGTTGGTATGAAGGCAGCTATATGAACATCATATTAAAACATTTTCTTCAACTTAAAAGTTTACTTTTCTTTCTTGTGATTTAAAAAAAAATTTTTTAATGTTTATTTATTTTTGACAGAGAGAGAGAGAGAGAGCATGAGCAGGGGAGGGTCAGAGAGAGGGAGCCACAGAATCGGAAGCAGGCTCCAGGCTCTGAGCTGTCAGCACAGAGCCCGATGCTGGGCTCGAACCCATGGACTGTGAGATCATGACCTGAGCCGAAGTCGGATGCTTAAGTGATTGAGCCACCCAGGCACTCTTTATTCTGATTTTAAAAGGACTTAAGGGGGGCCTGGGGGTTCAGTCAGTTGAGCATCTGACTCCTGGTTTCAGCTCAGGTCATGACCTCATGGCTCATGGGTTTGAGCCCCAAACCAGCTCCACATTAATTGTGGAGCCTGCTTGGGGTTCTCTTCTCTCCCTCTCTCTCTCTGTCCCCACTCCCTCTGTCTTTCTCAAAATAAATAAACTTAAAAAAAAAAAGTAAAATAAAAGGACTTATTTTTCATGGATCCCTAAAGTATTGGGGACAGCAGGAACTCTACCTACTGGGCTGGTGGACGTCCGCCCTGGGTCCAGCCATTACATCCATATTCCAAACGTGAAAGAGGACGAAGAAGCACCCAGGGGGAACACTTCCCTGATGAGCTCCCATTATGCCTCATTCTGGAAGACCCAGACCGATTGGCCAAAGCTTAGTCACATGGCCACCCGTAGTGCAAAGGAGTCTGGAAAATGTAGTCTTTATTCTAAGTTCCCAGTGCCCAGGGTTAGACAGTTAGCAGCATCTGCCAAAATTGTCCATGTAAACAAATGGATACCTCTCTTAAATAAATAGAAGTGGGGCATATCAAATAATGAATAACAAATAAAAGCTTACTATGCTAGGGACGCCTGGGTGGCTCAGTCGATTAAGCATCCAACTTCGGCTCAGGTCATGATCTCGCCGGCTGTGAGTTTGAGCCCCGCATCGGGCTCTGCGCTGACGGCTCAGAGCCTGGGTCCTGCTTCGGATTCTGTGTCTCCCTCTCTCTCTGCCCCTTCCCTGCTGGCGCCCTGTCTCTATCTGTCTCAAAAATAAATAAACATTAAAAAAAAAAAAAAGCTTAATCTGCTAGAAGCACATTCAAGATTTCTTTTAAGACAGCCCGTACAGAAAAACAAAACAAAACACAAATCCCCTATTTGCCTATGTCTAAAATTCCTGGACAGGAACTCTATTTTAGCCCCGGCTTCAGTGCACATAATTTGCCCTCATCCTCAACGTTCACCCTCCATGCCTCCATTCTGACACTTGTAGTACTCCTTCCCCCAATATCAAGGCTCAACTCAAATAGATTCTTCTAGAAACACTCTGTCTACCAGCTCTTCACAGGACCCGCTCTGCCTCGGGAGTGAGCTGCTCCCCAGTCCCCTTCACCCAGCTCTGGGCAGGTAGCTGCTAGGGACACACTCGTCTCCAAACACATACGAAGCACGAATAAAGAGTTGTCGAATGAAAACACAAATGGGGTATTTCAGTGAATGATGTGTTTGTCACACCTGGCTTCTTCGCGGATAAATCTGTACATCTACAGCACCTGAGAGCGTTTAGCAGACAGCAGGTGCCTAACTGATAACCTAAATGAGAAAACAAAATTGCCGTGGCTTCATCATCAATAGTTTGCGTGGCTGAAATTTACGAGAGGCCAGAATGCCGTTGTTCGTTTCCAGCTTTCAGATTCTTGCTACGGAAGGAATGTTCCCCTCAGAGCACCTTCTGGCCTGTGGAAGCTGGCTCCGTGAAGTGTGATCAGCGTCTGGTCCCACAAGTAACTTGACCGTGTTCGCACCGCCTGCAACAATGCAAGGGTCTCTGAAATGGAGGTGAAATACATCTGAAAATAATGAAGGGAGGCTCTTATGATACTCAGAGGGAAAATTACCATCTTCCTTAGAATATATGTTTGTACATTTTCTTTCTGGACAACCTTTAGAAAGGACCCTACTGTCACTACACAGAAGACAGCAACCAGAGTAAGCAAATTCCATGTTTAACAAAATGTATTTTCAGCCAAGATAAATTAAGTACCTAGCACAGTGCCCAAACATATGCATACGCAAATTACTCGAATGAATAAATGGTAATTAACCAATCCATAAGGCAATTTGTCACTTTTTCAAAATAAGTCACAATTAGATGCTTTCTTCAGACCACTTTAGTATAATTTAAGTGATTTAATTTATAAAAAATCCAATTTATACTTGCTTTCCAAGGGAACACCTAGTTCTTAAAGCCAGTTATGACTTCGGGTGTATCAGTTAATTGAAATTTATAACTCGTAGCCCTAATTACCCTCCAATGCCTGGATGACACGCTGAAGGATGGTGGTTTTGACAGGTTCCAAAGTCCAGGTGATGTGTGGGGAGGCAGAAAGGTGGGCCCGTGTGGGGAATGAGGGTTGGCCTCAGGTAACAGAGAAGGTGTGTGCTCAAACTGAGAGGTAGAAATCAGAAATGGAGAGCACAGGAAACACCAGAAGCTTTCATTTCACCCACAGGGTTCAAAATAAGTCAACTCCCAGGGCACCTGGGTGGCTCAGTCGGTTGAGCGTTTGACGCTTGGTTTCAGCTCAGGTCAGGATCCCAGGGTCATGGGATCGAGCCCTGTATCGGGCTCCATGCTGAGCATGGGGCCTGCTGGAGATCCCCTCTCTCTCCCTCTGTCCCTCTCCCCCCAACTCGACCCCCCTTTCTATATAAAATAAATTTAAAAAAAATTTAAAAACCCACCAAATAAGTCAACTCCTAATCAGTTTATAAGGAAAGACTTTACCAAGCTAAAACACGAGAAAAATCTAAACATTAAAAAAGAAGAAACAAAACATCTTCTGGGGCGCTGGGGTGTCTCATCGGTTAAGCCTCCAACTCTTGGTTTCCGCTCAGGTCATGATCTCACAGTTTGTGAGTTCGAGCCCCACGTCGGGCTTCCTGCTGACAGTGCGGAGCCCGCTTGGGATTTTTTCTCTCTCCCTCTCTCTCTCTGCCCCTCCAGGTTGCACTCACTCTATCTCTCTCAAAATAAATAAATAAACTTAAAACAAAATCTTCCTTCTTAGCAAGAGGCCAGGGCAGGTCAGACCACTGTTTATAATACACATGAAACCTGCTTTAAGGTGAAAGAAGCGTTTATTCTCATTCAGGGAGGCAAAGTTCCTCTTCTCTAAACAAAGAATGTGCCCGGCTCTGTTCTCCCCGGGGTTAGTGGATAACGAGGGAGTAGTGAAGACTTTCTTGGGCTCCCCCTGTTTCCGCCACCTTCCCTCCAACCCTCACACATAAACCTACTTTTGAATCTGTCTCCCGGAGGGGAGGAAAATGATTATAATGTAATCATTGTCCCTTTTCCTTTAAAGCATTTCTTCTATATTCTACGCAGAGTGTTCTAAGCTTGGCTTTTGATATTCAAATCTTAGTCTTTAGTCCCCCCCAATCTTTACTATTTTCTCGGGAAAGCCTAGTTCTTAGAAATCAAAGCCAGTCTGGTTTCCCGGCTATTGCTTCCTCTACTTGTCCAAGAAATACACCCCAAAACTAAACGTCCCTTATTGTTCTAGGCTGAAATTCCCTCTGAGGCCAGTCTCCACCATTGCCACGCGAAACCAGGGGCAATATGGGAGCCGAAAAGAATGGAAAACTAATAATATCAAATCAACGTCGCAAATGAAATATGGAAGCGTAGGAGCAAGTAACACGATCCAGATCATATGTCCCTGTTCGGATTATTGCTGCGTGTGTTTGAGAAAATGAAAGCAGAGAAGGTAAATATAATTGGCTTGTCTTTTTAATCATTATGGGAATGTTTGCTATTTAATAAATTTATGACATTTTAAAATGCTTTGCCAAATGCATGCTTCCCCAAACAGTGTTAGGTTTTGAGCTCCTTTAAGGCAAAGATCATGCCTCATATTTATTTTATGTGTCATAGCAACTATCACGGGGCCAAGGGGTCACTAAATACCGACCGCTCTGCCTCCAGCTAATGAAAGGTAGCCCCGTGCATCGTTCCCTATCTAAACAGAATCACACAAAGGAAACTGGGCTTAATCAGTGGAGAGGAGATGGTGTCAGGGGAAGGAGAATGTTCTATTACTCAATATCCAATGAGTATTTTGTGTTAAGGAACTCTGTGAGCAAGTGAGGCAATATGCAAAAGCCATCCCCACAAGAATGAGTTAGGACCACCGTGTTCTGTGAGGTGACCCTGTCCTTTGTCATTCAGGGTGGGAAGACGTTTAAAGAGAGCATGATTAATAATTAGCTTATTTGAACACAGTGGGATGCATGATCACCACAGGAGGTTTTTTTTTTTTATGTTTGTTTATTTTTTGAGAGAGAGAGAGAGAGAGTGTGAGCAGGGAAGGGGCAGAGAGAGGGAGACGCAGCATCCGAAGTAGGCTCCAAGCTCCAAGCTGTCAGCACAGAGCCCAACTCAAGGCTCGAACCCACAAACCACGAGATCATGACCTGAGCCAAAGTCGTTCCCTTAACCGACTAAGCCACCAAGGGACCTCCACCCCAGGAGATTTTAAGACACAATAGAATTGTGTGGCTCAGTCATATGAGCGTTTGGCTCTTGATTTTGGCTCAGGTCGTGATCTCAGGGTTGTGGGATCGAGCCCCTCATCAGGCTCCATGCTGACTGTGGAACCTGTGTAAGATTCTCTCTCTCTCTTCGTCTGCCCCTCTCCTTTGCTCGCTTTCACTCTCGCTCTCTAAAGTAAAAAAAAAAAAAAAAAAAGGCACAATAGAGTCCTAGAACATTAAGGCTGGTAAGTTCTTTGGAAATCAGAGTTCAATACCAAAGGGACAAAAATCTGTTACCCGGAAAGAGAATTTTTTTTTCTGAGAAATTGGTTCTGTTAACACAGAGAAACGACAACGACAACAACAAAACACTGCTTGCAGCCAGATAAATTTGGTTCATACTTTTATTAACCCGTTAGTCCACATGAACACATACAGGGAAATTTTTCCATAAGCCAACTTTTTAAAACTATCATTCTCCCAAATATCTGCGTACTAATCTCCTCCACTTCATGTTTTGGTGACGTGACCGTAGTCACCTTGCGGGCGGAAACGCGTGTCCCCTTCTCCTGCTACAGGTGAGAAAAACGTCCCAGGGGATGACGTGATGCGTCCGAGGCCACGCGGTCATCCGATGGCAGCACCGAAACAGGGGCGGACTGGTGAGCGTAGTTGCCTTGCGGGGCGACCACACGAATAGTAGGGGCGATTGTTGTAGCAGTAGTGGTAGTAACAGCGGTAGGAGCAGAAGTAGTTACAGTCGTTATCGTAGTACCAGCAGCACCGGAAGTTACGGCAGCCGTAGGGGTGGTAGTAGCCTACCGGGAGAGCAGCGGAAGCGGAAGTGACAGTAGTGGGCAGCACTGGGAGACGGCGGCCGTGGCCTGAGCGCCTTCTACTGGGCACACTGTATGAGCTCCAAACCCGTATTTCGTACCAGGCTCCCCAGCCAGCAGGTCCACCTGGCGAGGCCAGTTCTCACCGTGGTGTCCTCAACACTTGAAAGCCGGGGCCCGACTGAAGCAGGAACTTCATCCGTATTTATCGGCCGTAGAACGAATAAACGCTTACAAATCGTCCCTGTCGAGACTAAAAAAAGAACAGCTCCAAAGCGCCAGAGCGTTCTGTGTTATCAGGAATCAACAAATCTCTCTGTTTAGGATTTCCCCCGCGTCTTCCCTCGAAGGTCAGTGGTATGTGTCTGGAAAAGCTCTACGAAAGTTCTTGAATTTCAGGAAACAGAATTACGAGCGACGGCTCCTCGTGTAAATGAGCAAAGACACGTTATGGCAGTTCGGCAAATTACCTTGAAATATGAACAACACACGCAGAAGGAAAACTCGAGCAGCGCTTTGCTATTCACCAGGGTCGCCCACTGAAAAGATCCCCACCGCAAAATTTTTCCGTTAACAATAATCCAAAAAAGGTAACAACGGGCGTAGGCAGGCAGGAAGGAAACCGGTCTACAAATAAGGGGCCTTACCTGTAATAAAGGAAGTTAAGGATTTTAATGAGCCTACCGGGAGCCACTTGGTAATCACTGTTTAGTAAGAGGAAAAATAAACAAAGGGGAAAATGATGGATGTTAGTGAACAAGAAAATGTCCTCAATAAATTCCTCGTCTTCAATCTTGGTGTATTTTTTGACCATGGTGCTTTTTTTTTTTTTTTCTATCTGCTTAAAGATGTTTATTCCAAAAAGGTTAGTTTTTATTTTGAGTCTAAAGGAAAAATTGGGAGGACATAGTGACAAGATGGCTGTCTCAGGTACTCACGGGAAGGGGGAAAGGGTGTCCTAAACCTTGTACTTCCAGGGGGCAGAGCGAAGGTCTGTGGGTGGCAGCACCAGGGAGCCGCATTTCCTATGTATGTAGCTCAGAATTTTCTCATAATTAGAGCTGATCGATAATGGGTCCGTTTGCCTTGAAAAATACAGGTTGGAACGTTCTGCCTCTGGAAGTGTCTGGGCAAAGCTGAGGCCACCATCGGTCAGGAGAAAGTTGGCATCCAGGTGTCCTTTACCTTCTGGGACTCCCCAGCTCTCTGTGGAACACGAAAGACTATTTCCTTGCTGCTTGAGCACTCCTGCAGAACATTGGGTGAATATTGTCAACCGGTGACTACTTTCAAAGGGTTATTTGGTCCTGATGTGATCATTGGGACAGACAGTCTTAACTGAGTACCCAGGTGAACACGAACATGTTGCCCTTTGTTTAAAGCAAGAAGTGAACGCAAGAAGTGAGCATTCTCACCTCCCCCTGGGACTGGTCCCACCACGAAACACACCCAAACTGGTAGAAATAGGTCTAACTGGCCATTCTGTAGAACTTCCAGTGAGCCTTCAGGAACGATGGAGGGCTTGGGCGAGTTCTGATGTGCAGCTACACTGAATCCCTGGCCTCGTGGACACCCGTAAACATTGCATTAAAAAACTTTTAAAAACCGGTCAGAAAACAGACAACTGAACAGAAAAACAGACAAAAAGACTTCTCAAAATCAGATATCTAATTTGGCCATAAATATACAAAATGTCCTTAGCCACTTGGTTGCCAAAGAAATGCAGATTAAAAGAATAACAGGGGTGCTTCGGTGGCTCAGTCGGTTGAATGCCTGACTCCTGATTTGGTTCAGGTCACGATCTCACGGTTCATGGGATCGAGCCCCGCATCAGGCTCAACGCCGACCGCACAGAGCCTGCTTGGCATTCTCTCTCTCGCTCTCGCTCTCACTCTCGCTTTCTCTGCCACCGCCCCCTCTATTAAAATAAATAAATAAACTGAAAAAATATATAACAAATTGCTACTGTATAACCACCAAAGGCCCTAAAATTAAAAAGATCCCCAATAGCAAGAGTTGGCAGGATGCAGAGTAGCTGGAACACACACATTCTTGGTGCGAATGCTTGTTTGCCCTTCACTTTGGGAAACCATCCAGCGGTATCTATCAAGATTGAACATATGAATACCCTAGGACACAGAAATTATATTGCTGGGTACACACAGAACTGCATCCTTTTGTGCACTCGAAGACCCGCACAAGAATGTCCGTGGCGGTATTGTTTATGATAACCAAACATCAGAATCCATCAACAAGGGAATGAGTAAACCAATTTGCCACGTCCCTGAAAGGAAATGCTGTGTAGCAAAGAAAATGGACTGTAGCTATTTGCCATAGCATGGATGAATCTCCTAGCACGGAGTAAAGGAACGTGAATAAAGAAATGGTCATCTTGTATCGTTCCCTTTATGTAAAGTTCAAAAGCAGCAAAACTCATCTACGGTTTTAGAATTCAGAACAACAATCACCTTTGGAGTGGTGATAACGATAGAGAAAAGCACAGGGGGGTTATCTGTGGTGCTGATCATATTTTGTTTCTTGACTTAGGTTGTCATACACAGAAGTAATCACTGTGCGAAAATCCGTTGAGCTATATGGGTGTGATCTGTGCACTTTTCTGTATGTCATACATCAATAAAAGTTTGTTACACTAGATTATTCGATTGAAAATGGGACTTGTAACTTCAACTGCAACTTTTAACTTCCTCTGATTGTTTTTACTTTACTCAATACTAAATAATTCTAAAATGGGACTTCTGTAAACCAACCCATAGTCTAGCAGAAGCCGGTGTGCCAGAACCTAAGGAGAGGCCAGTGTTAGGGATGGAGGAACATTCCAACAGAAACCGTGAAGGTAATTACGGACACCTCAACCCAGAGAACTTTAATGCTTGGCTGGTAACCAGATGGAAAGACGTTTATTAGCATGGCTTCCAAGAAAGCATTCATTTCAGGAAAAATTCTTTCCACTCCTACATGCAACTCACCACGCACGTGCACATACTAAATGCACAAGTTCACAGAGCTTAGAATCTGTTTGTGTATTTGCATTGTGTAACCACATAGAATTTCTTCCTTCTTGAAGTTGTTCACTCTCACACAAAGGTCTCAGGGCTTATTCTCATTTTAAGTTTTTTGTTGGACATCCACTGCCTTCTGAACAAGATGTAGTATTGCACAGCATAAAGACAAAGCTACCATCAAAACTGAACGTAGTCTCTTGTGACTGAAACTGAATTTATAAAAATTTGTAAACAAAAATCCCTCCATTCTTCATTTTCTAATAATTCGTTTCAATGACGACCTGCTTATTTAACCGGTCCTCTGTACAGGACTGCCAGGTTGGCTTGTCCATTCTGGGGTCCAAATCGTGGAACAATTTTTCTTTGAGTTCTATCTACTTCCGAAGTCAAGTCTAGAAAGGTTCTTCTGTAAAAGGCAGTGAAAGAAGTGAGAAACATGGACCACCCAAGTGGAAAAGAGAACTAAATGCGCTATTCTGAGCAGTGAACTGAAAACCCCATTTCCTACTTGTGTGTTTGGATGTCAACATGTCTATCTCTACCCGTCTACCTACATCTATTTATCTATGTATCTCTACCTTTACCACTATCCAATTCTATCTCTCTCTCTATCTCTGTCTCTATCTATCCATCATGGTTCTTGTATAAATGTCAAATCTCCACTCCCAGAGACTTGATGAAACCTTCAGTCTATGTCCTAGGGGAAATTTCTGACCCAGGTTGGCCTAATTTCACACTTCCTTCATGACTAGCTCTGCCTCACCCTGCCGTGTCCCAGGCCACCTCATCAGCATGCATGGTTTCTTTTTTTGTAGAGAGAGAATTATCAGCCTTTCTGGCCACATAACAGCTCAGAGATCACACCTTATGTGCACATCTTAAGAACTTTGCTTTTCTGGGATGTTTGCCTTCTGGAGACTATGGGGCTTATCTTCAATTCCAAATATTTATCCTATTCCCATCTACCAGCGTGGAAATTTCTGGTGCTTTATAAAGCAGAGTAGAACTTTCTAATTGAGTATTCCTTATAAAGAGTTCCATGTTATACAGAAATTATAATTCCTACAGGATTTCCTGTTTCAACCATTTATCTATGCCCCTTTCTGTTTCTCCCCCCAAGAATTTAGCTGTCTGGGATTTTGCTGCTTAACTATTGGCAACTTTCATTTAGACCAGACCACGGGACACATGCCAGTCCAGGGTTAAAGGTTGCTCTCAAGCAAAGAATTAGGACCCTGTCCTTTCTGTTTTCCAGCTTTGTTCACTTCCACAACCTAGGACAAATCCTCCTGTTTTTTCCAGGTTTTCAAGTCCTTGAGAACAGTCTTCCATATCTGACTCATCTTAAATGTTTATCCAAGCAAATTTTACATAAGTTTTTATAAATTATATGTTCAATAATTTTTTTAAAAATCACTTCATGAATAAACACTTTAAATAGCTTGGGATTTACCGGTTTAAGACCCTATTTTTAAAAATACCAGATCAGTCATTTTGCACCCCAGCTCCTCTCCACTATAACACCCTTGACCTCTGTTAGTTCTGCATATAAAATACACCTCATCATGAACATTGACCAATCATCAACATGCCCTATGTAAATTACAGAATCATTCAGAATCATCAAAATTTAACAAAAAGGAAGTCATGGATGATTTGCATGGTCAGACTACCCTTTCGCCGAAGACAGAAGATGTAGGCAAAGTAGTTTTTAAAAGGCTAAGGCATTCATAATGACCAGAAAAGTGGAATCAGAGCAGCTGAAAAGTTGGGAGGAAATCCTGGGAGGGAAAGGGATGCAGAGGGGTAAACCCTGACTCCAAAACCACGTGTGCACAGAGACCCCAGTGTCCGCAGGAGAAAACAGCAGCGGGGAGCTTACAGAATACAGCAAAGAGTTCAGCTCCTGCCCACTGTGGGGAGACAGAGTCGGACGTTTGAATCCAGGCAAGTTAGCCACTACAAGAAAGAGAATCAATACTCTTCAGAGGAATAAAACAGAATCCATGCTCTTTATGACATATTATTATGTCTGGAATTCAATTAAAAATCACCAGATACATGAGGAAATGGGCAAACTGACCAAAATTGAAGCAAAAAAGCAGTAAAAAAAAATCACCCCCAGATGACCTAGATGCTGCAATCAGCGGACAAAATTTGAAAGCAACTATCACAAAAGTACTCAGGGATTTGAAGTATTCTCATTAGAGAAATGGAACTATGAAGAAATATGATTTCCACAGAAAAACCTGCACACACGTGCTTAGCACAGCTTTTGTCATCATTGGCAAAACTTGGAAGCAAGCAAGGTGTCCTTTAGTAGGTGAGTGGATAACTAAACGTTGGTCCACGCAGACAATGGAGTATTATTCAGCACTTAAAAGAAATGAGCAATCAAGCCATGAAAAAACATGGAAGAAGCTTCAATGCATATTTCTCAGTGAAAGAAGCCAGTCTGGAAAGACTTTATATTGTATGATTCCAACTCTATGACACTCTGGAAAAGACAAAACGATGACGGTGAGAAGACATTGGTTGCCAGTGGGATGAGGGGAGATATGGACACGTGGGTACAGAGGATTTTTAAGGCAGCTAAAATGTTCCCTATGATACCAGAATCATACCATACCATATGAACACAGGCCGTTATACATTTGTCCTAATCCATAGAACGCACAACACCAAGAGTGAACCATATGTAAACTGTGGACTTTGGGTGTTACGACATGTCATTTGTAACAAATGAACCACTGGTGGGAGAAGTTGATAAGGGGCAGGCAATGTATGCTTGAGAGCAAGATGCATATGAGAATCATTCCATCTTCCCCCTCAGTTCTGCTCTGTCCCTAAAACTGCTTCAAAAACAAATGAATTTGCATTAAAAACGCAAATTCTAGAGCTGACCATACAGCTAAGTTGACATTTTTACGGGTGTGGCTTAATAACATGAGAAACGGCAGAAGATTCAGTGAACTGGATGGTAGAGAAGTAGGAATTACTCGGAAGAAATGGAGAAAATGATTGAAGAAGCATGAACAGAGCCTCAGAGATCTGTTGGGCATACATAGTATGCATACAGTCGGAATCACAGAAGTAGAGAAGAGAGATGGAGCAGAAACAAACAATGGAAAAAATAATAAGGACCAAAAAAGATCCCAAATTTGGTAAGTGTTACATTAAAAAGCCCATGTCCACCTAATAAAGCGCTTGCAGTAATGCAAATATCAAGATATTAACGCTTGTCACCAACCCCAAAACATTTCAGACATGCGGGCCTTACAAGCAAAATAACTAGCTTTGTCCTGAAATCCGAAGTTGATTTCTTCTTATTTCTGTGAAGTCAGAATTATAGTTGACCCTTGAAAACCACAGGTTTGAACTGCGTGGGTCCACTCGTGGAATTTTTTTGTTTCAAGAAACACAGTGCTATACGGTAAACGTATTTTCACTTTGTTACGATTTTCTTGATGACATTTTCTTTTAACTAGCTCACTTCGTTATTAGAATACAGTGTGCATTACGCGTAGCACACAAAGTATGTGTTAATTGACTGTTTATGTTTTCGGTAAGGCTTCTGGCCAACAGTAGGTTATGAAGTTCGGGAAGTCAAAAGTTACGCGCGGATTTTCAGCTGGCTGTGGGTAGATGCCTCTAACCTCCACGTTGCTCAAGCATCAACTGTACTTGTTAAAGCTGTAAATTACTTCTTGAACCCCTATCAACAAATGGATGTGTTTCCATAAATGAGCAAAAAGCACAAGACACGTGAATACTGTTTGCTTGTGGCATTATTCAGATGTGTATTTTTCTGGCCCAGCCCATCAAAGCCCCTCTCCTGCTCATGCTCTCCTTCTCCGTCAGAAACAAACAAATAAACAAACAAACAACAACAACAACAAACCTCACTCTCAGGAGTTCCCTGGCTGAATTGGATGAAACGACTATTCTCTTTAAACTTTCAACATCATTTTTTCCTAATATATGATTTTATATTTTTCAGGCAATATCTATCATGACCATTGTCATAATATAAAGGAAAGCAGTTACGATACATTGACATGACATTGAAATGAGAAATGAAAGCAAATTTGGGGCACCTGGGTGGCTCAGTCAGTTAAGCATCTGACTCTTGATCTCAGCTCAGGTCATGTCATGAGTTCGAGCCCCACATTGGGCTCTGATGGCACAGAGCCTGCCTGGGATTCTGTCTCCCTCTCCCTGTTCTTCCCTGTTTGCTCTCTATCTCTCTCAAATGCAAATAAACTTTTTAAAAGAGAAAACAAATGAAAACAAATTAGAAATACGTGCAACCAAAAACAACAAAACGAGAGTGCTCTGAAGTTAAAATAAATAAAAATATGAACTTTATTCCCTTTAATTCAAAAACACGTTGAGAGCCTACAATGTGCCAGTGTTGTTGTTTTTGTTATTACAAGATGTTTACGACTAGTCTGTGTTTCATTGCCATCTGATTTTATACACGTGTTTTTCTAAATGTTATCCAAGCAGACTAATGAACACCCTGGCAAGATTCAAAAGAATATCTCGAGAAGAAAATAAGCAATAGCCTAGTAATACCTTCACAAATTAAAGACATGGAACCTCACTGCTGCAAATTCAGCTCTCAGTTACAAATTTGATGCATGGATTTTTTTCACCTACCGGCCAGGAGTAGGCAATAGGGTTGGTTTGATAAATGAGCTGTCAGTTTCGTTTGCCATCTTTTTAGAAATTATTTTTAATTTTCTTCCCCAATTCCAGGGTCACATCCCTTGCGATTCATGTAATTAAACAACAGCAAAAAACTCTTCAGAGGAAAGTTGTAGGAATCAAAGTCGTAAGCATGTCACAAACGAGCACAGTTAAATACTGGGTGGAGTGCTCGTTTTCTCTAGTAGAAATCTGTCAAACGTTTAGGCGGGTGCTAGAGATGTACAATCGGTCAAAAAGACCACGTGAAGGTCGCCTAGGAGCACAAGGAGGGTCTCTGGGGAGTGCATCACCTTCACCCGTGGAAGATTCTGTCAGGTAGATTTCCCACCAGTTTCATGTCATGTGTGTTATTTGTTAACAAAACACATCCAACTCTGCCTAAGCTCAGTATGTCCTTTGAGCACTTGAGCCCAAAGAGTAACATTTTTTCTACCCGTCTTTAGATAGCAGTGTTTTTAGGTCACTCTATCTCCGTATAAGTGATAGCTGGGTGAGGGGCGTCTGGGTGGCTCAGTCGGCTGAGCGTCCGACTTCGGCTCAGGTCATGATCTCGCAGTCGGTGAGTTCGAGCCCCGTGTCTGGCTCTGCGCTGACAGCTCAGAGCCTGGAGTCTGCTTCGGATTCTGTGTCTCCCTCTCTCTCTCTGCCCCTCCCCCGCTCATGCTCTGTCTCTGTCTCAAAAATAAATAAAAACATAAAAAAAAAAAGTGATAGTTGGGTGAGCACATAAAAAGAACAGCTAACTCGGGCATGGAGCATCAGAGAAGGTTTTTGAAGGAAAGCAAACTTAAGATGAGAAAGGAAAAGTGAGCAGGAACTACCTCCCTGGCGGGAAGAATATTTCAGGCACAAGGAACCACGTGTACGGTGTCCTGAAAATGAGCAAGCACGTCCTACTCGAGTGGTAAGTGAAACTCACTGTGCCTGGAGGGTTGAGTCCGGGGCACTGGAGTCCGGAGGGATGAGACTGAAGGGTGAACAGGTGGAAAACGCACAGGCAGAGGAGGTGCTGTCACAAACCGGGGACGAGAGGTGCGGAAACGGCCGACTTGATGTCATTGGGCCAGTGCCCTGACCTGATCGGTACTTTGGAAAGACCACACTGGCTGCACCCCTGAGCACGTTCTGCAAGACCAGATGAGGAACGGTAGTCACAGGGTCCTCACGTGGGAAACTCGCCAGAGTCTCACGGAGGCGTGACGCTGGCAGGAATTACAGCGACAGCGGAGGAGATGGGGACGGATAGGCACGTTTAGGAAATTTACAAACAACAGGCGTTGTGAGTGACGGTGAGAGCAGAGAGGGAAACCAGAGGTCACAGCTGGAATTTTGGGGGAGGACAAATGACCTAGAGGGGCTCCATCCACTGACTGAAGGAAGAGGACCACATTTGTGGGGGAAAGACAGAGGAATGAACTTGCTGGAATGTGAAGTGTGCATGGGACAGGAAAGCAGAGATAGTCAGCATGGTTGGGTCTGAAAGCATGAGCTGTCATTTTGAAAGATGCAAAGTGGGTCCAGGTAAGGAGGTGGCATCTCCATGAGTGAGAGGTGAGGGAGTCCCACAAAGAATCTCGAGAGTCTGGGTTATCTAATAGGCAAAGGATGGGGCGCCTGGGTGGCTCAGTGGGTTAAGCATCTGACTTCAGCTCAGGTCACCATCTCACGACTCGTGGGTTCCAACCCCGTGTCAGGCTCTGTGCTGACAGCCCCTCCCCTGCTCTCTCTCTCTCTCTCTCTCTCAAAAATAAACATTAAAAACATTTCTACAACAAGAATAGGCAAAAATAAAGAATGCATAAAAGAAACTAAGAAAAAGCCAGTGACCAAAGAAATGAGGAAATTTGGGGGAGCCTGGGTGGCTCAGTCGGTTAGGCATCCGACTCTTGATCTCGGCTCACATCGTAATCTCACAGTTTGCGGGATCGAGCCCCGCATCAGGCTCTGCGCTGACGGCCCTGAGCCTGCTTGGGATTCTGTCTTTCCTCTCTGCCCCTCCCCCACTTGTGCTCACTCTCTCAAAATAAATAAACGAACTTTTAAAAAAATTAGAGAAAAAAAAAAGAAGCGAGGAAATTTGGTCAAGGGCCCCCAAAAGGAGAGACGTCCAAGGAACAGGGAATACCAAAGGCGCCAACTCCTATACGGAGCAGGCAGCAGATGCACCCTCTGGTATCTCCTCCAAGCTATCTATCAAAGTGTCAAGCAACAGCTAGCTAAGAATAGACGCTGCCCCCAGTACTTCAACCCGCTCATCAATACCCTTTCAACCTATTAATCAATTTCATTTAGGGTACAATTATAGGAAGTTCTGGAAGTCATCACCAATCTCTACTTCTTTATGTGTCTGGGAACTTGCTAAGCTCCCTGAAAAGTTAGCCATACGGTGTTTCTGTCATTTCCCAGACTGGCCTATACGTCTAGGAACACTCCCTGCTATCGTCCCAAGATGAATGGGGCTAATTTGACATGACTCGTCCTCATTGATCTCACACTGGATCGTGGCGAGCGCTCCTTTCTTTTCCGGCCAACTGGAGAGGCAGGGCTCATTTCGCCATGAGTAACACAGGGCTCCCCAAGCCTGCCTCGCCCACCGCCCTCCGACCCCATCAGCACGGACGGAGTGCAGTACATAATTCAATACCTCCAGGAGATTTATGAGGTCGCCCTTCTCTACGGTGCGTACATCAACAAAGCCTTGCGCGGGAGGGAAGTGTGGATTTCGGAGCCAGAGGTGCATTGAAAACCTGGTCCCGCCTCTAAGGATGACCCAGGGTGCACTATGGATCTTTCAAGCATCGATTTCCTCATTTATTAAGTGAAGATTAAAATATCTATCCCCTAGAGTTACGATAAGGACTAACGGATGGGATGGGTGCACCCGGCTCTCACGGTGCTAGCACAGAACAAGGGGCTGAAGACACGCCTGTATCCCTGAGCCCCTTTCCTCCAAACAGCCCGCACCGTCATGGAGCGCAGAGGCAGCTGCTTCTTGGTTCTGTCGATCTCACCGTCTTACTCATGTATTTACCCAAAATGCACTAAGCTGGGAATGACCAGCATGGGGGCGCTTCACTAGTAGGGGGTGCGGGCAGTGATGCGCACAGCAGAGGCGTGGCACATCTGGGCCATCGAACTCCCGGGCTTAGCAAAGGACAAGGTTCAATGTCAGTACGCATGCGGCAGGAGTCCGGCACAGCTCCAGGGCAGGTGTGAGAAGGATGGCACGTGCGAGGTGTTCTGACAGAGGCAGAGACTAGAGACGAGGGGACTGAAATTCTGTCTTCGAGAGAAAGGAGCATCTTGCATGGGAGAGAAGGGCTGGCGTCCTTCTAGAGCATTAACCGTCTGCTCAGCGGCTCCAGACCCTGAACTAGAGACAGCACAGCGGATCTGTGGAGTCCAAAGGCCTGTGCGGTAAGGACCCTGCTCCCCAGAAGCTGGCACACAGAGCTGGACCGATGAGGTACATCCACAAATACCCCCAGAGCGGCAGGTAACCTGCATCACCGTAGGGGCGGAGCGAGGGAGGCCTTGGAGCCAGGCTCGGGTGGCTGCGGGGCCCCGTGCCGGCCCTCTGCGTCAGCTGCCTCGACCGATGACTTAAGGAGTCTCTTCACCAATCCGGGCCTCAAGTTCTCTGTAATTGAGTCAGGACACTGAAATCATTCAGTGAGACGTTTTAAACACTTTGCCAGGCGTGTCGAGAAGCAGTCAATAAATGGCAGCTGTTCTCATCATTATGGGCGGCTTTGGGTAATTCGCTTCATCCCTGAACTTCAGTTCCCTCATCCATAATGCTGGAAGATTGGACAAAGATAGCTAAAGCCCCCATCGATCCTAAAAATCTATGAATGGTACAAATGAGACGAAATCCAATTCCGAGGCAGGAAGTGTTCCCTCGGGTGGCATTCCAACAAAGACTTCTTGGCAGACGCGGGCTTTGCTCGAGGCCTTGGCGACACGATGCTGGCCGCCGAGTGCATCGCTTCGGAGGCAGTGAGTGATCCAGACACAGGGCTGGGAGACGAGGCCGGGGAGAGAGCTGGCGGTTCACTAAGAAACACCGCAAGTTGTAGAGCAACAGACTTAGAACTTTCCCGGTGGGCAACAGGAAGTCACTGAAGATTTGCAACAGGGAAGTGATAGCGTGGATGTGACATCTCAGGATGTTTCTGGCTACGGTATGCAGAAAAGATGGGTCGGGGATACAGGTTCCAAAGAAAACGAAGAAGGAGGCAACAGAAACCCTTCAGACCCGAAAGAGTAAAGCTCTGAACTCAGGCAGTGGCAACAAGCGGGCAGGGGAGCAAAAAGAGATTGCAAATATTCAAGCCTGCGTGGTGTTCCCAGTGCCTGAGCAAGGACCCCCCACCCCCGACAGCCAGCAGGGCACGGGGACCCCCCGCCCGAGCAGTGGCCTATGGCATCTTCCTCTGTATGTCCGCACAAGGCTGCGTGTGCTTACATTTTACTAACGGATGACGGTAGACGTGTCTTTGCTCCGCTCTTCTCTTCTTGTCTTAACATAAACCACGACCCACCACTCACAACCGCACTTGCACAAAGAAAGGAGTTTCAGGGGTGCCTGGGGGGCTCAGTCAGTTAAGCGTCGGACCCCTGGTTTCAGCTCAGGTCATGATCTCACGGCTCATGGGATCAAGCCCCACGTCGGGCTCTGCACTGACAGCACGGAGCCTGCTTGGGATTCTCTCTCTCTCTCTCTCTCTCTCTCTCTCTCTCTCTCGCTGCCTCACCCCCACTCACGCTGTCTCTGTTTCTCTCAAAATAAACAAATTTAAACAAAAATCGAAGGAGCCTCAGACGTCAGAGGGAAACAGCCAAGAAAGAGAAAGACAC